>NC_041390.1:35135387-35180300 GCF_002162155.2 Triticum dicoccoides | reverse complement strand
AAAATCGACTGACCCAAAAGTCGATTCAGTCGACTGAAGTGTAGCTAAATCGGAGCAGCATCACAAGCAAGAACAAGAGCGAGAGCAGCAGTGCGAGCAAGAGCAGACCAGGCAGGGGACCGAGAGCAAGAGTATAGCAGTAGCGCGAGCGAGAGCTAAAGCAGCAGCAGCTCCTACTGATGTGGACGTCGCCGTCGAGAGGGCGACGCCGTGGAGGAAGTGGTCGGCGACGCCGCCGTGGATGGAGCCGCGCCGTGTCGGCTCGGGACCGAGCGCCGACAGCACCGTGAGATTGAATCAAGAAGAAAATGTGGCGATTAGTGTACAACCTCTTTGGTGGTGCCGATTAGGCCGCAGCTTCATCCGAGGAAACGATGATGGTGATGCAGGTGAAGATGGCGGTGTGGGAATGGAGGTGGCGCGAAAGACGAGGGGAACGCTGGGGCCACTCCTTGGAGGTGGAGGACGGGGTGGCTGAACCGGCGGGACGACAAGATCAACGACGGATCCTCATCCGGTACGGTGGATGAGGGACGTCGAGGTGTTGCTGGGGACGACGTCGTCGGGGAAGAGGCTCCGGCTGGGTGGCGGACGGAGCAGGGTGTGGGGTTTCATCACGGGTTTTCGCGACCTCGGTGTACAAATGGGTGGGCGGATGGGATGGCAGTGGGGAACCATGGTTCTTTCGGTTCAGGCGTACCACGGGCATTTCGCATGTCGGGATTTCACAGGAGGTGGGAGTTTTCGCGCGCGTTGTAATTTCAGAATAGCAAGGCACGGGTTAAGATGGAGGGAGTTGTCGGAGCACAACGAGAAAAAGATATATCTTAAATATTTCGGGCTAACAAGGCGCAGGTTGAAATTTCCGGACAAGCCTAACGTGTACTGTACCAAATCAATGCGCACTAGAAATGTCATTCAAAACTTTGAATTCATGTTATGTTCAGTTAAAATATTTCGCCATGTGTATAATGGATGCAACCTAGTACTCAAATGAACGATTTAGTGCATTCCAAACGTATATACTACCGCTTCAATATGAACTAACTTTGAATTCGTTTCTCTATTTGAATAAGATCTACAGTAATGATTGTTGTGAATTCAAAGCATTTGAATTCCTTTCTCTGTTTTTTAGTAAGATCTACAATCATCATTGTTGTCAATTTAAACCATCGTTTGTGTATTATCTTCACAAGACACCACATGATTAGTCTCGAGTTACATATGAACTATGTGTACTATATGAACTCGAACTAGATTTTTTGAATCCATTTTATTTTCATTTGAAATCACATTACATTTCTAGCTTTGGCTAGATCTTCATAATCTAAACCATGTCTCATATGTATAATGTGTTTATCACATTATGTATGGTGCCCCGCCCCCTACGCCAACAAGTATTTAGATGTGAGTTGCAAACACCACACATTACCACAAATTCAAATAAAATGTGAGAATGTTCGATATATAGTATTGTTTAGATTGTTCAATATTTAGTTGTAAGCTGCAAACGATACACATTATCACAAATTCAAATAAAATGTGAGATTGTTTGATGTATAGTATGGTTTAGATTGTTCGGCATTTAGCTGTGAGTTGCAAACGCCATGCATTATCACATTATGGTATAACATGTGCACAACACGTGTATCACTGCTATATTCATGCATGCAATGTTTAAAACACTATGATCTCCTATTCAAATATATGAATCCGCTTTCATATCAAATTATGATCTTTTTAGTCCCTTACACCCACACAATCCTCTAACCTTTGTAGCTACCACTAACTTTCTCTCGTGCATGCACACGCCATCCTCGCCATCCCCCTCCCTCGGCATTCTATCCACCGTGCACATTCATTTTTTTCTTTAGGTCGTTCTCCCAGAGTCTACACAACTCCTTTCCGACACACACCGATCGATAAACCTCTCCAGCGATGCCTGCCTACAACATACACACACCTTCAATCTCCTCCTTTATGTGTCCTTGCCTCGTGTCTCTCATACGGTCAGACACACGTGTAAACTCTCGCCCCTCTTTTCATTGATCTCACAACCGCACACTCCTCCCCCTATTTAGCTAGTAGTTGGGCCTCTCGCACCACCTCTTAGCTCCATTCTCTCTATCTATCCGTCTCGCTGGGCCTTATTTGCCTCTAACAAATGGACGTACACCAACCGATCTCTCGCTATACATATAGCTAGCTAGGTCCTTATAACTCGTTTTTACCCACACGTCAATCGATCTACCTCATTAGTTGTGTCTCTCCCTTCCTCCGACAAACAATAATTGATCTACCGATCTAGTTAGGTTTGCTTACCAAACACATGGTTCCCCTTCATCATCCATGGATGCGTCCCGACAGATCTATCACGCATAGGCACACACAGAAACACATCCCCACTCTTATTGATAACATTGCAGTTCCACCCTCGGTTTGTCTAGTAGGCCTCTCCCACCATCTTCGAGAAGCAACTCCATCACCCATCCAACACTCTACCCCTCTTCCTCCCTCTCCCTCCCTCTCTCTCTCTCCTCTCTCTCTCTCTTTGTCCCATCATATTTCCCGTCCTTCAGTTATGTATGGATGTCGACCGATCTCCCTCAAGACATAGCTGGGTCTATCCTTCTCAACACATATACGATTCGTTCTACCTCTATAGTTAGGCCTCTGCCTACCCCTCCCCCCCACACACACACCGATAAATCGAGCGCTCTAGTCATGTCTCCCTGCCACACACAAACTTGACATGTTCCCTCTAACGTTCCGGTAGGCCAGTCGCCCTATATCTTTGACTTGTACACACACACAATTTTGATGGCTCTCTTCATCGATCTCGCACCCACCCACTTGATCCTCTCTTCGACTCTATCGATAGCTATGACCCCTCCCTCTCTTCTCGTGGATTGCCCGACCCTCTATGTATAATATGGATAGGCCTCCATTTCACACACATTGCATGCAAAATTTTGTTTGAGATGTCATCGACACATATTCCCACAAATAATTCACGAAATCAACCACCCACCCCACCCCCACCCCAAAACAAAAAACACTCATGAACGCGGTTTGTATCTCTCACACACACCCACGTAGGCGGGGGACGTGCACGAAGAGAAGAGGTGCATGCACGGCACGTGTACTCCCGTCTCTTTCCCAACCACACCCGCGCGGGTACACGGTGGAGCTCATTTCTACACGAAAAAGGCAGCCCACGTGGTAATTTGGCACGTGTACTGGTTGTCCACTTGGTGGAGGGAGGATCGTCTATCACGGGTGAACAAACAAATTGCGACTTGCCGTGTTATGTTAAAAAAAAAGAGGCAAACCATGTGGCACTACTAGGAAAAACGCTACCAGTAGCGTAGGTTTTTTGTATAGCAGTAGCGCGGTTTCCGCTATGGCGCTACAGCTAAATTTTAGCAGTAGCGTGTTTTTTACCCCGCGCTACTGCTAAAAAGTTAGTAGTAGCACATGCAACCCACGCTACTACTATTCCTAAGTACTAGTAGAATGTCATTCTTCCCCCACGCTACTGCTAAGTAATTAGAAATCAAAATAAAATAAAATTTAGATGCAATATTCATGGATGCAAATCAGGACACATCCAGGGCAAAATAAATGAAGGTCACAAAACCATTTTAACACTTACATTCTTACTTAGCACTTGCAGCGTTCATGGATATAACATTGAACATCTCAATTCAAAGAGATCACGAGATCCCATTTATACTTCAGACGCACACAAACATCACTGAAAGGTAGGTACCTTCCCTAGCGTTCCACCACCAACCTAAGTAGACCACTTCTCTAGATGTATCTACCAAGGCATCGAGGTCCTTCACCTGGGCAACCTCCAGACAGTGGCGTCGAGGTCCTCCACCTCGACGACTCCGGACGGTGGCGTCAAGGTCCTCCACCTCGGCGACCTCCGGCGCCGCAATCACCTGGACAATCATCTCTATGACGCGGTCGCCGGGCTTCACGGCGAAGTCCGTCTCTGAGTGGTTGAAGAGCACGATGCCCACCAGGTCGCGGTAGTCCACGTCGATCACCCCTACGCCCATGTCAGGAAAGTGAAAACTTGTTAGTTCGGGTACTTGTGCAGATCCAGTAGGGTATTTTCTTCATTTATCAGCCTTTTTTAGTGTATTATGAATCTTCGAAACGGAAAGACACCTACTAAATTCATACCCTAGCTATACGTGTTCATGCTATCTTGTTGATTTGGTGTATACAAGAAATTAATACTTGTGTATTTGAGCTATATATGCTTGAAATATTTGACAGTTAACATTATGTTCTACATTTATTGTTGCATGGATAGGGAAATAGACAACCAAGGACTTCAGAAAATTAATTCCCACTGCTTTTCAAAACAGGGAATAGGCGAAGTCTATTTTGAATTTCGATATTCCATGCCAACTTCAAGTATATATGCTACCATGTAATCTTTGAACGTGGATCAAAATGAGATTTCAGGCTTTGTCAACCTTACCATGATCAGTACTAAATTCTCTAGGCTGCTCAACCTTTCCTTGTAGGCAGCATTTCTTTCACCTAGTATCTCGTTGTTAAGTTTGGAAAGAAACCTGCATACTTTCAGATAGTCATCCATATCCTGAAGAAAAAAACAGTATAGATTTTCAGTGACTCACAATATATCATCGAATACTGCTTTGGTTTACTCTAAGAATAATTGCTACAAGACTCTCTACATACATACATACAGGCAAAGCAATTTTCACCAAGAATCAGCTAGCAGTCTAATATAATTCCCTTTCCAATTACTCAAGGAGGAACTGATGAAAAGACAAGTTAATTAGCTGGTACAAAAATTAAACCTTTTGAGATGGACGGATGCCCTCTTCACTCAGATCTGAAGATGGACGGATGCACCCAGTAGCTTTGTCGCGGATGGCGACGGAGGAGAAGATCTCTGCACAAACCTTACCACTCCATTGCTATCTTCTACCTGTAAATGAAAACAAACCTTACTTATCAGAGAAGCAAATGTGAATTTTTTTTCAGATTAGATGTATTCAACAGAGACACTTCAATCACAGAGCTCAATATCTACTAGCTTAAATTCAAATGCTTTACTCAAGATTGAGATATCATACTGGACTCTGGCTGCACACTAACTACTCTGCGAGGTTTCCATCTAAGAAACTATCTACAGAGATAGTAAACGACTAGTCAGAATACGTAAATAACAAACTTTATACTAGAAGATTTGCCGACAGTTACAGAGCCATTCTTCTTAAGTTAGTAGGAACCTTGCTGTTGCAGCGTATTTGGGGGCATTGGACATGGTATCCATGCCACCGGCGACGACGGCGTTGTTGATCCCCGGCTGAATCGACCACAAGCATGACAACTATAAGGAGCCGGCCAACAAGCAACAACATAAGTATAAGGTTTGGTAGTCAACCATGTGGCTACTCCGTTGAAGGTAGAGAGCTACTACCTCTCTTGCACATGGAAGCACTAAGAAAAATAGCAAATGAACCCCACAACCAACCTGCACGTGGCAGGTATTTCTTTGTGTGAATCTACACGAACACACACATGCCTAGATTACCATGTCGAGCAGCTGCGCAACATCAATTCACAATTACAAAAACTCAGCAGGTTCATATCAGATAAGTGACAGCATTTTGAAGTCTTGTTGTTTCAGATCTTACCGTTTTCTTCCTATCTTTGGATTGCAGGATGTTGGTGAGCCGCTCCTTGGCCGTCACCAGGTCGTTTTGCAGCTTGTCATAGGCCTCTGCATCATGAGCAAGAACAGCAGTTACAGATAGAGATACACAGACAGAAGTCATCGAGCTAGCTTGGATTATGCAGAAAGTTTCATGGAGTTAAGATTTTGCTCACTGACCGACTCCCTCCCCGATGACCTTCTGCATGGCCTCCAGCTCGATCAGTCTGTCTTCGTTTGCCTGCGTGCACACGCGGAAGATATCAAAATCAAGCTGGAATTGATCAATTGGAACAAAATCTACCACACGGAGCAGAGGAATCATCAGGTAGAAATGTATGCAGTTTGGTACAGACCGCTGTCCTGGTGACCGCGAATTTGATCTGCGCGATCTCCCGCTGGATGTGGTCGAAGAAGGCCGTGTTGAGCCTGGGGCGGAGCCTGCCGATCTCGATCTCGATCTCCCGCGCGTCCGTGTCCAGGAAGAACTCCACCAGCCCGGCGTCCGTCTCAGGTATCACCCGCGCCTGCACGCAGCCACGCCGTGTCATCTTGTCAGCTCAGCTCAGGCCGGCAAGGGGACGTGCTCGACGGACGGAATGGCAGCCAGCCAATGAATGAATTACCGTACCTCGCGCTCCTTGCGGCGGCGCTCCTGCTGCTCCTTGACCTGGAGGTTGAAGGCGGCGCGCACGTCGGCGTCGCTGTCGAGGCGGCGCCGGAACTCGAGCCGCGAGATGTGGCCCGGCTGCGGCGGCGCCAGGATGCCCTCAGGGTCCTGCGTCCCAAACCGAGCGCGTCCGGTGGACAGCAAAGGAGAGGAGGTTGAGGAAGTGGGGACGGGAGGCCGCTGGTGCAGGGGGTCTCGATCTAGATCTGGCTCGGGGTGGGTGGCGTGGGAGTACGTGGAGTGGACGGTTCGTGGCATAGTAGCAGCGCGGTGTGTCTCACCTGCGCTACAACTATCCATATAGCAGTAGCGCAGTTTTATACCCCACGCTATTACTATTGTCTGATGAGGGAGCAGGGTGGAAATCATTTAGTAGCAGCGTGGGTTTTTTGAGCCTGCGCTACTACTATGTCATACCAGTAGCGTGTTTTTTCTGCCGCGCTACTACTAAATAACAGTAGCGCGGGCCAAAAACCCACGCTAGTACTAAATGTCTATCTATAGGGGTTTTCCTAATAGTGTGGGGCCTACCTTAGAGACAAGCCTCTATACACTGGAGTATTTTTGATGTATCACGTCAACTCGCAGAATAAGGAGAAGCTTGCTTGGTACGCCGTCTCCCCCGCCCACGGACGCGGTGGCTCGCAGGATGAGGTGAAGCTTGCTTACTACGCCTTACGCCCGCTCCCTCGCCCATGCGCGCGGTGGCTCGCAGGACGAGGAGAAAAATTTACTACTCCCTCCGTTTACTCCTCATCCCTACTACCTTAGTTATAGAGATTATATCATATTGTTTCGAATATATATGTCCTTTAGTAGATTTTAATATGAACTACTAGTACATACTCCAAACACTGATGTATATAGACGTATTTTAGAGTGTAGATTCACTCATTTTGCTCCGTATCTAGCACTCTCCCTCGCCCACATGGTGGACGTGTAGCAATTCATTCGGTCTCATATAGCCAGAACGATATATACTGCACTACCATTATTGCTCGACTTCCCGAAAAGGCGAAGAGCCAATCGCAAGGTTAATATTTTGGAGATTCCAAGCGCAAGGTTATAGGAGAATGAGTAGTAGGTGCTGCGTCATTTATAAATAAAGTTTTTTTTTCTTTAGTGGCACGTACGCAATATGATAGGTTCATATGGAGAGAAAAGGAAACCGCTCCACTATATACATAGTCATTACGGGCCAGCCTACACGGTTGCTTGCTGGGGTTGCTCTCTTCACACTCTCTCGCACAAAATGACTATGGCCACATCTCTAACATCCCGGCGGATCACGTCCGCTTGGGGAAGGGGTGGATGCTTAGTGTAGATGCGATGGCCGTCGCCGACGGCGAAAACCCACTGTCGGCGCGTCTTGAGGGGTCCCCGCCGTTCTCTCTCACAAAGTCGGTGATGTTGCCTTCGTCCCTTGCTCACTGTCGCGACGTGTGCAGTTGCCGCCTCCCGCCGCCCTCCTCAAGGTTGAGCTACGTCCCTCAGGTACAACTCCCTTTACAGCCGGCTTGCACCATTGCTCCAGCTGCCCACATCACTCCCTGTGGATATTTCTCTATTTCTTTGCCCCGCACATACCTCTACTGGCTTCTACGTACTGTATTTGTGATGAGTTTATGTCTCATCAACTAGTCCCGGTTATCTTATTCTAATCACGCTTGTTCAATTTCTTTGCCGCAGGGATGCTCATCTCGATTGTGGTGAAACTGCACAAAATGATCCGATGGTCAAAAGGTTGCAAACTTAATTTATTAGGAAGCTCGAACATTGCCAGCAAATTGAAGCCTGGTCAGGGTTCACGGTTCAAGGGCTAGGGACTGCATGGATCGTTTTTTTCTTTAGCTGCCTCTGTTCCAAAATAAATGTCAACTTTAGTAGTAGTACAACTTTGTACTAAAGTTTGCACAAAGTTGAGACACTTATTTTGGAACTGAGGGAGTACATATTTCCTATGATCTGTCAATCATTGAGATGCAATAGCATGCATGTTAGTCTCCTTTGTATTTGATGAAATGTTGCAACGGGCAACCTTGGACGCAAGATACATGTAACAGAAGCCGGAAGCTTCATAGCATTGTACAAATTTATCTCGCTGATAAATTATAGTACATACTATACTAGTACTTCCTCCGTTCCTAAATACAAGTCTTTGTAGAGATTTCACCATGAACCACATGCGGATGTATATAGATGCATTTTAAGTGTAGATTCATTCATTTTGTTCCATATGTAGTGGAATCTCTACAAAGACTTATCTACTAGTAATAGCTAGCCCCCACTACTAGGAATTCTCTATCCTCTCCTTGATCCACGTCATCAAAATTGATGTAGCCGTTAGATGAAGTAAATCAGTCCATAATAGCCGTCTGATCTAGACGTTGAGAGGCTCCGCACTAAGCCGCATGCAAGCATGCAGAAATACTGTGGCACATGCATGTGAGTGGGTTTTAAATCACATCAACATGTCTTCATGCAAGCATGCACCGGTAGCATGCATGTAAGTGAACTTTTAAGTCCCATTGACATGTCAAAAAGAAAAATATAATCCCATTATGCAGTAGGAGTTGGCTGATCTTTTTTCCTTACGTGGGATGATCTAAATGATGATGTGAGTTTATTTAGTTTGGCTACCACATTTGTCATGCGGTTATAGAGTTTTTTTAGTTCTATGAAATCGATAATTTTGCGCAGAGAGATATACTGCTGTTCCGCACCAACGCGCGGGGAATCATCTAGTAATATGTAGGAACGGAGGGAGTACTATGTAAAGAGTTAGGTGTCGCACGGTGATAGTGTGAGGTGGGCCATGTAATCATTGAGCCTGCGTGTTTTCACTGCTCTTGCACGCCTCCGCTGTAAGTATGGAGAAAATTGTAATCTAGTAGTAGTATACTCCTACCTCCTTTTGCCGAAAGCGTGGGACATCCAGCAGTCCTACCACCTCAGTAATAAAGACCAATGAGCCGTCAAATCACATAGATCCAGCAGTAAGTTGGACGGACGAAGCAACCATCACTCTTGCGCCAGTGAGAGGTCGCGTCCGCTCTTCCCGGGCATGAATGCGGCACCGATTCTTTGGAGCGGCGCTGACCGTTTTGGGTGGGAAGCGCGCGCGGGCGATGGAGGGGCTTTGGGTGGGCCAGGCTAGTTAGGAGCAGGCGTGGCAGCTGTCCGCATGTCCCTACTGGACACGCTCGGAAACGAGAGGATGCACCGACTCTCGTGCCTAAAATCATACACTACATAACATCTCTCTGTAGGAGTAGGTCGATCTGTCGCTCTCTCTAACACACACAAATGTTGTTAAACACACACACACACAAGCACCTTGGTCCCGTTGCACCTTTTAACGTGACTTATTACACCTAGACGGGGGGGAGTAGTAAGTATACGAGATACGGTGGCACACTAACTTTAGTCGAATACAAGTGCCCAAAATTTGTGTGCATGTTATAATAAGGATTCACTTAAAATAGTACGTGATCGAATAGAGGGATCAATTAGACAGTGTTCCCGAGCAGTAGCGAGATGTGTGAGGTAAGATACACCGCTGGCGCTTTTAATTTTTCTTATTAATTTGTTTGTTGGACCCAACGTACTATGTGGAGAGAGGTAAGGTGACTAAGGCTGCATTATTTCTGTACCACTATGGATAGTCTTACCACCAAAGCCATATGACACGATTATGATTGAAATCCCAATGACTCCCACACACACAAAAAAAAACATGGCATGCTTGTCACACGAATGCAGGAATGTATAAAAGGTTATTTCCCTCTCGTTGAACATAACGGGAGGGTTGTGTAGCTGGTTAGCCTATTCGCTCATCAAACTTGAGGTCTCGGGTTCGATAACTACACTTGCACATAATTTGTGTCAGGAGGATTCTTTGACTGGTCAAAATGTTTTCTAGGGTTTACACGCTTCACACACTCTCTCTCCAGTATATATATACACGCTGGAGCCTCAGCGCTTGTAGTTGCTCTCTTCACACTCTCTCGCCCTCTCCCGCTGGAGCCTCAGCGCTTGTAGTTGCTCTCTTCACACTCTCTCACCCTCTCCAGATCTAAACAAGACTTCATTGGCCTCTCTCTCCCCTCACTGCTGCTCAAAGAGCCGGCAGGATCCATCCGCCGGGAAGGGAAGGAGGCTTAATGCTGTCGCCGTCGGTGAGGGACTACCGGTGCAGCTATTCACTTTCCACCCAGCGGTGGTGCGGGAGGGCCTCCGACCCCTTCTTCTTCGCCGCCGTCCCGTCGCCCACCGAACCACGCCCCAAGACCTTAAGGTATAATTTACTTACTCCACATGCATTGCTCTAGCTGCATGTATACCATGAATCTAGGACATGGTTCAAAGAGGAAAGGAGTGGGGGAAAGTAGTGGGAAAAGTTGTATATAGCATGAATCTAGGACGTGGTTCACAGAGGAAATGAAGGGGGAAAGTTGTATAGCATTAATCTAGGACGTGGTTCAAAGAGGATAGGAATGGAGGAAAGTAGTGGGGAAAGTTGTATCGCATAAATCTAGGACGTGGTTCAAAGAGGAAAGGAAGGGGCGAAAGTACTAGTTCAAAAAGGAAAGGAAGGGACAAGGCTGTAGAGTTTGAGCAGGACTAGATTTGCTGCGCTCACATAGGGAAAGGTGTCTAAAGATAACAAAACTGGGAGCAACACAAATATGCTCCTTGGTTGTTTGTTCTCTGTTGCAACAGACTGTGCATGACCACAGTACATCGGTAGATGCACATGGTGCTGATGCGTCCACTGTCCCGTGCAACTCATTAGCTGTTGTTAATCTAAGGCCATGTTTGGTTAAAAACTCCCTAGTCCCTACCTGTTGGGTTCTAGGGACTAAACATGGACTATAGGGTATTAAATGACATGCTAAAAGACCATGTTACCCCTTGTAATGAACTAATAGAGACAAGGTGTGATGCGTGGTAGGGGTAACTATTGGAAAAAGTCCCAAAAAGACTCCATCGGGGTCTTCTTTCTTTAGTCCCAAATGCCCACTTTTAGTCCCTAAAAGTCCCTCCTGTTTGGTTTAGATGGGACTGACACAGAGTTTTTTAGTCCCTACACCAAAATGTCCCTGTAAACAAACACCCTCTAATAATGCCGCTGGAAAATTGATGCAATGCCACAGTTAAAAGCAAATTACATGTTTAACGAATTTTATTGTTAATATAATCTCTATGTTAATATTAATCAATGCCACCGTTTGAGAAATGCTACTGTCTTGCTTTCTTTCCCAATTAGATAAGGTAGATGCTTCTTTTTGTTGGCTTCTGTGTCATCCACCGTTATTGACCACTAATTGTTTCCTTTGCACCTCTGTGTAAACAGGGTTATCTGCTTCACCTTGTTGCCATTGTGACCTTTTGTTGCACTGCACAGAACACTTTTGTTTTAAGTGTGTTTTGTGCAGTTCAACCAAAATGTCACACCGAAAATGTTGCTTGATTGCTTGATCTTAGTGGAACTGTACAAGAGGAGATCTTACTTCCTATCCGTTAAGGCGAATTTGGTTCAGATCTTCTTTTTGTGAGTTGTTTGAATTCCGCATCATGAGAGGTCAGTACTAGCCTTCTTTCACATGATTCTATAGTGTGCATTCATATGTTGTGCTACTTGTACGATAATGTTGCTTGATTTTAGTGAACTGCACAAATGGAGACAAGACTTCCAATCTGTATGTGCACCGTAATATCCCATTGAGGTAAGATAAGGATATTTCACAATTGCTGGCCTGTATTTTGCAACTTTCATCAAAAAATTAAGTTTAGTACTATACTTGTGCTCCCTAATTGACAGGCCAAATCTTACATTGAAGGCGAAGCTTGTCTGTTATTGAACCAAGTGATGAAGGGAAAGAACAAGCGGAAGAAAAACAAAAATCAACTCCCGGTGATGTAATGAAGCACTGGAAATGTGATGACACAAGTAATGATATAGTTTTGCATCTTAATTTATTGCTATGGCTGGAACGAGCAATTGTTTTGCCACTGATTTGATGCCACTCTTAATGTAATATGTAATTATCTCTACTTGTGCAAACAGGGATCTTCTTTGAAGATACCATATATTTTAGTGGAACTGCACAAGAAGATGTTGGAAACATTAAACTAATCGAGGAGTATATAGTAAGCATGGCCACCACTGTAGATAGCAACAGATGGTTCCAGAGAATTTCTTCATCTGTATGCTCTACACAATAAGCCTCCTGACAAAGGTTGGTACTCGCCCACTGATTTCATCCATATGATTGAGCTTTGTCAGCTCTATTGGTGTTGTGCTACTATTTAGATACTGTCATGAAAAAGTGGTATTGTCCTTGAGAAGTGCTTCATCTGTGATGTTTTAAATATTTCCTTTCCTTTTTTCCGAGCAAACAATAATGCTAGCATTTAGTAGTCCTCTTGTCTTTGCACAACAGGATCATCTTCCTCTGAAGAAGAATATGGAGTACGTGAAGTGACTAGTTCCGATTATGCCAGGATGAAGAAGACCTATCTATCTTATCATTAGAAGGAGCAATTGAAGGATGGTTACATTACTCCCCACAAGACCAAACTAACTTCAGCTCAGAAGGACTGACAAAATCTCCATTTTTTTGTTGTGATGCGCGAGTACAATGTTGTTCTAGGATTCTTTCTGGTGAGTTCCATTTTTCTAAAAGTGTGCTCTACATGGACCATGTATGTGCCTATTGAAACTGTCAATTCATAGTACATTTTGCTTTATACTAATCACTTTTTTGTATTTGTGCAAACAGGGGTGCTCAGCTTGATTTCAATGGGAACTGCACAAAATGTTCATGAATACATCGAATCATTCATTTCCACCACAAGAAAGGAGGTGCCGATAAGTTCAAGGCGTTGCAACATATAAGGGCGAAATCATACAAGCTACGCGCGAATTTGATTGATTTTGGTGGAACTGCACAAAAAGAACAACTGGTTTATTTAGCATGAGGTGCCATGTCAATGTCCGAACTGATGGCAAACCCTGCCCATTCCACAATCGTAGGCATTTGATATTTTGGAATGGGACAACCTTGTCAAATTTTGCTCATCGATTTTAGCAAGACATGCGTTTGATATTTTCGAATGGGACGCCCTTTGCTGTCAGCAGCGTCGATCAATTTTTTTTCTTTATTCTTTAGTTGTGAAGTAAATATTGCCTCTGACATGTGAGTCACTGAGATGCATAATCATCGATTGTTTTGAATATTCTCTATGAATTTCCAGGCTTGTGTGTTTGATGGCAATGTACAGAAACGCTAAAAAGCTGCTCAAACTCTTTGTACTCCTTCTGTTCCTTTTTACTTTGCACATTGTGAAAGTGCATACTTTTTTGTATAAGATTGGTCAAAGTAGAGATACTTTTATTGCAGACAAAACTTGTATGCAGACTAGAAAGGACCGGAGGGAGTACATGTGAAACTGCTGCAAACGAGGTGATCACCCTAGGAATAATGCTAGTACGTATTGTTTTGCATGTTCATCCAATGCCAGTGATACAGGAATTCGAACTAATCGAAATAAATTCATTCATACACGGTCGGATTTCATATAAACATGCCGGATTTCATTACATTTCATACATTCTTCAACTAAAAAGGGGTGCGCTGGAGGTATAATTAACTAACTGAAGCTACCCACATGTGTCCCGCTGAGCCGAGCAGAAGCTTCAGTGACTAAACTGCAGGTGCAGTTGCGTAACTGACATGTGGCCTGTTGGGCCCATGTGTCAGTCAGCCAACTGCACCAGCAGTTAAGTAGAAGCAGCGTCCTTCTCAAGCGCTGCTCTCTGACTCCACGTCGCTGCCAAGAAGCTAACCGGCCGCCAATGGTTAACCCGCCTAGCTTTGCTTCGACCGGAGGGTAGCGGTGGTGGACTTACTTGGACCCGAGCGGCGGCAACCTACCGTGTTCTACTCTTCCTTGTTTTCTGTGTGGCACGGCCTCGTTGGCAGCGGGGCGGAGCCTCTGCGGAGCCGGCGATGTCCTCTGTCTCGTTGCCGGCGGGCGGCGCCTCAGCGGAGCAGTGGAAATCCTCCCCCATGTTGCCGGCAAGGTGGGGCCTCGGCTGAGCCGGCGATGTCCTCTGCCTCGTTGTTGGCGGGGCAGGGCCTCGGCAGAGCCAGCGGTGTCCTCTGCCTCGTTGTTGGCCGCGGGGCCTTGGCGGAGCAGGGCCTCGTCGACGCCAGTAGAGCGGGCACTCGTCGGAGCCGGCATTGTCCTCTGCCTCGTTGTTAGCGCCACGGGGCCTCGGCGGAGCAGGGCCTCGTCGACGCCAGCAGAGCGGGGACTCGTCAGAGCCGGCATTATCCTCTGCCTCGTCCTCGGTCTCGCCAAACAGCGCCTCGCCTGCTTCATTGCCCTCTTTTCTAGCCTCTTTGTACGCAGCCGCAGCCTCCGCCACCCGCATGCGGTACCGCCAGCGCTCGAGGCGGCCCTTGCGGGCGGAGCGGTACGAGTTGAGTAGCGCCTCCTGCTCCGCCCGCTCCGCGGCGATCTGCTCCTCTGCCTGCAGGTGCTCCTGGAGGAGATGGTGGTTGTAGGCGGCGTCGGCCTGCGCCTCCCGGAACTGCTCCTGACGCATCTGCCAGACACTGTCCATATATTGGGAACGGGCCTCGCCGATGGCATGGTGCAATGCACCGGCGAGGATGGCGCGGAGGAGGGGGTTGGCGCCAGATCGTCGACTACCATGTTCTCCATTGGGACGTCGTTGTCCTCCGGCTGCCTGTCGGCCAGCCGGTCGGCAGCAATGGTTGCCATCTCCTTGTGGTCCGTCGTATGCCCGTCCCGAAGAGCGCTGGAGCGCGAGGAAGCCATGGTGGGTAGTAGTGGTGTGGACAGGAGAAAGGGAACAGATGCGGATGACTGCGGCTATGGCCGGCGCAGCAGTTTATATAGCAATGGTGGGCGGGCGGAGGGACGGACGTGTGGCGCCGGAGTAGCTGCCTCGGCAACCGCGTATCATTAATGTGGGTGGCAGATGGACGGACGGACGGCACTTGTGTCATTTGAAGGCGGAGCAGTCGCCTGCATCGGGAAGCGGGGCGGGCGGCGCTGACTGTTTTGGGCGGAAAGCGCGCGCGGGCGAGGAGATGACTTTACTTGGAGAGGATCACAATGGGGACCCACCAGGTCCATAGCCTCACGTACGCAAGTGCCTCCTTATTTTATATATATATATATATATATATATATATATATATATATATATATATATATACTCCCTCTGTCTAGGTGAATAAGTCGTATTAGAAGGTGCATCACGACCTAGGTGCAAGCAGATTGGTGGACAAGAAGAATATTTCTCTCTTCTAAACACAACATTTAATCATAGCAGTTAAGAGGATGCCTTATTAACTACCCATGCAGGCCATCGTAATTCATAGCATGCAAAGCGCTTTTATTTCTTGCCTAATAACTGCATGGACGTGCTGCATGCATTGGTCCTTGCCCGAGCAAAAAAAGGGAGGAAAGGGGTTTCCACGGGAGACAACGAGGCAGAGGTGGAAGCGCTCGCTGGAGTAATTTATTTTGCTTCCTCCTGGTTTCTTGATATCATGGTCCCACACCATTGTCAACCTATGTAGTAGTCAATAAATGAGAGAATTGCACAAGAAGCGGCCGACAGCTGGGACCAAGCAGCTCGAGCAATATTTGTGTGTTTTGAGGTGTGAGCACTGCAGAGGTTTTTGATGTTTAGCCCAGATATTAATTTTTCTCCTCTGAGCAACAATGAAAACATCGCTGCAGGTGTTAACTGGGCGGGCTGTGGCCCATCTAGCCCAGGCCAGATATCCAGCCTAGATATTAAATTTTTTTCAAGCTGAAAATGGCTAGCCCAGCTATACTTTTTTTAGGAATACCCAGGCAAGGTCAAGTTGTTATTCTCCGCCCCGCTGGGCTGCAAATCTTTCCTAGGAGGGATGCATTAGGCTTAACAAGAAAATGGGCTTTAAGAAATAATAAAAGGGATGTAATTATAAAAACTGGGCAGTAACTATAAAAAATGCACCAAACACGTGATTACTTTATAAAATATTATTTTTGGATATTGAAAATTTTAATTTCATTAATTGTTGCGAGCGCAATGTTTTGTTGGATTTTTACGTAATATAAATCTATATTGAAATTGTATTTAATCTGACTAGAAATTTCAGGATAAAAATATTTCGGATCCCATCAAAATGTGAGAAATTTTATTGAATTCTGTTTTGAACGGTTGGTTGAAATGGGCTGTACTTTTAACAAACTGTAAATGGGCTGTAGTAATTCCATTAGAATTCAAAAATGGGCTACACATTCTTACAAATCTCAAATGGGCAATAAGTTCTCTGCCACACACTTCTGGCCTTACTAAGTTGACATGTCCCCTAAAAAACAGAGTTGACGCGTATGCAAGGCTTTGTCAACTTATAGTGAACACACGGTTCTAGCAGCAGTGGCCGTTGGATGTCCATCCAACGGATGCCGTGCTTCTTCTTCAATCTCAAATATTCTAGCTTCACCCGCCCAAAAAATGATTCCTCCCCCTGACATCTGCGGCGCACCGTTTCGGAAGCTGACCTGTGGGCCTACTAAGTTGACGTACCAAGGGCTTTGTCAACTTAGTCAATATAAATGATTCTAGCTGTAGTGACCGTACGATGTCCATCCAACGGTCGTAGTGCATCTTCAACCTCTGGTCTTCTTGCTCCAGCCGCCCAAAGCAGCGCCGGTCGTGCCGCCTGCTCCTGCCTTCCGTGGCCGGCTGTGCTGCCGTGAAGGCCTCACCGCCCACTACTATTCCCACCGCTGGCCAGGCCCTGCGGCGACGGCAGCCTCACACCGCAGCCGAACGAGTGAACCCTCATACTCCTCTCCGCGTGGGCATCCACTGCCGCATCTTCACTAGCTCCGCGTCGTCCCCTTCCTAGGCCTCACCGTCGTCCACCGCCCTGATGCTCTCGGCACGGCGTGGTCAACGTGGTCAAGGAACGACTTCCATCGGACATCGACTATACGTGGAGAGGCTGACAGCTGGGTCCATGGCGGCAGCAAGGAAGTGTCTCTTTATTACGCGGAAAATAATGATTCCTCCACCTGACAGCAGGGATCCACCGGCCGGGCCACCGTATTTCATGAAAAAAATGTTTCTGTTGGGGAACGTAGTAATTTCAAAATTTTCCTACGCACACGCAAGATCATGGTGATGCATAGCAACGAGAGAGGAGAGTGTGATCTACGTACCCTTGTAGATCGACAACGGAAGCGTTTGGTTGATGTAGTCGTACGTCTCCACGGTCCGACCGATCAAGCACCGAAACTACGGCACCTCCGAGTTCTAGCACACATTCAGCTCGATGCGATCCCCGGACTCCGATCCAGCAAAGTGTCGGGGAAGAGTTCCGTCAGCACGATGGCGTGGTGACGATCTCTATGTACTACTGTCGCAGGGCTTCGCCTAAGCACCGCTACAATATTATTGAGGACTATGGTGGCAGGGGGCGCCGCACACGGCTAAGAATATGATCACGTGGATCAACTTTTTTTTTCTGGGGTGCCCCTGCCTCCGTATATAAAGGTTCAAGGGGGGAGGCCGGCCGGCCATCATAGGGCGCGCCAGGAGGAGTCATACTCCCTCCGGGAGTAGGACTTCTCCCCCAATCCTAGTTGGAATAGGATTCGCGAGGTGGAAAAGAGAGAGAGAGAAAGGAGGGGGCGCCGGCCCCCTCTCTCCTTGTCCTATTCGGACTAGGGGGGAGGGGCGCGCGGCCCAGCCCTGGTCGCCTCTCCTCTTCTTTCACTAAGGCCCACTAAGGCCCATATAGCTCCCGGGGGGTTCCGGTAATCTCCCGGTACTCCGGTAAAATCCCGATTTCACCCGGAACACTTCCGATATCCAAACATAGGCTTCCAATATATCAATCTTTATGTCTCGACCATTTCAAGACTCCTCATCATGCCCGTGATCACATCCGGGACTCCGAACAACCTTCGGTACATCAAAACGTATAAACTCATAATATAACTGTCATCGAATCCTTAAGTGTGCGGACCCTATGGGTTCGAGAACAATGTAGACATGACCGAGACATGTCTCCGGTCAATAACCAATAGCGGGACCTGGATGCCCATATTGGCTCCTACATATTCTACGAAGATCTTTATCGGTCAGACCGCATAACAACATACGTTGTTCCATTTGTCATCGGTATGTTACTTGCCCGAGATTCGACCGTCGGTATCCAATAACTAGTTCAATCTCGTTACCGGCAAGTCTCTTTACTCGTTCCATAATACATCATCTCGCAACTAACTCATTAGTTGCATTGCTTGCAAGGCTTAAGTGATGTGCATTACCGAGAGGGCCCAGAGATACCTCTCCGACGATCAGAGTGACAAATCCTAATCTCGAAATACGTCAACCCAACATGTACCTTTGGAGACACCTGTAGAGCACCTTTATAATCACCCAGTTACGTTGTGACATTTGGTAGCACACAAAGTGTTCCTCCGGCACACGGGAGTTACATAATCTCATAGTCATAGGAACATGTATAAGTCATGAAGAAAGCAATAGCAACATACTAAATGATCGGGTGCTAAGCTAATGGAATGGGTCATGTCAATCAGATCGTTCAGCTAATGATGTGATCCCGTTTAATCAAATGACAACTCTTTGTCCATGGTTAGGAAACATAACCATCTTTGATTAACGAGCTAGTCAAGTAGAGGCATACTAGTGACACTCTGTTTGTCTATGTATTCACACATGTATTATGTTTCCGGTTAATACAATTCTAGCATGAATAATAAACCTTTTATCATGATATAAGGAAATAAATAATAACTTTATTATTGCCTCTAGGGAATATTTCCTTCAGTCTCCCACTTGCACTAGAGTCAATAATCTAGATTTACACAGTAATGATTCTAACACCCATGGAGCTTTGGTGTTGATCATGTTTTGCTCGTGGAAGAGGCTTAGTCAACGGGTTTGCTACATTCAGCTCCGTATGTATCTTGCAAATCTCTATGTCTCCCACCTGGACTAGATCCCGGATGGAATTGAAGCGTCTCTTGACGTGTTTGGTTCTCTTGTGAAATCTGGATTCCTTTGCCAAGGCAATTGCACCAGTATTGTCACAAAAGATTTTCATTGGACCCGATGCACTAGGTATGACACCTAGATCGGATATGAACTCCTTCATCTAGACTCCTTCGTTTGCTGCTTCCGAAGCAGCTATGTACTCCGCTTCACATGTAGATCCCACCACGACGCTTTGTTTAGAACTGCACCAACTGACAGCTCCACCGTTTAATGTAAACACGTATCCGGTTTGCGATTTAGAATCATCCGGATCAGTGTCAAAGCTTGCATCAACATAACCGTTTACGATGAGCTCTTTGTCACCTCCATATACGAGAAACATATCCTTAGTCCTTTTCAGGTATTTCAGGATGTTCTTGACCGCTGTCCAGTGATCCACTCCTGGATTACTTTGGTACCTCCCTGCTAAACTTATAGCAAGGCACACATCAGGTCTGGTACACAGCATTGCATACATGATAGAGCCTATGGCTGAAGCATAGGGAACATCTTTCATTTTCTCTCTATCTTCTGCAGTGGTCAGGCATTGAGTCTGACTCAACTTTACACCTTGTAACACAGGTAAGAACCCTTTCTTTTCTTGATCCATTTTGAACCTTTTCAAAATCTTGTCAAGGTATGTGCTTTGTGAAAGTCCAATTAAGCGTCTTGATCTATCTCTATAGATCTTTATGCCTAATATGTAAGCAGCTTCACCGAGGTCTTTCATTGAAAAACTCTTATTCAAGTATCCTTTTATGCTATCCAGAAATTCTATATCATTTCCAATCAGTAATATGTCATCCACATATAATATCAGAAATGCTACAGAGCTCCCACTCACTTTCTTGTAAATACAGGCTTCTCCAAAAGTCTGTATAAAACCAAATGCTTTGATCACACTATCAAAGCGTTTATTCCAACTCCGAAAGGCTTGCACCAGTCTATAAATGGATCGCTGGAGCTTGCACACTTTATTAGCTCCCTTCGGATCGACAAAACCTTCCGGTTGCATCATATACAACTCTTCTTCCAGAAATCCATTCAGGAATGCAGTTTTGACATCCATCTACCAAATTTCATAATCATAAAATGTGGCAATTGCTAACATGATTCGGACAGACTTAAGCATCGCTACGGGTGAGAAGGTCTCATCGTAGTCAACCCCTTGAACTTGTCGAAAACCTTTTGCGACAAGTCGAGCTTTGTAGACAGTAATATTACCGTCAGCGTCAGTCTTCTTCTTGAAAATCCATTTATTCTCAATTGCTTGCCGATCATCGGGCAAGTCAACCAAAGTCCATACTTTGTTCTCATACATGGATCCCATCTCAGATTTCATAGCTTTAAGCCATTTTGCAGAATCTGGGCTCACCATCGCTTCTTCATAGTTCGTAGGTTCATCATGATCTAGCAGCATGATTTCCAGAACAGGATTACCGTACCACTCTGGCGCTGATCTCACTCTGGTTGATCTATGAGGTTCAGTAGTATCTTGTCCTGAAGTTTCATGATCATTATCATTAGCTTCCTCACTAATTGGTGTAGGTGTCGCATAAACAGTTTTCTGTGATGTACTACTTTCCAATAAGGGAGCAGGTACAGTTACCTCATCAAGTTCTACTTTCCTCCCACTCACATCTTTCGAGAGAAACTCCTTCTCCAGAAAGTTTCCGAATTTAGCAACAAAAGTCTTGCCTTCGGATCTGTGATAGAAGGTGTATCCAATAGTTTCCTTTGGATATCCTATGAAGACACATTTCTCTGATTTAGGTTCGAGCTTATCAGGTTGAAGCTTTTTCACATAAGCATCGCAGCCCCAAACTTTCAGAAACGACAACTTTGGTTTCTTGTCAAACCATAGTTCATAAGGCGTCATCTCAACGGATTTTGATGGTGCCCTATTTAACGTGAATGCGGCCGTCTCTAAAGCATAACCCCAAAACGATAGAGGTCAATCAGTAAGAGACATCATAGATCGCACCATATCTAGTAAAGTACGATTACGACGTTCGGACACACCATTATGCTGTGGTGTTCCGGGTGGCGTGAGTTGCGAAACTATTCCGCATTGTTTCAAATGTACACCAAACTCATAACTCAAATATTCTCCTCCACGATCAAATCGTAGAAACTTTATTTTCTTGTTATGATGATTTTCAACTTCACTCTGAAATTCCTTGAACTTTTCAAATGTTTCAGACTTATGTTTCATTAAGTAGATATACCCATATCTGCTTAAGTCATCTGTGAAGGTGAGAAAATAACGATATCCGACACGAGCCTCAATATTCATCGGACCACATACATCTGTATGTATGATTTCCAACAAATCTATTGCTCTCTCCATAGTACTGGAGAACGGTGTTTTGGTCATCTTGCCCATGAGGCACGGTTCGCAAGTACCAAGTGATTCATAATCAAGTGGTTCCAAAAGTCCATCAGTATGGAGTTTCTTCATGCGCTTTACACCGATATGACCTAAACGGCAGTGCCACAAATAAGTTGCACCATCATTATCAACTCTGCATCTTTTGGCTTCAACATTATGAATATGTGTGTCTCTACTATCGAGATTCAATAAGAATAGACCACTCTTCAAGGGTGCATGACCATAAAAGATATTACTCATATAAATAGAACAACCATTGTTCTCTGATTTAAATGAATAACCGTCTCGCATCAAACAAGATCCAGATATAATGTTCATGCTTAACGCTGGCACCAAATAACAATTATTTAGGTCTAATATTAATCCCGAAGGTAGATGTAGAGGTAGCGTGCCGACTGCGATCATATCGACTTTGGAACCGTTTCCCACGCTCATCGTCACCTCGTCCTTAGCCAATCTTCGCTTAATCCGTAGTCCCTGTTTCGAGTTGCAAATATTAGCAACAGAACCAGTATCAAATACCCAGGTGCTACTGCGAGCATTAGTAAGGTATACATCAATAACATGTATATCACAGATACCTTTGTTCACCTTGCCATCCTTCTTATCCGCCAAATACTTGGGGCAGTTCCGCTTCCAGTGACCAGTCTGCTTGCAGTAAAAGCACTCAGTTTCAGGCTTAGGTCCAGACTTGGGTTTCTTCTCTTGAGCAGCAACTTGCTTGCTGTTCTTCTTGAAGTTCCCCTTCTTCTCCCCTTTGCCCTTTTTCTTGAAACTAGTGGTCTTGTTGACCATCAACACTTGATGCTCCTTTTTGATTTCTACCTCCGCAGCTTTCAGCATTGCGAAGAGCTCGGGAATAGTCTTATTTATCCCTTGCATATTATAGTTCATCATGAAGCTCTTGTAGCTTGGTGGCAGTGATTGGAGAATTCTGTCAATGACGCAATCATCTGGAAGATTAACTCCCATCTGAATCAAGTGATTATTATACTCAGACATTTTGAGTATATGCTCACTGACAGAACTGTTCTCCTCCATCTTGCAGCTATAGAACTTATTGGAGACTTCATATCTCTCAATCTGGGCATTTTCTTGAAATATTAACTTCAACTCCTGGAACATCTCATATGCTCCATGACGTTCAAAACGTCGTTGAAGTCCCGATTCTAAGCCGTAAAGCATGGCACACTGAACTATCGAGTAGTCATCAGCTTTGCTCTGCCAGACGTTCATAACATCTGGCGTTGCTCCTGCAGCAGGCCTGGCACCCAGCGGTGCTTCCAGGATGTAATTCTTCTGTGCAACAATGAGGATAATCCTCAAGTTACGGACCCAGTCCGTGTAATTGCTACCATCATCTTTCAACTTTGCTTTCTCAAGGAACGCATTAAAATTCAACGGAACAACAGTACGGGCCATCTATCTACAATCAAACATACATAAGCAAGATACTATCAGGTACTAAGTTGATGATAAATTTAAGTTCAATTAGTCAAATTACTTAAAGAACTCCCACTTAGATAGACATCCCTCTAATCCTCTAAGTGATCACGTGATCCAAATCAACTAAACCATGTTCGATCATCACGTGAGATGGAGTGGTTTCATTGGTGAACAAACACTATGTTGATCATATCTACTATATGATTCACGCTCGACCTTTTGGTCTCCGTGTTCCGAGGCCATATCTGTATATGCTTGGCTCGTCAAGTATAACCTGAGTATTCTGCGTGTGCAACTGTTTTGCACCTGTTGTGTTTGAACGTAGAGCCTATCACACCCGATCATCACGTGGTGTCTCAGCATGAAGAACTTTCGCAACGGTGCATACTCAGGGAGAACACTTCTTGATAATTTAGTGAGAGATCATCTTATAATGCTACCGTCAATCAAACCAAGATAAGATGCATAAAAGATAAACATCACATGCAATCAATATAAGTGCTATGATATGGCCATCATCATCTTGTGCCTGTGATCTCTATCTCCGAAGCACCGTCATGATCACCATCGTCACCGGCGCGACACCTTGATCTCCATCATAGCATCATTGTCGTCTCGCCGATCTTATGCTTCCACGACTATCGCTACCGCTTAGTGATAAAGTAAAGCATTACAGCGCGATTGCATTGCATACAATAAAGCGACAACCATATGGCTCCTGCCAATTGCCGATAACTCGGTTACAAAACATGATCATCTCATACAATAAAATTCAGCATCATGTCTTGACCATATCACATCACAACATGCCCTGCAAAAACAAGTTAGACGTCCTCTACTTTGTTGTTGCAAGTTTTACGTGGCTGCTATGGGCTTAAGCAAGAACCAATCTTACCTACGCATCAAAACCACAACGATAGTTTGTCAAGTTGGTGCTGTTTTAACCTTCGCAAGGACCGGGCATAGCCACACTCAGTTCAACTAAAGTTGGAGAAACTGTCACCCGCAAGCCACCTATGTGCAAAGCACGTCGGGGGAACCGGTCTCGCGTAAGCGTACGCGTAATGTCGGTCCGGGCCGCTTCAACCAACAATACCGCCGAACCAAAGTATGACATGCTGGTAAGCAGTATGACTTATATCGCCCACAACTCACTTGTGTTCTACTTGTGCATATAACATCAACACATAAAACCTAGGCTCGGATGCCACTGTTGGGGAACGTAGTAATTTCAAAATTTTCCTACGCACACGCAAGATCATGGTGATGCATAGCAACGAGAGGGGAGAGTGTGATCTATGTACCCTTGTAGATCGACAACGGAAGCGTTTGGTTGATGTAGTCGTACGTCTCCATGGTCCGACCGATCAAGCACCGAAACTACGGCACCTCCGAGTTCTAGCACACGTTCAGCTCGATGACGATCCCCGGACTCCGATCCAGCAAAGTGTCGGGGAAGAGTTCCATCAGCACGACGGCGTGGTGACGATCTTGATGTACTACTATCGCAGGGCTTCGCCTAAGCACTGCTACAATATTCTCGAGGACTATGGTGGCAGGGGGCGCCGCACACGGCTAAGAATATGATCACGTGGATCAACTTTTTTTTTCTGGGGTGCCCCTGCCTCCGTATATAAAGGTTTAAGAGGGGAGGCCGGCCGAACCATCATAGGGCGCGGCAGGAGGAGTCCTACTCCCTCCGGGAGTAGGACTTCTCCCCCAATCCTAGTTGGAATAGGATTCGCGAGGTGGAAAAGAGAGAGAGAGAGAGAGAGGAGGGGGGCGCCGGCCCCCTCTCTCCTTGTCCTATTGGGACTAGGGGGGAGGGGCGCGCGGCCCAGCCCTGGCCGCCTCTCTTCTTCTTTCACTAAGGCCCACTAAGGCCCATATAGCTCCCGGGGGGTTCCGGTAATCTCCCGGTACTCCGGTAAAATCCCGATTTCACCCGGAACACTTCTGATATCCAAACATAGGCTTCCAATATATGTTGTTCGTGATCTGGGCGGCGGATCTGGCGCGATGGGTGCGCGAGTGCGGCGGCGGGCGGCTTCGAGCCCGGGCGGGCCTGCCTCGGGCCCCACGGGCCACGGCGGAGGAGAGAGAGGTGTGGGACGAGGTGGCGCTGTCGGGTTGGCTGCAGCGGCGGGGGAGGGAGACGTGGCAAGCCCTCATTGGGCGGAGTGAGGTGGAAGGCGCGGTGGACACTTCCGGCGACGGAACGGACATGTCCGGCTGCGGGAGGAGGACGAAGACTAGGGTTAGACTGCGCGAATTTTCGGGGAGAGCCACATATATATAGGTAGAGGGAGCTAGGAGAGTCCAAATGAGGTGCGGTTTTCGGCCACGCGATCGTGATCGAACGACCGAGATGATGGAGGGGGTTTTGGTGGGTTTTGGGCCACTTTGGAGGGGTGTTCTGTTGCAACACACACGAGGCCTTTTCGGTCCCTCGGTTAACCATTGGAGTATCAAACGAAGTCCAAATGGCACGAAACTTGACAGGTGGTCTACCGGTAGTAAACCAAGGCCACATGACAAGTCTCGGTCCAATCCTAAAATGTTAAACACCCACACACGAAAAGAGGTAGGACATAGGAGCGCCGGATTGCAAAACGGACAATGGGGAAAATGCTCGGACACATGAGACGAACATGTATGCAAATGCAATGCACATGATGACATGATATGACATGCATGACATGCAAGCAATGACAAGGCAACAACAGCGAATAACTGGAGGACACCTGGCACATCGGTCTCGGGGCGTTACAACACTCCACCACTACAAGGATCTCGTCCCGAGATCTAGAATGGCACCGGAGGGAAAAACGGAAGAGAAAGAGAAGAGGTAAAACTAAGTTGCTCCTTTGAAAAACGAGTGAAACCAAAGAACCTTGAAAAGGTTAAGCCATTTCGAGAAAAGAATACAACGGAGATGACGAAGTTGAAAACACTCCGTTAGGATAAAGGAACAAGAAAGAACAAATTCGGGCAGCACTCCGGTTGAAAAGAAAAGGAATTGAATAAGAACTTGGTAAGATGAGAAGATACTTGATGAATTCACAACATACTGCCTCCGGAACTATTTAATGAATGGAACAAGGGGTAAGAAAGATCTCGGACAGCACTCCGGTTGAAAAGAGGTGCAAGGCTTGATAAGGCAAAAGAACTTGAGCAAAAGGTCACAACACTCCGGTTAAATGGAAAAACCAAGAAAAGAACACGATCCCGACAAAACAAGAAGATGGGTTGAAGACAGCAACATCACAATGCCTCTGGAACAAAAGTAAGAATGGAATGGAATGAACAAAGGGAAACACGATCTTGAGAGAGCATGCTTACAACAAATGCTAGAACCGAGTTGTTGGAAAACCAACAACGAAAAGAGTAAGCTTGTTGTGGGCTTATGGAAAACATCTCAAAACTGAGTTGAAATTCTGCCACTGCCGGAAACGATAGATTGGATTGATATCCACAAGGAGACGAGAAAATATTTCATCGGGAGGATAAAAGAACTTAGGTCACTTATGAGCACCATAAATAGCAATAATCCTTAGGGAAAGCTTTAGGTGAAATATAACCCAAGATAATTCCAATGAAGAGATTGTTTGGTTGCAAAGGATCTGATGAACGAATTGAGAATGATGGGTTTACAATATGTCATCCCGGACAACTTGTGAATCATGAAACACCAAGCAATTGTCAAAAATGATGTAACACCACCTCAAAAGATAAGGTAGGATGAATTGCACTTCGGAATGAAAGATGAAGAATACATGAACTTGTCTGAAAAAGAATCTCGATGAACACTTCGAAAAGGAATTAAATTCTTTATGAACCATCATGTAGCGCCTCCATGAAGAACTCCGGTAAACAAAAGGATAACGAAAAGAACGAGAAGTAGAAAACACAAGGTGAAACCTTGTAATGATTTAGATGGATCTCCATGATAATTAGAGCTTGGAACTCCGAGAAAGAAAAGATGAACAAACTCCGAAGGAAGGAATTTATCACTTGGATGAAACAAGAATAAGAATTATATTATGCGTATCCTTCACCAATTTAATTGATGACAAGAAACGGATTTGTCATACTACTTATTCTCGTGGAAAGGATTAAGATAGATATAGCGTCAGACTTGGGAAGGTCTTCAATGATCCACCGGTAGGATTTGAAAGAACGAAAGAATTGATATGATAACGTAAGAAGAGGAATCTTGAACAAACCACCGTAAGAATTGAAAAAGAATGAATAAAACATGAAAACCACCGGGAAGGATTAGTCAATAAACGAAGATGCTTGAGAGAATTTTAGATACATGAGAACAAAGAGAACACGAGCTGATTAGAGATCACTTGAACGATGCACCGGTAAGATTTGGATAACGAGAGCTGAAAGTTGGAATGAATAATTCTGAGATGATGGGCTTCGGAAAAACAAACTAAAAAAATACTCTGAATTACTCCGGATGGGTGAAAGGAATTTCCACAATCGAAAAACAATTATGAGAGGGTGGTGTAAAGCTAGCACCACGAATCTTGAAGAGAATGGAGCAAGATTGAGAGAGAAACATCTTCTTCATCTTCAAAATCTGAGAATGATAATGAGAAGCACCACCATGAATCATTGAGGCACTCCTGGATGACGAATAGAAAGGTTGAACCAACGACGAAAAGAATTTGGAAGATCTTGGAGAAATGCATTTGACTGATGATAACTCATTCTTACGTCAAACTTGGAAAAGCATTTGATAATATCTCTGGGAAAAATTAGAAGAGTCAAGTAAGATCCTAGAAAAAGACCTGTGGGTTAGGTCCCACTGAAAAGATACACCGTTGAACGATTTAAAAGATAGATTGCGCTGGTTGAGTTAAATGACTTGAATGAGGTAACATCCTCGAAAGAGTTTGAACGAAAGCAGAGTGGAAACATGAATCTTTGAGATATCTTGAGCACTCCGGAACAAAAGAATAGCTAGAAATGAATGAATATGAGGTGCACCGGCATGAGAAGGTATTTGAAACGAGGGAAAAGGATATGATCGACACCAAAGCTTGAATTGAATCCACCGGAGGAGAAAAAGAGCAAGAGTGATAAGCTAGTAGAACATCTTCATGAGAACCACCGGGTAAGAATATTGACGAAAAAGAATGGAGAGACTTCACATGATTAAAAAGATACTTGATTAAGAAATCTTAGTCCTCGAAGAAAAAGGGTGGGTGGGTGGGAAAAACAAAGTCAACTTGGAGACGGATGAAACAAACACCGTTCAGAAGAAACTGATACTTGATCTTGCGGATGTTGAAATGATCGAATCCACTTGAAGAGAAACGCACCGGTGAAAAGGATTGACATGACAATCTCAATGATCAAGAGGGATTAGTACTCCCACAGAAATATGAGAACACGACTTCGGAAAGGTATGGAATCCACATCTGACTTCGAAGCAACTCGAATACCACAACTCAAAACAAAACAAAGGATTGGCTTGCAGAATAAGCCGGAACAAACATATGATAGAGATTTCGTCCAAAGTTTTCGTCGTGGGGCCTACACGGGCTCGATCGTATAGCACCATCATGTACAAGGCAGTTCACATGACATATGAAGAGTCCCCGAGTCGGCATAGCCAAGGACTCTTTAATACACAACGAGACCACTGTAAAACCAACCGTGGATAGGCGGACCACTAGACGTCGAACCCCAATTTCATATCATACATCTGTCGGAAAGATATCCTAAGAGCTACTTGAATTCCCACTTATAAACTCTCGAAACTTTTCAGTTATGCAATCAGGTGTTGGGGATACAGGGGAAGCATAATATCTCACCCAAAACTAGAAAATCCTACATCCAGTTGTATCCATCCTTCAACACATATCCAAGAAACCTTCGGAAATCGTTTACCTCAACATTCGAAAAGCATCCATTATACGAGTTATGGCAATACTCCCGAACTCCCGCCCCAATACTAGGTGGCGTCGAGGTTATCTCACCAACAACTGCATAAAAGAGATTTTCGATGTCGGCGAACTCAGGTATTCCAGACCTGCAATGATAAAATTGTGACGACAACACCTCGGAGCTCAACTCCCCGGGACACTACCACAACCCCCAAATGTCAGGAGGCACCAAGAACAATGTTCTCGTCACAAAACCATCGGAACGATTCCAAGATACCTGCGTGATCCTAAAAAATGAAATTTGAGAAGAGAAGAGTCAAAACTCTATGTCAGGATGCCTCACCAGAGCGACGAAGGGACTGAGGAGTAAAAAGAATTCCTAACTCTCCGATATATATAATCCTATAAGACTCAAAACATTTTTCTAGACTCAACAACGCCAGCGATTTGATCAAGCAGGGGGCTCCTAAGTCGGGGAAGGCTCTGATACCAACTTATAACGCCCTCGATGCGGCTATATCTCCCATGTGTCGAAGCACGACTAAGAGGCATAACCGCATTGAAAGCAATGTTGCAAGTGAGGTAATCTTCACACAACCCATGTAATACATAAGGGAAAGAGATACATAGTTGGCTTACAATCGCCACTACACACAATACATGAATAAAGCATTACATCATCCAGATACAATCAAGGTCCGACTACGGAACCAAAATAAAAGAAGACTACCCCAAATGCTACACAGATCCCCAATCGTCCCGACTGGGCTCCACTACTGATCAACTGGAAACGGAACAACATAATGAACACAAACTCCATCGAGCTCCTCCTTGAGCTTGGTTGCATCACCTGCACGGTTCAACGGCACCTGCAAGCTGGTTTTGGAAGTATCTGTGAGTCACGGGGACTCAGCAATCTCACACCCTCGCGATCAAGACTATTTAAGCTTATGGGTAAGGTAAAGGTATGAGGTGGAGCTGCAGCAAGCGACTAGCATATTTGGTACATATACGCAAAAGAGAGCGAGAAGAGAAGGCAAAAGCACGAACGAATAACTATGATCAAGAAGTGATCCTAGAACAACCTACGGCAAACATAACTCCAACACCGTGTTCACTTCCAGGACTCCGCCGGAAAGAGACCATCACGGTAACACACGCGGTTGATGTATTTTAATTAAGATCAACTTCAAGTTTTCTACAACCGGACATTAACAAATTCCGATCTGCCCATAACCGCGGGCATGGCTTTCGAAAGTTCAAATCCCTGCAGGGGTGTCCCAACTTAGCTCATCACAAGCTCTCATGGTCAACGAAGGTTATTCCTTCTTCCAAGACAACCCGATCAGACTCGGCATCCCGGTTAAAAGACATCCTCGACAATGGTAAAACAAGTCCAGCAACACCGCCCGAATGTGCCCACAAATCTCGATAGGAGCTGCACATATCTCGTTCTCAGGGCACACTCAGATGAGACGTCCTACAAGTAAAACCAACCCTCAAGTTGCCCCGACGTGGCCCCGCAGTCTACTCGGTCGGACCAACACTCAGAGGAGCACTGGCCCAGTGGGGTTTAATAAAGATGAACCTTGAGTCCGCGGAACCCAGGGGAAAAAGAGGCTAGGTGGCGAATGGTAAAACCAATGTTGGGCATTGCTGGAGGAGTTTTATTCAAGGCGAACTATCAAGGGGTTCCCATTATAACCCAACCATGTAAGGAACGCAAAATCCGGGAACATAACACCGATATGATGGAAACTAGGGCGGCAAGAGTGGAACAAAACACCAGGCATAAGGCCGAGCCTTCCACCCTTTACCAAGTATATAGGTGCATTAAGATAAACAAGATAATATTGTGATATCCCAACAATAAACATGTTCCAACAAGGAACGAACTCCAATCTTCACCTGCAACTAGCAACGCTATAAGAGGGGCTGAGCAAAGCGGTAACATCGCCAAACAACGGTTTTCTAGGACAAGGTGGGTTAGAGGCTTGCCTTAACAATATGGGAGGCATGATAAGCAAGTGGTAGGTATCGTAGCATAGGCATAGCAAAAGAGCAAGCATCTAGAAAGCAAAGATAGAAGTGATTTCGAGGGTATGGTCATCTTGCCTAAAATCCCGCAAGGAAGAAGAATGAGTCCATGAAGAATACAAACGTACGTAGTCGAGCGGGTCCTCACCAACTCGATGTTAACGGAACTAACCTGAAGAAGCAACACCAGAAAGAAGCACACAACATAGTAAACAACCAACACATGAACATGGCATGATATGCGGGATGCGGTATGTGATGCATATGCATGATTTGGAAAGGAATGATTGAACCTGGCCTCTACTTGGAAATCCAAGAGTGCCACTGGAAAGTTGAGGTGATTTTGGTCGAAAACGATATTAATATCACTGGAATCGGATGCACGGTTTGGAAATGGCAAGGAAAACAAATATGGCACCGGTCATGATGCTACGGCTAATTCACTCAATAACAAGCTCAAACAAGCATGGCAAAAGTGCAAAAGATAACAGGTTTCAGACTTTGTGAAATTAACAGCATGTCGGAATTTATCATCAGGAAGCAATGTTTAGAGCATGATAACTACATGCTACAGGAACATATCATGGTAAAGCAAGGCATGGCATGAAGCTACTCAAAGCATACAACAAAAGTCCCTTAGTGACCATGAGCCAAAAGGGATACAATTGCAAGCATGTGAACATGGCAATAAACGATAACAGATTCAGACTTAGTGAAAAACTGGAGCATGCAAAACAGATTAACAAGTAGGCATGTTTACGAGCTCGATGCACTCACTACGAGGCATTGCATGACAAACTAAGCATACACCCAGCAAGAAGACATGACTAAGCTAGACATGGCAAGAACAACAACATAGCATGCACGGATCAATAACAACAAGCTCGGCAAAATCGCTAAACATGTTAACAATCTTCCAGGAACATTTTATAGCAAAAGTAAAGCTCGACTGACTCAAGCTAAGGTGCTCTATAAGTGCAAACAAAGACATGCATGGATAGAGCACAACATTATCTACAAAACATCCTTACTGATCATCCTCAAAAGAGGCATGGATCACTAGGAAACAACATGAACATATGGCATAAAAATAATGACAGGGCAAGGACTTAGTGAAATTCTAAGTCCCTGAAATCAGCATCAATGAGTAACCGACTTTGCATGCTTGTGCTAGTCGCCACAAAGATCACAAAAATACATGGCATACACCCCTGTAAAGATGGCATGGCATACATCAAAACACATGTAGAGCTCAGGATCACAGCATGCACACATTAATCATGGCAAAAATGACAACAGGCCATTTGCTGAAACAGATCTGAAACTATCATCGCATAGCCCTCTTCCAATAGCATTTCGGGCATCAAGATGAACTCAAATGAGAATGATGCAATGAGATGAAATGATGTACTCGTCGAGGCGAACATTTTGATATGCTACACGCACAGATCAGAGCTACGATGAGGAAGTTATGGCATGTGGAAGAATGCAAAAATGCTAGGTTTCGGGGGAAATTAGGTCAACCTCATGATCCAGATCTGGATCCAGATCATGCACGGAAACCGAGGCGGGGCCGGAACGTCACCGGAGCTATTGCACGCGGTGGCTGGAGCTGCTGCTCGAGGAAGATGAAGGAGAGGCCGCCGGGGCGGTTGCCGGCGCTGGGCAGTGAGGTGACTGCGGCGAGGAGGCGCGACGGAGGGCGGTGGGGTGGAGCTGGCGACCGGCAGAGGCGAAGGGGCGGCATGCGGGACGGCGGGGATGGGCGTCGCCGACGACGAGGCTCGGAGGCGGCAGAGCTCCGCCGGTTATGGAGGCGCGGGATCTGATCGACGGAGCTGGCGTGATGGGCGTGCGAGTGCGGCGGCGGGCGGCTTCGGGCCCGGGCGGGCCTGCCTCGGGCCCCACGGGCCGCGGCGGAGGAGAGAGAGGCGCGGTACGAGGTGGCGTTGTCCGGTTGGCTGCGGCAGCGGGGGAGGGTGACGTGGCAAGCCCTCATTGGGCGGAGTGAGGTGGAAGGCGCAGTGGACACGTCCGGCGGCGGAACGGACATGTCCGGCTGCGGGAGGAGGACGAAGACTAGGGTTAGACTGCGCGAATTTTCGGGGAGAGCCACATATATATAGGTAGAGGGAGCTAAGAGAGTCCAAATGAGGTGTGGTTTTCGGCCACGCGATCGTGATCGAATGACCAAGATGATGGAGGGGCTTTAGGTGGGTTTTGGGCCACTTTGGAGGGGTGTTGGGATGCAACACACACACGCCTTTTTGGTCCCTCGGTTAACCGTTGGAGTATCAAACGAAGTCCAAATGGCACAAAACTTGACAGGCGGTCTACTGGTAGTAAACCAAGGCCGCATGACAAGTCTCGGTCCAATCCGAAAATGTTAAACACCCGCACACGAAAAGAGGTAGAAAGGGACACCAGAGGACATAGGAGCGCCAGATTGCAAAACGGACAACGAGGAAAATGCTCGGACACATGAGACGAACATGTATGCAAATGAAATGCACATGATGAGATGATATGACATGCATGACACGCAAGCAATGACAAGGCAACAACAGCGAATAACTGGAGGACACCTGGCACATCGGTCTCGGGGCGTTACAACGCTTGATAAGTTTTTTCAATGAGTACATACCTTGACAAGATTTTGAAGTAGTTCAAAATGGAACAGTCAAAGAAAGAGTTCTTGCCTGTGTTACAAGGTGTGAAATTGAGTAAGACTCACAGCCCGACCACGGCAGAAGATAGAAAGAGAATGAAAGTCATTCCCTATGCCTCAGCCATAGGTTCTATAAAGTATGCCATGCTGTGTAACAAATCTATTGTATATCCTACACTGAGTTTGGCAAGGTAGTACAATAGTGATCTAGGAGTAGATCACTGAACAGCGGTCAAAATTATCCTTAGTAGAATAAGGATATTTTCTCGATTATGGAGGTGACAAAAGGTTCGTCGTAAAGGGTTACGTCGATGCAAGTTTTTATACTATTCCAGATGACTCTAAGTCTCAATCTGGATACATATTGAAAGTGGGAGCAATTAGCTAAAGTAGCTCCAAGCAGAGCATTGTAGACGTAGAGATTTGCAAAATAATACGGATCTGAATTTGATAGATCCGTTGACTAAACTTCTCTCACAAGCAAAAGATGATCACACCTTAGTATTCTTTGGGTGTTAATCACATAGCGATGTGAACTAGATTACTAACTCTAGTAAACCCTTTGATTGTTGGCCACATGGCGATGTGACCTATGGATATTAATCACATGGTGATGTAAACTATTGGTGTTAAATCACATGGCGATGTGAACTAGATTATTGACTCTAGTGCAAGTGGGAGACTGAAGGAAATATGCCCTAGAGGCAATAATAAAGTTGTTATTCATATTTCCTTATAGCATGATAAATGTTTATTATCCATGCTAGAATTGTATTAACCGGAACTTAGTACATGTGTGAATACATAGACAAACAGAGTGTCACTAGTATGCCTCTACTTGACTAGCTCATTGAATCAAAGATGGTTAAGTTTCCTAGCCATAGACATGAGTTGTCATTTGATTAACAGGATCACATCATTAGAGAATGATGTGATTGACTTGACCCATTCCATTAGCTTATCACTTGATCGTTTATTATGTTGCTATTGCTTTCTTCATGACTTATACATGTTCCTATGACTATGAGATTATGCAACTCCCGAATACCGGAGGAACACCTTGTGTGCTATCAAATGTCACAACGTAATTGGGTGATTATAAAGATGCTCTACAGGTGTCTCTGAAGGTGTTTGTTGGGTTGGCATAGATTGAGATTAGGATTTGTCACTCCAAGTATTGGAGAGGTATCTCTGGGCCCTCTCGGTAATGCACATCACTATAAGCCTTGTAAGCAATGTAACTAATGAGTTAGTTGCAGCATGATGCATTATGGAACGAGTAAAGAGACTTGCCGGTAATGAGATTGAACTAGCTATGAGGATACCAATGATCGAATCTCGGGCAAGTAACATACCGATGACAAAGGGAACAACGTATGTTGTTATGCGGTTTGACCGATAAAGATCTTTGTAGAATATGTAGGAGCCAATATGAGCATCCAGGTTCCGCTAACGGTTATTGACCGGAGACGTGTGTCGGTCATGTCTACATAGTTCTCAAACCCGTAGGGTCCGCACGCTTAACGTTTGGTGACGATCGGTATTATGAGTTTATGTGTTTTGATGTACCGAAGGTTGTTCGGAGTCCCGGATGAGATCATGGACATGACAAGGAGTCTCAAAATGGTCGAGGCATAAAGATCGATATATTGGAAGGTTATATTCGGACATAGGAAAGGTTCAGAGTGGTTCGGGCATTTTGCGGAGTACCAGGAGGTTATCGAAACCCCCCGGGAGAAGTTATGGGCCTTATGGGCCATAAGAAGGAAGCACACCAGCCCACAAGGTGCTGGTGCGCCCCCCTTGGGCAGGAGGCCGAATTGGAATAGGACTAGGGGGCGGCGGCCCCCCTTTCCCTCTCTCCTACTCCTCCTTCCCTTCCTCTCCTACTCCAACTAGGGAAGGGGGATCCTACTCCCGGTGGGCGTAGGACTCCCCTAGGGCGCGCCATAGAGAGTGGCTGGCCCCTCCCCTCCTCCACTCCTTTATATACGAGGGAGGGAGGCACCCCATAGACACACAAGTTGATCATTGATCTTTTAGCCGTGTACGGTGCCCCCTCCACCATAATCCACCTCGGTCATATCGTAGTGGTGCTTAGGCGAAGCCCTGCGTCGGTAGTATCATCATCACCGTCATCACGCCGCCGTGCTGACGGAACTCTTCCTCAAAGCTCTGCTGGATTGTGAGTTCGTGGGACATCACCGAGCTGAACGTGTGCTGAACTGGGAGGTGCTGTGTGTTCGGTACTTGGATCGGTCGGATTGTGAAGACGTACGACTACATCAACCGCGTTGTCATAATGCTTCCTCTTACGGTCTACGAGGGTACGTGGACAACACTCTCCCATCTCGTTGCTATGCATCACCATGTTCTGCGTGTGCGTAGGATTTTTTTTGAAATTACTACGTTCCCCAACAGACAGACTGTGACGCCCCGAGACCGATGTGCCAGGTGTCCTCAAGTTATTTGTTGTTGTTTCCTTGTCATTGCTTGCGTTTCATGCATCTCATATCATGTCATCATGTGCATTTCATTTGCATATGTGTTCGTCTCATGCATCCGAGCATTTTCCCCGTTGTCTGTTTTGCATTCCGGCGCTCCTATGTCCTCCGGTGGCCTTTTTTACCATTTTTGTGTGCGTGTGTTAAACGTTTTCGGATTGGACCTAGACTTGTCATGCGGCCTCGGTTTACTACCGGTAGACCGTCTGTCAAGTTTCGTGCCATTTGGACTTCGTTTGATATTCCAACGGTTAACCGAGGGACCGTAAAGGCCTCGTGTGTGTTGCAGCCCAACACCCCTCCAAAGTGGCCCAAAACCCACCTAAACCTCTTCTATCATCTAGAGCGTTTGATCATGATCGCGTGGCCGCAAACCGCACCTCATTTGGACTCTCCTAGCTCCGTCTACCTATAAATATGTGATCCCCTCCAAAATTCGCGGTACAAACCCTAGCCTTCCTCTACCTCGCGCCACCGGACAAAAATCCCCGCTGCAAGACGTGTCGGCCGCCTCCGCCCCGGCGAATCCCAGCTTGCCACGTCACCTCGCCGGATCTTTTCTCTCCTCCTGCCGCCGCGGCCCGCGGAGCCCATCCGGGGCCCGCGCAGGCACAGATCCGCGCCGCCGCCTGTTCCGTTCGCCGCCCCGCGCCTGGGAGCGCCCCGCCGCCCGCTCCCTCCTCAACTCCGGTCGGCACCGGCCGGCGCCGCCGCTCCGCCGCCCGCCGGCGTTGCTCCGCCTCGCCGCCGCAAGGTCCGGCCGCCGGAGCCCGACCGCGCCAATCTCCGCCGCGGCGCACGCCTCACCGCCGGCGGCCGCGCCCGGCCTCCTCTCCTTCCTCCGGCGCCCCGAGTTCGACCCCAACTCCGGCGAACAGTGTCTCTGTTGATCCTCGTAATCCGCGCCGATCTAGATATGAGATCGACCTGGTTGACTTTTTCCCTCTGAACCCTAATTTTTATGCATTTTTCATGGCATCATAACTTCCTCATCGTGGCTCCGATTCGTGCGTGTAGCATATCAAAATGTTCGTCTCGACGAGTACATCATTTCATCTCACTGCATCATTTTCAGTTGAGCTCATCTTGATGCCCGAAATGCTGTTGTAAGAGGGCTATGTGATGATTGTTTCATATCTGTTTCAACAAATGCCCTTTTGTCATTTTTGCCATGATTAATGTGTGCATGCTATGATCCTGAGATCTACATGTGTTTTGCTATATGCCACGTCATCTTTACAGGGGTGTATGCCATGTATTTTTGTGATCTTTGTGGTGACTAGCACAAGCATGCAAAGTAGCTTACTCAATGATGCTGATTTCAGGGACTTAGAATTTCACTAAGTCCTTGCTCTGTCATTATTTTTATGCCATATGTTCATGTTGTTTCCTAGTGATCCATGCCTCTTTTGAGCATGATCAGTAAGGATGTTTTGTGGATATTGTGGTGCTCTAGCCATCCATGTCTTTGTTGCCAATTATGGAGCACCCTAGCTTAAGTCAGTCGAGCTCTACTTTTGCTATAAAATGTTCCTGGCAGATTTTTAACATGTTTAGCGATTTTTCCGAGCTTGTTGTTGTTGATCCATGCATGGTATGTTGTTTTTCTTGCCATGTCTAGCTTCTATGCCATGTCTATTTGCTGGGTGTATGCTTATTTTGTCATGCAATGCCTCATAGTGAGTGCATCGAGCTCGTAAACATGCCTACTCGTTATCTGTTTTGCCATGCTCCAGTTTTTCACTAAGTCTGGATCTGTTTATGTTTTTGATATGTTCACATGCTTGCAATTGTATTTTCTGATCCCTTTTGGCTCATGGTCACTAAGGGACTTTGGTTGTATGCTTGGACTAGCTTCATGCCAAGCCTTGCTTTGCCGTGATATGTTCCTGTAGCATGTAGTTTTCATGCTCTAAAGATTGCTTCCTGATGATAAATTCCTGACTTGCTGTTAATTTCACTAAGTCTGAAACATGTTATCTTTTGCACTTTTGCCATGCTTGTTTGAACCTGCTATTGGGTGAATTAGCCGTAGCTCAGTGTTCATCTTTTGTCAAGCATCATGAGTGGATACCTGACATGTATTTTGTTGTCATGTTAGAGTGTTGTAGCATGTTGTTCTTGATGCATTTAGATGGTCACTTGCTGATTATCGCAGACCGGTGCCATATTTGTTTTGTTTGTCATTTCCAAACTGTGCATCCGATTCCGGTGATCTTTATATCAATTTTTACCGAAATCAACTCCTCTTTCCAGTGGCACTCTTGGATTTCCATGTTGAGGCCAGGTTCAATCACTCCTTTCCAAATCATGCATATGCACCGCATACCGCATCCCGCATATCATGCCATGTTCATGTGTTGGTTGTTTACTATGTTGTGTGCTTCTTTCTGGTGTTGCTTCTTCGGGTTGGTTACAGTAACGTCGCGTTTGTGAGGAACCGTTCGACTACGTCTGTTTGTCTTCTTCGTGGACTCGTTCTTCTTCCTTGCGAGATCTCAGGCAAGATGACCATACCCTCGAAATCACTTCTATCTTTTCTTGCTAGATGCTCGCTCTTTTGCTATGCATATACTGCGATACCTACCACTTGCTATATCATGCCTCCCATATTGTTATGCCAAGCCTCTAACCACCTTGTCCTAGCAAACCGTTGTTTGGCTATGTTACCGCTTTGCTCAACCCCTCTTATAGCGTTGTTAGTTGCAGGTGAAGATTGGAGTTTGTTCCTTGTTGGAACATGGATATTTGTTCGGATATCACAATATCTCTTATTTAATTAATGCATCTATATACTTGGTAAAGGGTGGAAGGCTCGGCCTTATGCCTGGTGTTTTGTTCCACTCTTGCCGCCCTAGTTTCCGTCATATCGGTGTTCTGTACCCGGATTTTGCGTTCCTTACACGGTTGGGTTATAATGGGAACCCCTTGACAGTTCGCCTTGAATAAAACTCCTCCAGCAAGGCCCAACATTGGTTTTACCATTCGCCACCTAGCCTCTTTGTCCCTTGGGTTAGGCCAGCCCAAGGGTCATCTTTATTTTAACCCCCCCTCCCCCCCGGCCAGTGCTTGTCTAAGTGTTGGTCCAAACTGAGCAATGTCCGGAGCTACCAGGGGCAACTCTGTGCTGGCCCACCCGACGTCTTGCTCATCCGGTGTGCCCTGAGAACGAGATATGTGCAGCTCCTATCGGGATTTGTCGGCACATCTGGGTGGTCTTGCTGGACTTGTTTTACCATTGTCGAGGATGTCTTATAACCGGGATGCCGAGTCTGATCGGATTGTCTTGGGAGAAGGAATATCCTTCATTGACCGTGAGAGCTTGTGATGGGCTAAGTTGGGACACCCCTGCAGGGTTTTGAACTTTTCAAAGCCGTGCCCGCGGTTATGGGCAGATGGGAATTTGTTAATGTCCGGTTGTAGAAAACCTGAAGTTGATCTTAATTAAAATACATCAACCACGTGTGTAACCATGACGGTCTCTTTCTGGTGGAGTCCGGGAAGTGAACACGGTGTTGGAGTAATGCTTGACGTAGGTTGTTCTAGGATCACTTCTTGATCATAGATTCTCGACCGTACTTTTGCCTTCTCTTCTCGCTCTCATTTGCGTATGTTAGCCACCATATATGCTAGTCGCTTGCTGCAGCTCCACCTCATACCTTTTACCCTACCTATAAGCTTAAATATTCTTGATCGCGAGGGTGTGAGATTGCTGAGTCCCCGTGACTCACAGATACTTCCAAACCAGCTTGCAGGTGCCGATGAGACCGTGTAGGTGACGCAACTGAGCTCAAGGAGGAGCTCGTAGAAGATCGTGTTCGTTATGTTGGTCTGCTCTCAGTTGATCAGTAGTGGAGCCCAGTCGGGACGATCGGGGATCTGTGTAGCATTTGGGGCCGTCTTCTTTTATTTTGGTTCCGTAGTCGGACCTTGATTGTATCTGGATGATGTAATGCTTTATTCATGTATTATGTGAAGTGGCGATTGTAAGCCAACTATGTATCTCTTTCCCTTATGTATTACATGGGTTGTGTGAAGATTACCTCACTTGCGACATTGCCTTCAATGCGGTTATGCCTCTAAGTCGTGCTTCGACACGTGGGAGATATAGCCGCATCGAGGGCGTAACAAGTTGGTAATTAGAGCCTTCCCCAACTTTAGGAGCCCCCTGCTTGATCGAATCGCTGGCATTGTTGAGTCTAGAAAAATGTTTTCAGTCTTTTAGGATTTATATATATCAGAGAGTAGGATTCTTTTTACTCCTCAGTCCCTTCGTCGCTCTGGTGAGGCGTCCTGGCGTGGAGTTTTGACACTTCTCTTCTCAAATTTCACTAAAAAAATTTAGGATCACGTGGGTATCTTGGAATCGTTTCGATGGTTTTGTGACGAGAACATTATTCTTGGTGCCTCCTGACATTTAGGGGTTGTGGCAGTGTCCCGGGGAGTTGAGCTCCAAGGTGTTGCCGTCACAATTTTATCGCTGCAATTCTGGAATACCTGAGTTTCGCCGACATCGAAAATCTCTTTTATGCAGTTGTTGGTGAGATAACCTCGACGCCACCTAGTATTGGGGCGGGAGTTCGGGAGAATTGCCATAACTTGTATAACGGATGCTTTTCGAAGGTTGAGGTAAATGATTTCCGAAGGTTTCTTGGTTATGTGTTGAAGGATGGATACAACTGGATGTAGGATTTCCTAGTTTTTGGTGAGATATTATGCTTCCCCTATATCCCCAACACCTGATTGCACAACTGAAAAGTTTCGGGAGTTTATAAGTGGGAATTCAAGTAGCTCTTAGGATATCTTTTCGATAGATGTATGATATGAAATTGGGGTTCGACGTCTAGTGGTCTACCTATCCATGGTTGGTTTTACAGTGGTCTCGTTGTGTCTTAAAGAGTCCTTGGTTATGCCGACTCGGGGACGCTTCGTATGTCATGTGCACTGCCTTGTACATGATGGTGCTGTACGATCGAGCCCATGTAGGCCCCACCACGAAAACTTTGGACGAAATCTCTATCATATGTTCGTTCCGACTTTATTCTGCAAGCCAATCCTTGTTTTGTTTTGAGTTGTGGTATTCGAGTTGCTTCGAGTCAAATGTTGATTACATACCTTCCCCAAATGGTCTTCTCATACTCCGATGTGAATACCAATCCTTCATGATCATCGAGATTATCATGTCAATCCTTTTCAACCGGTGTGCTTCAATTCAAGTGGATCTGATCATTCCTACATTCGTGAGATCAATTATCAGTTCTTCTCAACGGTGTTTGCTTCATCCATTCCAAGTTGTCTTTGTTTTTCCCGCCCACCCACCCTTTTTCTTCAAGGAATCTGATGTCTTTATCAATTGTCCATTTTATCGATGGAAGTCCCTCCATTTTTTTCCTTCATGTTCTTATCCGGTGATTCTCATGAAGATGATAAAGGAAGCTTCTAGTGCATCATTCTTTGTTTCTCTTATCTTTCCCGGTGTTTTCAATGCAATTTTTCAGTGTTGATCATATCTTTTCCTCGTTTCAAATGCTTTTCCCATGACCGGTGCACCTCATAATCATTCCACGCTCGCTATTCTATTGTTCTGGAGTGTTCAAGATATCTCGAAGATTCGTGTTTTTCCACTCTACTTTCGTTCAAGCTCTTTCGAGATTGGTATCTCATTCAAGCCATTTAATTCAACCGGTGCAATATCTCTTTTCAAGTAATCGTTCAACGGTGTTTCTTTTGAGTGGGCCCTAACCCACAGGTCTTTTCCCAGGATCTTACCTGACTCTACTTATTTTCCCGGAGCTATCATAAATTCATTTCAAAGTTTGACATAAGAATGATTCATCAGCAGTCATATGTATTTCTCCAAGAACTGTCAAATTCTTTTCATCGTTGGCTCAATCTCTTTGCTTTTGATTCTTCCGGAGTGTCTAAATAATTCATGGTGGTGTTTCTCGTAGTCATTCTCAGATGGGAAGACCGAAGAAGATTTTTCTCTCAATCTTGCTCCATTCTCTTCAAGATTCGTGATTCTAGCTTGTTGCCATCCTCTCGTAATTATTTTTGATTGTGGGAATTCTTTTCACCCATCCGGAGCAATTCAATAGTATTCTTAGTTTGTTATCTCGAGTCCATCAATTCAGGTTTATTCATTATCGGCTATGAGTTATCATTCTCCAATCTTACCGGTGCATCATTCAAGTGATCTCTAATCAGTTCGTGATCCCTTCGTTCTCATGTATCTAGATTGTCTCAAGTATCTTCGTTCATTTCACAATTCTTACCGGTGATTCATCCTTTTACTTCATTCGTTGTTCAATTCTTACGGTGGTTCTTCCAGGATTCTCTTCCGTTGTTATCATATCAATTCATTCGTCGTTCCAATCATACCGGTGGTTCGTTGAAGACCTTCCCAAGTTTATGTTATATCTCTCTTAATCTTTTCTACGAGAATAAGTAATATGTAAAATCCGTTGATTGCCATCAATTTAATTGGTGAAGGATACACATAACGTAATTCTTATTCTTGTTCATCCAAGTGATTAATTCCTTATTCCGCAGGTTCATCTAATTCTCGATTCAAATTGTTCATCTTTTCTTTTCCGGAGTTCCAAGCTCTCTTAATTTTCATGTCATGAAGATCCATCTAATCATTACAAGGATTCACCTTGTGTTTGCAACTTCTCTTTCCTTTAGTTGATCATTCCTTGTTTACCGGAGTTCTTCATGAAGGTTCTACATGATGGTTCATAAAGGATGTAATTCCTTCTCGAAGCGTTCATCAACATTATTTTCTAAGGAGCTCAACCATTCTTAATCTTGCAATCCGGAGTGCAATTCTTTCTTCCATATCATTGGAGGTGGTATTATGTCATTCTTGATAATTTGAGTTCATGTTTCATGATTCACATGTTGTTAAGATTGAGGTATTTTAAATCCATCAATCTCGTCATTGGAGTTATGGTGTGTCATGTTTCACCTAAAGCCTTCCCTAAGGATTTCTGCTATTTATGGTGCTTATAAATGATCCAAGCCCTTCATTTATCCTCCCAGTGAAATAAGTTTCTCGTCTCCTTGTTCTTATCAATCCAATCTTTTGTTTTTCCGTCAGTGGCAGAATTTCACCTCATAAATTTTGAGATGTTTCTCCATAAGCCCACTACAACCTTGTTCTTTTGTTGTTGTTAGTTCAACTACTCCGTTCTAGCATTTGTTGTAAGTGTGCTCTCTCACGATCTTGTCTCCCTTCATTCATTCCATTCCATTCTTAATTTTGTTTCGGAGGCCTTGTGATGTTGTTCTTTTCAACCGTCATCTCGTTTTGTCTAAGATCATGTTCTTTTCGTGCTCATACATTTAACCAGAGTGTTGTGCCCTCTGCTAAAGTTCTTTTCATCTTATCAAGCTTCATATCACTTTTCAACCGGAGTTCTACCCGAGATTATTCTTCTTTGATCTTTGTTTATCTCATTTCAACCAGAGTGGTTTCAATTCCGTCTTGTCCTTTGCGCTCGTCATTCTTAGCTTTGCAATCTCAAGGTTGCCGTAATGTTACTTGTTCCTCATCTTCGTGGCATTCCTCCTTTCTTTTTGTTCAACCTCGCAAGGTTCTTTGGTTTCATTCGTTTGTCAAAGAAGCAATTTCTTTTACCTCTTCTCTTCCTCTTCCTTTATCCCTCCGGTGCCACCCTAGATCTCAGGACGAGATCCTCTCGTAGTGGAGTGCTGTGACGCCCCGAGATCGATGTGCCGGGTGTCCTCAAGTTATTCGCTGTTGTTGCCTTGTCATTGCTTGCGTGTCATGCATATCATATCATGTCATCATGTGCATTTCATTTGCATACGTGTTCGTCTCATGCATCCGAGCATTTTCCCCGTTGTCCGTTTTGCATTCTGGTGCTCCTATGTCCTCCAGTGGCCTTTTTTACCTTTTTCGTGTGCGGGTGTTAAACGTTTTCGGATTGGACCAAGACTTTTCATGCGGCCTTGGTTTACTACCGATAGACCGCTTGTCAAGTTTCGTGCCATTTGGACTTCGTTTGATACTCCAACGGTTAACTGAGGGACCGTAAAGGCCTTGTGTGTGTTGCAGCCCAACACCCCTCCAAAGTGGCCCAAAACCCACCTAAACCTCTTCTATCATCTAGAGCATTCGATCACGATTGCATGGCTGCAAACCGCACCTCATTTGGACTCTCCTAGCTCCCTCTACCTATAAATATGCGATCCCCTCCGAAATTCGCGGTACAAACCCTAGCCTTCCTCTACCTCGCGCCACCGGACAAAAATCCCCGCCGCCGGACGTGTCCGCCGCCTCCGCCCCGGCGAATCCCAGCTTGCCACGTCACCTCATCGGATCTTCTCTCTCCTCCCGCCGCCGCGGCCCGTGGAGCCCATCCGGGGCCCGCGCGGGCCCAGATCTGTGCCGCCGCCCCGCGCCTGGGAGCGCCCCGCCGCCCGCTCCCTCCTCAACTCCGGTCGGCACCGGCC
>NC_041390.1:35124666-35134595 GCF_002162155.2 Triticum dicoccoides | reverse complement strand
GCCGGCGTCGCTCCGCCTCGCCGCCTTAAGGTCCGGCCGCCGGATTCCGACCGCGCCAATCTCCGCCGCGGCGCACGCCTCACCGCCGGCGGCCGCGCCCGGCCTCCTCTCCTTCCTCCGGCGAACAGTGTCTCCGTCGATCCTCGTAATCCGTGCCGATCTAGATATGAGATCGACCCTGGTTGACTTTTTCCCTCTAAACCCTAATTTTTATGCATTTTTCATCGCATCATAACTTCCTCATCGTGGCTCCGATTCGTGCGTGTAGCATATCAAAATGTTCGTCTCAACGAGTATATCATTTCATCTCATTGCATCATTTTCAGTTGAGCTCATCTTGATGCCCGAAATGCTGTTGTAAGAGGGCTATGTGATGATTGTTTCAGATCTGTTTCAACAAATGCCCTTGTGTCATTTTTGCCATGATTAATGTGTGCATGCTATGATCCTGAGCTTTACATGTGTTTTGCTATATGCCATGTCATCTTTACAGGGGTGTATGCCATGTATTTTTGTGATCTTTGTGGTGACTAGCACAAGCATGCAAAGTAGCTTACTCAATGATGCTGATTTCAGGGACTTAGATTTTCACTAAGTCCTTGCCCTGTCATTATTTTTATGCCATATGTTCATGTTGTTTCCTAGTGATCCGTGCCTCTTTTGAGCATGATCAATAAGGATGTTTTGTATATATTGTGGTGCTCTACCCATCCATGTCTTTGTTGGCAATTATGGACCACCCTAGCTTGAGTCAATCGAGCTCTACTTTTGTTATAAAATGTTCCTGGAAGATTGTTAACACGTTTAGTGATTTTTCCGAGCTTGTTGTTGTTGATCCATGCATGCTATGTTGTTGTTCTTGCCATGTCTAGCTTCTATGCCATGTCTATTTGCTGGGTGTATGCTTAGTTTGTCATGCAATGCCTCGTAGTGAGTGCATCGAGCTCGTAAACATGCCTACTCGTTATTTGTTTTGCCATGCTCCAGTTTTTCACTAAGTCTGAATCTGTTTATGTTTTTGCTATGTTCACATGCTTGCAATTGTATTTTCTGATCCCTTTTGGCTCATGGTCACTAAGGGACTTTTGTTGTATGCTTGGACTAGCTTCATGCCATGCCTTGCTTTGCCGTGATATGTTCCTGTAGCATGTAGTTTTCATGCTCTAAAGATTGCTTCCTGATGATAAATTCCTGACTTGCTGTTAATTTCACTAAGTCTGAAACCTATTATCTTTTGCACTTTTGCCATGCTTGTTTGAGCCTGCTATTGGGTGAATTAGCCATAGCTCAGTGTTCATCTTTTGTCAAGCATCATGAGTGGATCCCTGACATGTATTTTGTTGTCATGTTAGAGTGTTGTAGCATGTTGTTCTTGATGCATTTAGATGGTCACTTGCTGATTATCGCAGACCGGTGCCATATTTGTTTTGCTTGTCATTTCCAAACAGTGCATCCGATTCCGGTGATCTTTATATCGATTTCGACCGAAATCAACTCCTATTTCCAGTGGCACTCTTGGATTTCCAAGTTGAGGCCAGGTTCAATCACTCCTTTCCAAATCATGCATATGCACCGCATACCGCATCCCGCATATCATGCCATGTTCATGTGTTGGTTGTTTACTATGTTGTGTGCTTCTTTCCGGTGTTGCTTCTTCGGGTTGGTTACGATAACATCGCGTTTGTGAGGAACCGTTCGACTACGTCTGTTTGTCTTCTTCGTGGACTCGTTCTTCTTCCTTGCGGGATCTCAGGCAAGATGACCATACCCTCGAAATCACTTCTATCTTTGCTTGCTAGATGCTCGCTCTTTTGCTATGCATATACTGCGATACCTACCACTTGCTATATCATGCCTCCCATATTGTTATGCCAAGCCTCTAACCACCTTGTCCTAGCAAACCGTTGTTTGGCTATGTTACCGCTTTGCTCAGCCCCTCTTATAGCGTTGTTAGTTGCAGGTGAAGATTGGAGTTTGTTCCTTGTTGGAACATGGATATTTGTTCGGATATCACAATATCTCTTATTTAATTAATGCATCTATATACTTGGTAAAGGGTGGAAGGCTCGGCCTTATGCCTGGTCTTTTGTTCCACTCTTGCCGCCCTAGTTTCCGTCATATCGGTGTTATGTTCCCGGATTTTGCGTTCCTTACATGGTTGGGTTATAATGGGAACCCCTTGACAGTTCGCCTTGAATAAAACTCCTCCAGCAAGGCCCAACATTGGTTTTACCATTCGCCACCTAGCCTCTTTGTCCCTTGGGTTAGGCCAGCCCAAGGGTCATCTTTATTTTAACCCCCCTCCCCCCCGGCCAGTGCTTGTCTAAGTGTTGGTCCAAACTGATCGATGTCCGGAGCTACCAGGGGCAACTCTGGGTTGGCCCACCCGACGTCTTGCTTATCCGGTGTGCCCTGAGAACGAGATATGTGCACCTCCTATCGGGATTTGTCGGCACATCTGGGTGGTCTTGCTGGACCTGTTTTACCATTGTCGAGGATGTCTTGTAACCGGGATGCCAAGTTTGATCGGATTGTCTTGGGAGAAGGAATATCTTTCGTTGACCGTGAGAGCTTGTGATAGGCTAAGTTGGGACACCCCTGCAGGGTTTTGAACTTTTGAAAGCCGTGCCCGTTGATGAAGCTATGTACCTAGGGTAGGGGCATGGACCTGTCCTAAGAGCCCTACCCAAGGACATCCCTGGAAGAAGTCACCTTTCAATCGACTTGAAGGTATCCCACTCGACGGATTCAAGACACTCGACCAGGAAGCTACCACTCGACTGACAGGAGATCTAAAGTCACTCTGCAAGCAAACGGTCAGCCATTAAGTAGTCTTTATGGTCATCGTAGCACTTTAATAGGGACGTTACCAGTAACGCCCAGCCTTAATGTATTTTAACCCTGCATTACTGAGGACCGGAGGGGTCTGGCAAACTCTATATAAGCCACCCCCCTCCTCGGTAGCAGGGGTTGGCACCCCTGTAATTCATACACACATAATCCAGTCGACCGCCTTCGGGCACCCAGACGTAGGGCTGTTACTTCCTCCGCGAAGGGCCTGAACTCATACATCCTGGTGTATTTACAACTTCTCCACAGCTGAGATCTAGCCTCTCCGTACATACCCCCTACCTCACTGTCAGAGTTAGAACCACGACAGTTGGCGCCCACCGTGGGGCAGGAGTCTATGCGCCTAGTTGGAGAAGTTGCGATTTTTTCGATCCCTTTGATCATGTTTTCATGCGGAGATTTGGTGGACGGCCGCGAGATCCGTCTCGGTGCACTCACGTTCATCGCCGACAACTCTGCTTGGCTTCAGGAGGCTCCACTCGACATCGACGCCCTCCCCATCCGCGGTGCGACGCACTTCTGCGCATGTGTTCGTGGCGTCCTCCTGCGGCAGCCATCGACCCAGTATCGGTCGGCTCCCGTGTCATCTTCCCGCCCTGTCTCCCACCGGCGCAAGCGCTCCGGCCGGTCGAGACTTCAGAGGTGGGTGAGGCATGCCGTGGCCCGCCAGTCGGCAGCCCCACAAGTCGCGGCAATCGAGCCCGACGAATCCCTCTACGGCCTGTTCGACCTGTCGACTGGCTCCGCGGAGACCGCATCCGAGTGCGGCAGCAGCGACCCGGCGGCTGAGGTTCTGGCGGTCGATGGAACACACAGTCCTCCCGGTTTCCCTCGCACCGATGGAGGCGTGGGTGGAGGCGACCCGTCGCATCCCCACGATGAGTATCTCCCCGAACCTCTCACGTCATTGCAGCGAAAGGATCTTCGCCGCCGGAACATGGATGCACTCCGCAATCCCATCGTCGGAGAAACCCCTGAGGCCCGGGCCTTGGAGGACGCGCGCTTGGCTAACTTGGCCGAGCGCACTCGACTGGAGAATCTCCAGCGAATACTCAACGAGCAAGCGCGTCAGCGAGCTCCCGAGTCCAGTCGACGTCAGCTCTTCCCGCCTACGCAGGTATATTGGACCCCAGTTCAGAATTTGGCAGCCGCGGCCCGTATAGCAGAATCGATTCAGCCCTCCCAGTCGGAGGCTGGCAGGGGCTTGTTGCAAATCAGAGCGTTGCTCCGGGCAGCGGGGAACCAGAATTCCGCTGTTTCTCAGTCGCGGAATAGGATCCACAGTCGATCCGTTGCAACGGATACGGTCCAGTCGGCTCACAGCCCAAGATCGCCCCCGAGGCGTGAGGGACGCGGAGACCGGCATGATCAGTACAGAAGAAATGAGCAGTATGATCACCGGTTTGATCGATGTCGAGTGCCAACCCCTCCCCCGAGGAGTGGGTCATATGCGCCTCGACAGCAGGATGACAGACACCCTCATAGTGTTGGGCGGAGAGTTCCAGTCGACCCCAGGGACCCAGGCTTTGATGCGAGATCCATCCTCGTTCAGGGTCTGGTTGACAGGAACAGAGCTCACCGAGAAGGCCACGACAGGGATGCGCCTGCCAGCAGCAGAGTACGTGTTTCGGGGCCAGAGTGTTTCAGTCGAGCCATCAGGGCCGCAGTGATTCCTCCCAACTTCCGGTTGGCGACTGGAGTCAGCAAGTTCACCGGTGAGTCTAAGCCTGACACTTGGCTCGAAGACTACCGAGTGGCTGTCCAGATTGGTGGCGGCAATGATGAGGTGGCTATGCAGCATTTGCCTCTCCTGTTAGAGGGCTCAGCCAGAGCGTGGCTGAATCAGTTAGCACCCAGCAGCATCTACACTTGGGAGGATCTCTCTTGAGTGTTTGTCACGACCTTTGAAGGAACATGCAAGCGACAGGCAGGCCTTACAGAATTGCGGTCTTGCATGCAGAAACCGAGTGAAACTCTGAGGGATTACATCCAGAGGTGGATCACTTTGCATCACACAGTTGAGAATGTACCAGATCACCAAGCAGTTTGTGCCTTTAAAGAAGGCGTCAAGAACAGAGAGTTGAACCTGAAGTTCGGTCGGACCGGAGAAATGTCTCTGAATCAGATGATGGAAATTGCCACCAAATACGCTAACGGAGAAGATGAAGATCGACTCCGGAGTGGCAAGCAGAAAACAGTCGCCCAGGAAACCGGAGGCAATTCCAGTCGGAAGCAGAAGCGGAAGGCCGAGCCAGCCGCTCCTGGGGAGGCCCTAGCCGTAACCCAGGGGAAATTCAAGGGAAAACCCAAGGGGCCCTGGAACCCCAAGAAAGTCAAGGATCAAGATGGAAATGATGTTTTGGATCTTCCATGTCACATCCACACCAAGAAAGATGAAGAGGGAAACCTTATTTACCCAAAGCATACCACTCGACAGTGCCGGCTCCTGATCCAGCAGTTTCAGGGCAAGCAGTCCAAAGACAAGGAAAAAGAGTCGGACAGAGTTGAGGACAAAGAAGATAGTGACGATGGGTACCCCCAAGTCAATTCCACCTTGATCATTTTTGCTGATGTCGAAAGCAAAAGTCGACTGAAAGTCATTAACCGTGAAGTGAATATGGTTGCCCCGGCAACACCCAGCTACCTGAAGTGGTCTCAGACTGCCATCACGTTCGACCAGTCCGATCACCCTGCGCACATTGCCACCCCTGGGAGGCAAGCTTTGGTGGTCGATCCAATTGTCGAAGGCACTCGACTGACCAAAGTCCTGATGGATGGTGACAGCGGCCTGAACATACTGTATGCAGAAACGTTGAAAGGGATGGGCATTCCGATGGCCAGGCTCAGTGCCAGCAACATGAGTTTCCATGGAGTCATTCTTGGAAAGAAAGCCGAGTCACTCAGCCAGATTGCTCTCGATGTGGTTTTCGGTGATTCAAAGAATTACCGCAAGGAAAAGTTGACATTTGAGGTTGTGGACTTCCAAAGTGCTTATCATGCTATTCAGGGTCGGCCAGCTTATGCACGCTTCATGGCTCGACCGTGCTATGTGTATCTCAAGTTGAAGATGCCCGGCCCCAGAGGTGTGATCACCGTTACAGGCAATCGGAAGAAAGCAGAGGAGTGTTTTCAGAAAGGATCAAAGATCGTTGATGCTCAGATGTCAGTAGTCGAACTGCAAGAGTACCAGAAGACTGCTGATCCGAGTGAATTGCTGCGAGCCAAGAAGCCAGCTTCAGAATCAGCTTTTCAGTCGTCCGGTGAAACTAAGCTAGTTCACATTCACCCGACCGACCCCGATGCTGCTCCGACTCACATCTCAACGACGCTCGACTCCAAATAGGAAGAAGCGCTCATCCAGTTCCTCCGTGAGAACTGGGACATCTTCGCATGGAAGCCTTCTGACATGCCTGGAGTTCCCAGGGGGCTGGCTGAGCACCGTCTACGAGTCGACCCGAAGTTCAAGCCTGTGAAAGAACATCTTCGATGGTCCGCCGTCCAGAAGAGGAAAGCTATTGGCGAGGAGGTGGCTCGGCTCTTAGCAGCGGAGTTCATCCGAGAGATTTACCACTCCGAGTGGCTCGCCAATGTTGTCATGGTCCCCAAGAAGGACAAGTCACTTCGCATGTGCATTGACTTTAAACATATCAATCGGGCCTGCCCGAAAGATCATTTCCCTCTCCCCCGCATCGACCAGGTAGTCGACTCGACTGCGGGGTGTGAGCGTTTGTCTTTTCTAGATGCTTATTCAGGGTACCATCAGATCCGTCTGTATGGACCCGACGAGATTAAAACGGCTTTCATCACCCCATTCGGGTGCTTCTGTTATATCACCATGCCCTTCGGCCTCAAGAATGCTGGAGCCACGTTCATGAGGATGATTCAGAAGTGTTTGCTCACTCAGATCCGTCAGAACGTAGAAGCATACATGGATGATATTGTGGTTAAGTCACGGAAAGGTTCCGACCTACTGACTGACCTTGCCGAAACCTTTGCTAACCTCAGGAGATATGATATCAAGCTCAATCCATCAAAGTGCACATTCGGAGTTCCAGGTGGAAAGTTACTCGGTTTTCTCGTTTCCGAACGAGGGATCGACACCAATCCCGAGAAAGTTGGCACCATATTCCGGATGAAGCGCCTTGTGCGTGTACACGATGTCCAGAAGCTTACAGGTTGCTTGGCCGCTCTAAGTCGATTCATTTCTCGTCTCGGTGAAAAGGCATTGCCTCTTTACCGACTGATGAAGAAGTCTGACAAGTTCGAGTGGACTCCAGAAGCTGATGCAGCATTCGCAGAGCTCAAAGCTCTGCTCTCCACCCAGCCGGTGGTTGCTGCCCCAATCAGTAAAGAGCCTCTGCTGCTTTACATTGCGGCCACGGGACAAGTTGTCAGTACAGTACTTATGGTCGAGCGGGAAGAAGAAGGAAAGGCCTTCAGAGTTCAGCGCCCAGTATATTATGTGTCTGAAGTTTTGAATCCTTCGAAGCAAAGATATCCCCATTACCAGAAGCTTGTATATGGGATTTACATGACCACGAAGAAGGTTGCACACTACTTCTCTGACCATTCCATTACAGTCGTCAGCGACGCTCCACTATCAGAGATTTTGCACAACAGAGATGCAACTGGTCGAGTGGTGAAGTGGGCAATTGAACTCCTTCCCCTAGATATCAAGTTTGAAGCAAAGAAGGCTATCAAGTCCCAAGCAATTGCAGATTTCATCGCCGAGTGGATTGAACAGCAGCTTCTGACTCAAGTTCACTCGGAGCACTGGACCATGTTCTTTGATGGATCTAAGATGCTGAATGGTTCCGGTGCTGGGGTAGTATTGTTCTCCCCCTGAGGAGATAAGCTCAGATATGTTCTCTAGATTCACTTCGATTCCTCCAATAATGAAGCAGAATATGAAGCACTCTTGTATGGGTTGCGCATAGCCATTTCACTCGGCGTCCGGCGCCTCATGGTCTACGGCGACTCAGATTTGGTGGTTAATCAGGTGATGAAGGAGTGGGACGTCAGAAGCCCAGCTATGACTGGCTACTGCAACGCAGTAAGAAAGCTAGAAAAGAAATTCGAGGGGTTAGAGCTTCATCACATCCCCGACTGAAAAATCAAGCAGCTGATGATCTGGCAAAGATAGGCTCCAAGAGAGAAGCCATTCCCAGCAATGTGTTTTTGGAGCACATCCGCTCGCCGTCAGTCCAGGAGGATCCTTTTACAGAAGAAGCCCCGCAACCAAAAAGTGCCACAGATCTGACTGAAGTCGAAATTCCTGCTGTGGTCGACCTAGTCATGGAGGTCTTGGCAGTCACTCCCGACTGGACGATACCATACATCGTGTATATCTTGAGGAAAGAACTTCCAGAGGACGAAGAAGAGGCTCGATAGATCGTCCGTCGATCTAAAGCTTTCACAGTCATTAAAGGACAGTTGTACAGAGAAAGCGCAACTGGAATCGGTCAGAAGTGCATAATGCCAGAAGAAGGTCAGATAATCCTTGATGATATCCACTCGGGGACCTGTGGTCACCATGCGTCCTCTCGGACCATCGCGGCCAAAGCATACCGAGCGGGTTTTTACTGGCCCAGGGCAAACGAAATGGCGAAAGAGATAGTCGACAAGTGTGAAGGCTGCCAGTTCTACTCCAACATGTCGCACAAGCCAGCATCAGCTCTGAGGACCATTCCACTCATCTGGCCCTTTGCTGTTTGGGGACTGGACATGGTTGGTCCACTGAGAACAGGCAGAAGCGGATTCACACATGTGCTTGTGGCAGTCGACAAGTTTACCAAATGGATTGAAGCCAAGCCTATCAAAAATCTTGATGCTAGCACTGCTATCAGTTTCGTCAGAGAGTTGATATTCAGATATGGGGTCCCGCATAGCATCATCACTGACAATGGGTCAAACTTCGATTCAGACAAGTTCAAAGCTTTTTACGCCTCTCAAGGCACACGAGTCGACTACGCGTCGGTCGTGCATCCCCAGTCGAATGGACAAGCTGAAAGAGCAAATGGTCTAATTCTCAAAGGACTGAAGCCTCGACTGATGCGTGATCTCAAGCACGCAGCAGGCGCTTGGGTCGACGAGCTTCCGTCAGTTTTGTGGGGACTGAGGACCACCCCGAACCGGTCGACTGGAAGAACGCCATTCTTTCTGGTTTACGGAGCCGAAGCCGTCCTGCCAAGTGATCTACTTCACAACGCCCCCAGAGTCGAGCTTTATAACAAAGACGAAGCAGAGCAAGCCCGGCAAGACGCAGTCGACCTCCTAGAGGAGGAGAGGGAAATGGCTATGATCAGATTGACCATCTATCAGCAAGACTTGCGTCGATTCCATGCCAGAAATGTGCAGAGCTGAGCCTTCCAAGAAGGAGATTTGGTCCTCCGAGTGGATCAGCAGAAACCACACAAACTTGCTCCTACTTGGGAAGGCCCCTTCATCGTCACCAGAGTCCTCCACAATGGAGCATATCATCTCTACAACGTTGGTCGCCGGATCGATGAGCCACGAGCTTGGAATGCGGAACTACTCCACCCATTTTACACTTGAATTCTCACTCGGATGAGGTGTAATAAGAAAAACTTCTGTAGTTTATTTTTATCAAAGACAAGAGTGACCCAGTTCTTCCTGTAATTGCTGTCACTTTTGTTTGCGTACGAAATCCCCCAGTGGGTAGCTTAGCTGCGAATCCGTTTCGCCTAAGTTTGCAAAAAATCCTACCGAGTGGCGAGCCAGACTCCCACTCGGGGGCTTAGCTGTAGCCCGGTGCTCGCCTAAGTGTTTGAAAATCCTACCGAGTGGAGAGCAAACCTCCCACTCGGGGGCTTAGCTGCAGCCCAGCGCTCGCCTAAGTGTTTGAAAATCCTACTGAGTCGAGAGCAAACCTCCCACTCGGGGGCTTAGCTGCAGCCCAGTGCTCGCCTAAGTGTTTGAAAATCCTACCGAGTGGAGAGCAAACCTCCCACTCAGGGGCTTAGCTGCAGCCCAGTGCTCGCCTAAGTGTTTGAAAATCCTACCGACTGGAGAGCAAACCTCCCACTCAGGGGCTTAGCTGCAGTCCAAAGTACTCGCCT
>NC_041390.1:35123732-35124046 GCF_002162155.2 Triticum dicoccoides | reverse complement strand
GGGCTTAGCTGTAGTCCAAAGTACTCGCCTAAGTATTTGAAAATCCTACCGAGTGGTGAGCCAGACTCCCACTCGGAGGCTTAGCTGCAGCCCAGTGCTCGCCTAAGTGTTCGAAAATCCTACCGAGTGGTGAGACAGACTCCCGCCCGGAGGCTTAGCTGCAGCCCAGTGCTCGCCTAAGTATATAAAAATCCTACCGAGTGGAGAGCAAACCTCCCACTCGGAGGCTTAGCTGCAGCCCAGTGCTCGCCTAAGTATATAAAAATCCTACCGAGTGGAGAGCAAACCTCCCACTCGGAGGCTTAGCTGCAGCC
>NC_041390.1:35108711-35123003 GCF_002162155.2 Triticum dicoccoides | reverse complement strand
CGCCTAAGTGTTTGAAAATCCTACCGAGTGGTTAGTCAAACTCCCGCCCGGAGGCTTAGCTGCAGCCCAGTGCTCTTCTAAGTATATAAAAATCCTACCGAGTGGAGAGCAAACCTCCCACTCGGAGGCTTAGCTGCAGCCCAGTGCTCGCCTAAGTGTTTGAAAATCCTACCGAGTGGAGAGCAAACATCCCACTCGGAGGCTTAGCTGCAGCCCAGTGCTCGCCTAAGTGTTTGAAAATCCTACCAAGTGGAGAGCAAACCTCCCACTCGGGGGCTTAGCTGCAGTCCAAGTACTGGCCTACGTATATAAAAATTCCCGAAGATATTCAACGATAAATCAAGTTCGGATAAAACCCAAAGGTCCAAGACCTCAGATCAAAGTACTCGAGCCCTCGGCTCGATAGAGTTTAACGGTTACAGAATCCACTTGGCATTCCGAGGCAAATTTAAAGTGAAGCATAAAAGTTTTTCATTCCTCAAGCGGAGGACTGGAAGGGGCGACGAACTCGTCCAAGTCGATCCCGTCTGCAATACGAGTAGCAGCAGCAATGAAAGTCTCCATGAAGTCTTGAAAGCTGTGCTTCCTGGTATTGGCAACTTGGATGGCGGCCAGCTTTTCTTCTCGCGCCTCCTTGCAATGGAAGCGGACCAGAGACAGAGCGACATCAGCACCACATCTGGCAGAAGATTTCTTCCATTCCGCCACTCGACCCGAGACTTCATCCAGTCGAACCATCAGGGACTCGAGGTCATTCTGAAGCGTCGTTCCAGGCCAGAGTGATGTGTCGATCCGCGACATCGCAACCTTCAGCCGAGCAAGATAGTCAACAACGCTGGTAACACGAGACTCCGGTCGGAGCACGTTCATAGCAGCCTCGTCCTTCACGAGAGAATTGGCGGGATCCAAGTCTGGCTCCACTCGACTGGTTTCCTCTTCGAAGCTCTGGCAGAATTCTGCAAACACGATTCAAGAATAAGACAGTGGCCTTACGCGGGCTTGGTAACTGCAAGATAGCCGGGTCGGAATAATTACCTTCGAGCATGACGAACAGCTTCTTGGCGAGTCCACCGAGATAAGCCTCCAGATCGTTTACCTTCCCCGCCAGCTCACCCGCCTTGTCATGCAGAACCATCTTTTCTTTCTTCAGTCGACTGACCTCTCGATTAGCTATTTCGAGAGCAGTTTTCAGTCTGGAGTTCTCCTGTTCAAGAGTTCCGACCGAAGCCAGTTTCTCTTCTGCAAGCTTCGTTTTGCTCGAGGCCTCCTTTTGTGCTTCGGCAAGATCTTGATCCTTCTTCTTCAGAGCTTCCTCCAGTTCATCTACAGAACGTCGAGTGAACTCAACATGAAGAATGGGCAAGAAAGGGAAGTCACTCGTCAAGAATGAGAAACCTCGCCAGCCATACCTTTTGCTTCGTCTCGCGCCTTCTGCAGGTTCTGTTGAGCGAGCTTCAAGTCAAGATCGAGCTGGATCTGTTTGTTCTCCAACTCAGTGTAGAGAGCCACAAGTTCACAGGATTTCTGCAAAAGTCAGTCGACAGAGGTCCAAGATAAGTTGCTTCCGAGTAACCAAGAGACAATGATGACGTTTCTAAGACTACAGCTGAATCAAAAACATTCAACAGTAGTCTCGGGGACTACACCCAGTGGGTGCACTCAGCGTGCCCCCACTGGTTTTGAAAAAAAAAATCGACTACCCGCAGTCGACCGGATACAGTTTCATCCGACATGGCCTGGCCAGACCGAGTGAAGGAGTAAAACTACAGCAACGCAATATAAAGACTACAGTCGACTGCCAGCAGTCCACCGTAGTCTCGGGGACTACACCCAGTGGGTGCACTCAGCGTGCCCCCACTCGACCAAAAAACTTAACAGAAACACCCAGTGGGTGTACGGATTTAAAAGATCTTCAGAAAAGAGATTCTTCAGACAGCATACCCTAACAGAACAAGCAGTGAATCGACTGACCTGGACGTTACTCTGAAGAGCTGAACTCGCGTCATAAGCCGCTTGGCTGGCTTCTCGAACCACCTTGACCTACTCCATCATGATGCCTGCCTGGCGTATAGCTTCCTTAGCTGCACCCACTTGGTCCTCAGGAACGTGGTGTGTGGCGAAGAGCGAAGGCGGATTTACGGTCGACGTCGAGGGCCGCGCACTCGCCAGAGGATTGGCGAAAGTCACAGAAGCCCGGGTGGTATCGCCACCGTCTCGAGCTGCGGCCTCAGGCGCCGGAGTGGATTGTGGAGTCTCGCCAGCCGACGCTTTCCTGTTCCGCCTCACTCTCAGCGGCGCTTCGTCTTTGTCGTCAGGAAGGCTAATAACATGAGGAGGAGCTACGAGAAAAATTCAATCGACCAGAGCTATAAGAAATCATCAGTCGATTCAAGGTAGAACATCTGTAATCATACCAGGGTTGGAAGTAACAGCATCTTCCATCTCTCGATCGTCGTCCTTGGCGGAGATCTCAGAAGTAGCAGCACTGCAAATTCTGAAAGACCGTCAGTTGGCGCAGTGGATCGACCAAGGATCCGTCCACGGTCGACAAAGGAGAACAAGTTCTATCATTACCCAGAAATGGTGGGGACAGTCATCCTCATCTTGGGCAGAGCCTTGGGCGGCTTGGACGGCGCCGCGCGGGGGTGCTTGGGAGCTTTCTCAGTCGGCGCTGGAGAAGAGGTCCAAGGGCGCTTCGACGACTGCCCAACGGGAGCAGTCGCCTTACCACGTTGCCGCGCAGGGTCGTGTGTAAGCTTGGATCGCCTTTCCGAGTGGGGAGGTCCAGCTTCCTCCTCCTCCTCCTCTTCACTAGAGTCGACGCCGTCGTCTCCCTCTCCTTCGCCGTCAGACTCCCACTCCTCCTGTTCGTCTCCGCTTTCGCCTCCGCTCGCCTCCCCTTCCTCGGCCTGCCCCTGTGCTCCGTTGGGTGTCGAGTACATCTCTGTAGTTGCCTAGAGAATAGCAGACAAGTCGAAAGTCAGTCGACCGATTCAAAGAGAGCAAATGAAGAAAGCAAGATCTCATTCGGGAACACAAGGTCAGACCTGGTCCACCTCGTATGTACTGTCAAGCGGGACAACCCTCCTGGCTCCTCGGGGGTTGTCTTTGTTCCCTGCGATGCTCGACAGCCACCCTTCCAGCATCTCGTCGGTGACCTCCTCTGGGTGAACCCGAGTGGTGTCGTCGAGACCCGAGTACAGCCACATAGGGTGGTCACGAGCCTGAAGCGGTTGGATGTGCCTCCGGAGGAAGACCTCCAGCAAGTCCATGCCGGTCACGCCGTCTCGGACAAGCTGAACCACTCGACCAACCAGCGCCTTGACTTGCGCCTTTTCCTCCGGCAGCACTTTCAGGGAGGCAGGCTTTTGAGCTCGGTCCAGAGAGAAAGGGGGAAGACCAATCGACTGCCCTGGGGTCACCTGGTCTTGGCAATAAAACCAGGTCGACTGCCAGCCACGGACCGACTCGGGAAAAGTGATAGATGGAAAAGAACTTTTACCCCTCATCTGGATCGCCAGGCCCCCGCATAGCTGGATCACTTGCGTCCGTTCGTCACTCGACTTGGCTTTCTTTACCGATTGGGAACGGCAAGTGAAGATGTGTTTAAAGAGTCCCCAATGAGGGCGGCAACCCAAGAAACTTACGCACAAGGAAACGAAAGCCGCAAGATACACGATGGAATTGGGAGTGAAATGGTGGAGCTGCGCTCCGAAGAAGTTCAAAAAGCTCCGAAAAAAGGATGAGGAGGTAGAGAAAATCCGTGATCGATGTGGGTGGCGAGGAGGACGCACTCACCGTCACGAGGTTGGGGTTCGACTTCTCCCCCCGGGAGACGCGCAGCCTCGTGGGGAATGACTCCCCCCTCGACCATGTCATCAAGATCTTCCTGCCGAATCACCGAGGGCATCCAGTCGCCCTGGATCCAATCCCTGGGCAGAGCAGTCCTCGAGGAAGATCCGCCCCGAGCGGACTTCTTCCCCTTCCCCTGCACCGCCGCATTCTTCGCGCGCTCCAAAGCCGACGTCTTGTCCTTCACCATCGTTGCCGGCGAGGCTCGAACGGACCTACGGCGCTAGGGTGAGAGCGGAGGTGGCGGAGGACCTTGCGGGGGGAGAAGGAAAGGCGAGAGCACACTGTTGGGGAGCCCCGAGCCGGCAACTTATAAGGAGCCGCTTCCGAGTGGCTGACCGGTAGGCCCAGGCGATCCCGTCAAATCCCGCAACAGGCGCGCGTGCGGTACGTGGCGAAAAAGGTGGCGCGGAGATCGAGGAGCTTCCATCCTATCCCATCCGATTACTTCAGCCGCCCCCGTCCCGCTCGCTTCCCGAAATTCGAATCCCGCAAAATCCGCGGGCTGCAGAACAACTCATCAAACTGAAGAGCCCGCTCGTGCTGGCACTCAGTATTCCACAAGTAAGGAAATTCACTCGGCGAGAGACCAAGAATGGATCAAGGTGACCGAAAGAAGTTGACAACGTCATCCGTGACGATTGATCCAGTACAAGACATTCGTATAACGCTAAGAACCAGCCGGAAGGACCCCCAACTCCTTCCCCACTCGAACCTCGATCCATTCAGGGGCTAATGATGAAGCTATGTACCTAGGGTAGGGGCATGGACCTGTCCTAAGAGCCCTACCCAAGGACATCCCTGGAAGAAGTCACCTTTCAATCAACTTGAAGGTATCCCACTCGACGGATTCAAGACACTCGACCAGGAAGCTACCACTCGACTGACAGGAGATCTAAAGTCACTCCGCAAGCAAACGATCGGCCATTAAGTAGTCTTTATGGTCATGGTAGCACTTTAATAGGGACGTACCAGTAACGCCCAGTCTTAATGTATTTTAACCCTGCATTACTGAGGACCGGAGGGGTCTGGCGAACTCTATATAAGCCACCCCCCTCCTCAGTAGCAGGGGTTGGCACCCCTGTAATTCATACACACATAATCCAGTCGACCGCCTCCGGGCACCGAGACGTAGGGCTGTTACTTCCTCGGCGAAGGGCCTGAACTCATACATCCTGGTGTATTTACAACTTCTCCACAGCTGAGATCTAGCCTCTCCGTACATACCCCCCTACCTCATTGTCAGAGTTAGAACCACGACACCTGCGATTATGGGCAGATGGGAATTTGTTAATGTCTGGTTGTAGAAAACCTGAAGTTGATCTTAATTAAAATACATCAACCGCGTGTGTAACTGTGATGGTCTCTTTCCGGCGGAGTCCGGGAAGTGAACATGGTGTTGGAGTAATGCTTGACGTAGGTTGTTCTAGGATCACTTCTTGATCATAGATTCTCGACCGTGCTTTTGCCTTCTCTTCTCGCTCTCATTTGCGTATGTTAGCCACCATATATGCTAGTCGCTTGCTGCAGCTCCAACTCATACCTTTTACCCTACCTATAAGCTTAAATAGTCTTGATCGCGAGGGTGTGAGATTGCTGAGTCCCCGTGACTCATAGATACTTCCAAACCAATTTGCAAGTGCCGATGAGACCGTGCAGGTGACGCAACCGAGCTCAAGGAGGAGCTCGTAGAAGATCGTGTCCGTTATGTTGGTCCGCTCTCAGTTGATCGGTAGTGGAGCCCAGTCGGGACGATCGGGGATCTGTGTAGCATTTGGGGTAGTCTTCTTTTATTTTGGTTCCGTAGTCGGACCTTGATTGTATCTGAATGATGTAATGCTTTATTCATGTATTGTGTGAAGTGGCGATTGTAAGCCAACTATGTATCTCTTTTCCTTATGTATTACATGGGTTGTGTGAATATTACCTCACTTGCGACACTGCCTTCAATGCGGTTATGCCTCTAAATCGTGCTTCGACACGTGGGAGATATAGCCGCATCGAGGGCATAACACAGACCCCTTAACGCCCACATGTGTGGCAGTTATCGTCGTCTTTTTCATATTAACCATTGGGCCCCACCCATCAGGATACATTACACGAAGGAAATTAATATAATATGTTTATATAAATAAAATAATATTTCTGTTTTAATATATATATATATATATATATATATATTATAGTAATTTTCACGAATTATTAAATATTTTAATGATTCAGAAAAAACAGTCATCTATTCATGTATTTTTAGGCTATATGCAGGTATTCACTTTGAGCGAAATATTAGTATTTATTTCGTGCAAAAAGAGAAATATTATTATTTAAAATAATGTTTCGTGTAATTCTAAAAATTGTAAATGTATTATTTGAATATATATGTATATAACTAAAATTATAAAATTATTTTTTGAATTAAAAAACTAACATGTAAAAATGGGCCATGGTAACTGCAGCGCTGCTGCCTAAGCCCCATGTGCGGTTTCTCAAAAAAAAAACATGTGCGTCCCTGCTCATACGATATTAGGCTTTGCTGTCGAATATAGACAACATGTAATACTTACTATGGTGGCTAGGTTGCCTTTGTTGTCTGGTCCAGGTTGCTTGTTTGACCCATTGCAGACACAATTTTTCATATTAATTTCCTATTCATACTGTTTCATAACGGGTGGACCTCAAAAGAGACAAAGTTACGTTTGTGAGCTTTTTTTTAGAAAAAAAAAACAAGAGGCTTTTTCCTGAAAGAAAAAATTGAGGAGTTTTTTGCAAAAAAATCAGGCCACCTTCCTTCGCTCGTCTCCCATTCATTTACGGGTGGGCCCCGCGCCATGTTGGCGTGCCCATCAGCATCATATACGTATACAGACGTGATTAGCACCGCACACCCCTGGTTTGATTCTCATGCGATGAGGGAGTTTTCCTTTAGAAAAATCGACAGGTGGATCCCACATAGGTAGAGAGAGGGTGCTGTGATGTTTGATCAGTGAACGAGGCAAAATACGGAGCTATACAGTAAGGCAGTGACTATATAATCACCTCAAGTCGTATATAGTGATCGTATTAACTGTATTTTTAAGTACAATAATCAAAGTGAGCTTTTGACTCAAGTTTTTTCATCGATTCAATGTATCTCATAAGTTTTAGTACCAAATTGACTTTTTAAGTTGAGACACCGGTAGTGTAATTGACTCTGCAACCAGCTTTGCATCCGATCCCTCGTCTCCAATCCAATAAGCTCTGCTTCTCCGTCGCCCGCCGCCGCCAGCCCTCCACCGCTGCTCATAGGCTGCTCTGCTTCTCCCCGCCACCTCCTCTGCTGGCCTCATCCGCCACTTCCCCTGCTGATGTGCTTCTCCCGGCTGCTGCCTGCACTGCTCCTGCCCTGCCCCTCCCCTCCTCTCCGCCTCCCTAATTCTGCACCTCGTCGCTGGTGCTCGCCGACGGTGCCGCGCCGGCTCTCTGACGTGTTGGTGAAACTGAAGTCTGAAGATTGAGTGTTGCTAGGTACAGGCATTAGCGGCCAGCAGCAGACATTCTGAAATTGTTGCATTCGTTTGTGCACATGTGTGTTTAGGTGGAGAGCAGAGGCAAATGGGTGTAAGGGCATCTCCAGCCGCGCCCTCAAGAAGACCCCTAGGCGTGTTTTCGTCTGCCGGCGTCAAAAAATCTGCCCAGTCACGCCCCCAAGAGCTCAGTTTTCGCCGGCTCGGGCCGAAATTGGCGCCGGCGGACCCAACCCGAACCCGGCGCGCTGGGGGTCGCTCGGGGGCGCCGGACGAATCATTTTTGGCGCGAAGAGCTGCGGGCCCGCCGCGTCAGCGACTCTACTCTCTTCTCGCACCTTCGTCGTCCTCATCGCCTCGTTTTCCGCGGCGAATCAATGCCAAAGCTGCCACGCGCTGCCGCGCCGGTCAGCCTCCATTGGTGCCTCACGGGCGGCGCAGTGAAGGCTGGGCGACGCGTCCCCCGGCCGCCACGCAATCACGCCACGCGTAACGCGCCGGCCAAGCCTACCACGCGGCGTCTCCGCCTATAAAAGCCGACTGCAAGCGCGCCGGAGGGACACACCCCGATCATCCCCGACGACGCGCTCATTTCTCCCCCTTTCCTCCTCTCGACATCACCAGTTGAGAAAGCATGGCCCAGCGTTTCCCAGGGACGGCGCGGCGGCGAACGGATTCGGGCGCCGTCATCTGCACGAGGGCGAGGCTCGCCTCCTTTTCGAGGCCGAGTACCCGGTCCCGCCGGACATGCGGGTGCCCGGGGCATGGAGGATCAGCGCCGGCGGTGTGCCGGTGCCCCCGGTACCCACCGGCGCGGCGCGGCGTGCGGAGATCGCACGCATCCGCTCGTCCCTGCCGCGTGCGGCAAGGGAGGGGCCCCGGTACGTCCTCGACAGCCCAATCTGGGAGCCGTACTTCCACCGCCGGTACGGCGAGCAGCTCGAGGCCACCAACAGCGTCGTGCCCTCCGGCAGGTTCAACGCCGCCGGCCGGCGTCGGTGGTGGAGCGTGCCCGGGCGCACGTTGGAGTCCGTCCTCGAGTACATCGAGGGCGGCAACACGCCGCGCCTCGAGTACCCCGCTCACCCGTCCTCCTCACGCCGCCGCCGGGGAAGCTCCTGGACGCCGAGGCGCATGGAGACCGGGGTGTCCTCCTCCTCGTCCGGCGGCTCTCCCTGCCTCCACCTCCGCTCCGTCAAGCCGGAGCCCCAGGACACGCCTGTCAGCGCGCGTACCCGCAGCTCCGGCGGCTCTCCCTGCCTTCACCTCCGCCCCGTCAAGCCAGAGCCCCAGGACACGCCTGTCAGCGTGCGCACCCGCAGCTCCGGCGCCCTCGTCGAGCCCAAGATGGAGTCCAGCCTCCCCCGGAGTACGAGGAGATAGCTCGGCGCGGCTTCTCCGACGAGGACGCCATGCGGTGGTCGCGCGACGACTACCTGCGCGAGGAGATGATCCGGCAGCGCCGGGCCCTGGAGGAGATCGCCGCCCGCAAACGTGGGCGCGAGGACGAGGACGGTGTCGTCGTCCTCGATAGCGACGACGACGACGCCCCCGGACCGTCCAACCCACCGCGCCAACCGGGGGAGGGATGCAGCAGGGACGGCGGAGGCGTAGGCGGGGGCGACGGCGACGACGACGACGACGACGGTGGTGACTACACGCGGTTCTACAGCCTCCTCGGCATGTAGAACCGCGTGGGCGGGCGGCGAGGGAGACGGCGGGGGTAGCCCGCGGTAGTTTTTTTCTTTTTTTTGTAAAATATGTTAAAATTTGAACGAACTCGCCCGTGTTTGCGTTGTGTTTGCGCCGAATTTGAACATTTTAAAAACCCGTGTGGGGCCGCGACTGAGGGGCGTCGCGCCCCCAGTGCACGGTTTAGCGCCGGTGCGCCCCCAGGGGGCGATTTTTTGCCCCTCCTGGAGGGCCAACGGGCTGGAGATGCCCTAAGCCGCACCCACTTTGCAACCCTGATCTCTTTCTCTGCCTGTACCCCCACGCAGGTAAGGTTATGCCATGACGTCTAGGAGTTCTGACAGCTGCCGGTGTTGCGTCCTGTAAATCAGTGTGGAAACAATCTTATTGTTATTATGTACTCCCTAGTGTTCTAAAACGCTCTTATATTTCTTTACGGAGGGAGTAGTTGTTGAGTTTTTGTACATACGGGATGGATATTATTTGGCTCCCTGATATTTCTTAGCTTTTTTATCTGTTTCAGTCAGCGACATGGAGCTATAACTTGCGCAATTGATCGAGGCATAAATTACATTCTTACAGTGATGGTGTTCAATGTTGTCACGGTTGCTTTTGGTAATTTATGCCACTTATTCTCGGTCTTGCGTCGGCTCTGTCTGCCTTGCGCTTTTGCTTCTTATTTACAGATCGGTGAGGTGTCAAGTATACTTGCCTACAACTTTGGTTCCACTTTTGCTTGGATAATTTCAGTTTCAGTCGCTACCTGTATTGCTTTCACTTTGGTTGTCACACAGGTACCAACACTGTGCTCTGTCATCACATCTGTGTCTTAGGATATTGTTATTACCTTGAATGCTCAATTTAAGGATGTCTTTCTTATCATGTATTACTCCGTTCCCCCATAGATTGGTTGTTTAAATATATTTTATTGCTGTATTAACCACTTTTTTATAATGCCATCGGAAAGTCGAACTTCAAGGATGCAGCACTGAAAACCCAAAGTAGCCTTGCCTACCTGAACTTTGGGCAAAGTGTTGTATTTAGCTCGGCATTATCCACAGCAATGATTTTGAGCTCAAAGGTGGTGCTTTGGCTCTCCAGTGCATTGGTAATTCTTTATGTCAATTATTTTTATTTCATTTCTTCTGCTGTTTCATTTCTTATTTTCGTCAGACATGTTTTCATAGCAGTACATGCACATCAAGCAGAAAATTGCATCAGTAAGCAATCTGGCCCCTTTAGGCCTTTACGACCAAGAAGCGGAGTCGATCTCCCACATCTTAACTGAATTTGTCTTCGCCAGGGGGTTTGACAGTGTCCTCAGCACATGGTCGTTTCAGTTACTGTGTCCGCAGCCGGGCGACACCTTCAATTCATGGTTCTAATCAGCTGAAGAGCAAGCCAGCCCGGGCAAGATCAAGGCTTCACACTCCGTGATCCTGCTGACAATGTGACGCGGCGTGGAGATTACAAAATGACTGTTTTTTATTCTGTCAACCCGGATGTCGCTGTGCTGGTGGAGAAATAACCATTGAAGCAAAGTTCCGGGTGCTCGCTGGTGCAAAAGCACTACGCCGCCTGCACGCGCGCCCTCCTGAGTCCTGATGTTTGATCGCAGGCGTGTAGTGAAGCTGTACAGTCTATCTCACGGAAAAGTTGAGGATTTTTCAACGATGTTGCTACCACTGCAACATCAGTTAAAGGTTCCATTGGTTACTTAAATTTATCTAGTCATGTCCTCTGAATCATGAATCTGATGATTTATGAGTACACCATGTCCTCTGCTATATATGTAATAAGACCTATGATGTTCTTACATACGATTCCTGCTTGAGGAGTCATTGATTTTAACAGACAGAAAAGGCAAGGTGGATATCATCATCATCATCACATTAACGAGCATGTTAGACAGACAGCATAGTAGATGAACTGGAAACTGGAACTCTATCTGACTGACTGCAGATAGATTGTCAGCAGCCATCTGTGATTCCTGAAACATTCTCAATAGCTGGTGCAAATCATCATCATTATGATGTGTCTGTTCTTGACAGGAATTGCAAACACTTGCTACTTACAAGTATGCCCATGATATTTTGGTCTAAGAATCAAATCTGTAGACCCAAAGTGGTCGGGCCCTTCCCCGGACCCTGCGCAAGCGGGAGCTACGTGCACCGGGCAGCCCTTTTTAATCAAATCAATCCAAGTTTCACAAGTATACATGCATGCTCATAAAGAGAAGCAGTGTTTGCCAAACAATCCAGTTGGTTGAAGTCTCACAAAATCCAAGCTGATTCCAAGGAAAAGCAGAACAATCAAATTGATTTGCCGCCCTGTTCTGTTGATATTTCTGAAGCTTCTTACAATTCTATCATAAAACCACTGCATTTTCCAGTTATGCTAAATAATGGTATAAAGAAAACTGCATGATCATCCACTCATTGTAAAAATCCCCACGGTGAAAAATTTCATCAACGAATCACATCAGAGAGATGAATGTCAGAAGAGCGACTACATCCAGCGTCAACAATTTCAGCAGTCCTGCATCATAGGACGGTGAGGCCAAAAGACCTGTTCTGTCGACGGAACGAAGCGAGTTTAGCTAGCAGAAGAAACACAAGAGCTGCTGATTGCATTTTTCTAAACCTATATCTATCTGTTCTATAGGCAAAAGCAGGCGTCCAGTTCTGCTGCCATCGTATCCTGAACATGTGAAAAACTCCCACTCTGATCTTCATCTACTCTGCATCTACATCCGGGTGTTGCAGCTCACATCCTAGGCTGAATTAGCAGAAATTATGAGCGAGTTAGGCAGCAGACATGATCAATAACAAGATCAAGGAGGAAAAAAAATCTTCAAACAATATAATGTGCAAGGAACTAAGCTTTATGCGCTATTGTAAGATACTCACTGAATTATATTCAAAGGTTTTCTTTTTTGAGGAATTAATTCAGAGGTAAGAAAATTAGTATATTATCTGCAAAGGTGAAATGAGACGACTGAACTTGATTTTCCTATCTATCTATAGGCAAATATTCCAGAATGGAACTGAATTGTTAGAATCAAGGACTGGACAAATCCACATGGCACCTACTATTTCCATCCAACTACTTCTACTCTTTTATAAGACTGCAACAGTTTCAGGCAACTACCAAATCCTAAATGAACTACTTTTTACTCTTCTATAATATCCTTTTTCCAAGCATGATCAGATTAGCACTCAACTAAAGTAAGATTCTAAATATTTTCATGCAGTGAAATAGTATCTACACCAAGATTTGTACACTGTGCATAATAGATTCAATACCAGAGTACACTCTTGGCAGAAGATCAGCAGGAGGCAGATGAATAATCTAAATCTCAGAATTTTATAGAATAAAAAAAACAAGATCAAAGATTACAACTCATGTACAAAATCTGAATACAGCTCATGTGCAGAAATAATATTCATTTTAGTATTGTTGGAACCTCATCAATTTTGTTGACAGAGTTATTCGGCGCATTTAAAACGGGCTAATTCAAACGGACATCACCATTAGTTCCCAACACGATTTGTATATGTTAAAGCCAAAAGGCGATGAATCAAATGATTTGGAGCTTTGAGTTCCATAATGATTTATTCCCCCAATAACATATCTTAATCTACTTATCAACAAGTTTGCAACAGTTGCAGACAATTCCTAACACCTATGAGTTTTAGACCACAAGAGTGTCAGAAAACAGTTTTTTACTTATCTACTGTCGAAGATTACATGCAGACAATTCCCAACACGTATGAGTTTTAGACCACAAGAGTTTCAGTTAACTGTTTTTCAGACTACAACAGTTTCAGTAAACTGTTTTTTCAGACTACAACAGTTTCAGTAAACTGTTTCAGGGACTAAAACAGCTTCAGTAAACTATTTCGAGCACAAGCAGATTAGCACAAAATTAAACCCCAAAAGATGATTGCAATGCAGCAAACAAGATTTAGACCAAAATCTGAACGTTGTGCATGACAAATGTAATCAAAGATCATCAGTGTACCTGACAGATTGTAGACGGGACCCCACTCGATCCAAGTACCGCAACACGGACAACGCTGCCGTCGGTCGTAGCAGTCCTCGCACAAGGAGACGTGCCCGCAGGGGTCAAGCTGCACAGCCGGCGGCCTGATCCAGCAATCCTGGCACCGCTGGATCGCCGCGTGGTGGTGCGGCGCCGCGTTGCCGTAGTGGGCAAGGTGGGGCTGTATCCCGAGGCGCGGCGGCACGAACTGGGGCAGAGGTCCCTGCAAGGCCGCCCCCTGTCCCTGTGGGTGGAAGGACGGCATCGGAGGCGTCGGAGCGAAGTCGTCGTACCTCTGCGGAGGCGTCACCTCGTAGCGCCACTGTACGTCGATGAACAGCGCTGGGCGCCCAGGTGCGGAGACGTGGAAGCGCATGTGCTGCGGCCGCGCCGCGAACTGCATCGGGCGCGTCGCGTTGCTGTAGTGGGCGAGGCGCGGCGCCACGAACTGGGGCGGCGGCCCCTGGAGCGGAACCAGAGCCGTAGGCACCAGGCTGAGGTCGCGGGGCGGCGGCGGCTCGACCTGGAGCGCCTCGACGTCCTGCGGCTCGCCCTGGAGCGCCTCGAGGTCCTCAAAGAGATCTCCGAAGGTCGTCCCGAACATGTAGCCGCCGAACGCCTGCGCAGCTGGCGAAAGGATGGGCGCCCCTGAACGAATTGCTCCGATTAGCCGGCAAGAACGCAAGAAATCAACACGGAACTTCGGCTCGGCTGAACCTGAAACTGATCCGCACCTGAGAGAAGTGCCGCCGCTGCGGCGAAGCTTCCCGGAGAGGCGCAGATCGGCGGCCTCGCGGAGATCGTCACCGCGGTAGAGCTCGTCTCCGGCGCGGTATCACCCGCCTCGGGATCGTGCTCGTCGGCGGCGGCCGCGGTCTCCGCCGCGGTATCGCCCGCCTCGGCGTCCGCGGTCTCCGCCTCGGCATCGAGCTCCTCGTCGGAGGCCGCGGTCTCCGCCGCGGAATCGCCCCCCACGGTGGTGGCCGAGGTCTTCCCCGGAGCGGCACCGCCCCCCTCGGCCGCGTCGGCTGTGGCCGCAGTACCTGACGAGGTATCGTCCGCTCTCCCGCACAGCGAGTCAAGCGAGAGCTTGACGCTGTCCCTGTCGAAGGAGTAGCTGGGAGTCTTCCCTCCTTCCCGTCGGTCCTTGGCCTTTCTCAGCGGCCGCGCAGTTCTCCCGCTTCTCGGAGGGCGCGGTGG
>NC_041390.1:35028100-35108168 GCF_002162155.2 Triticum dicoccoides | reverse complement strand
CGTCCAGGAGGTCGGGCATCGGCGGGGCGGGGGCGGGGTCGGGGGTCGGCGAGGAAGAGGCAGCGGCTGGGGCGGGGGCCGGCGAGGCGGGGGCGGGGGCCGCCGAGGAGGAGGAGGAGGAGGGGGAGGAGGAGGACGCCATGGAAGCGGCCGTTGGGATTGGCGGGAGTATGAAGGATTGGTGGGGAGGCGGTTGGGCCGTTGGTAGGGGCCGGGTGGTGCCCTCCCGTATTTATGCACAGCGCAAGAATCACATAGCTACGGGCCGAATCCAGCGATGGAAGGGCATAACCTGCAGCCTGCACCATTTCTTCTTCACCTTCAGAACCGGAAATCACGCAATGGATGCACACCTTGCTAGGAGGAGCTGAAAACCAAATGTGCTTGGTTGCTGAATCTTCTGAGATGACACTAGACATCAACACATATATCTAAAGGAAAAAAAAGTTAAATATGTATTTGGAAAATAGTAAACGTGTATAAGATTTTTTTCCCCTTATGTATACGAAAAACGTCATTCTGTATGAGAAAAACTAGACATCAAAACGATATCTGCAAAAAAAAATCATGTATCTGAAAAATTTTAAACGTGTCTAAGAAAAAAATTTCTAATGTATATGAAAATTGTACAAATTGTATAAAAAATTAGCCATCAAAACAAATATATGAGAAACAATTGTTAAGCATATATTTGAAAAATGTTAAATGAGTATAAAATAATATTCCGACTGTATGCAAAAATGTACAATCTGTATGAAAAAAAAATCTCAAAACATATATATTTTTAAAGTTAATCATGTATTTTAAAAATAATATATGTGGATAAAAAGGGTTGCTGCTATATACGGAGAATGTACAATGCATATGAAAAAGGTACAAAAACAAAGAAAAACAAAGAGAAAAAGAAAAACAAGAAAAACCGAAGAAACCGAAGCAAAACAGTGGAACATAGTGAAAAATAAAATTAAAACCCAGGAAAACCAAGAAAAATTGATGACAAACAATGGAACAATTGTGAAAACCAAGAAAAAAAGATAAAACCAAAAAAGAAACCCAAAGAAAACGAACAAAAATCTGATGGAAGCTGACAAAGAAACAAAAGAAAATCAAAGAAAAGGAAAGAAACCGAGAAAGAAACAAAGAAAACCGGTGAAAACCCTAGAAAACAGAAAAACGAAGATAAACCAGTGAAGAAAAAAATTAGCCATCAAAACAAATATATGAAAAAAATGTTAAACATATATTTGAAAAATGGTAAATGAGTATAAAATAATGTTCCAACTGTATGCAAAAATGTACAATCTGTATGAAAAAACATCTCACAATATATATATATTTTTAAAGTTAATCATGTGTGTTAAAAATAATAAATGTGGATAAAAAAGGGTTCCTGCTATACACGGAGAATGTACAATGTGTATGAAAAAGGTATAAAAACAAAGAAAACCAAAGAGAAAAAGGAAACAGGAAAAAAAGAGAAACCAATGCAAAATAGTGGAACATAGTGAAAAATAATATAAAAACGAAAGAAAACCAAGAAAAACAGAAGCAAAAGAAATCGATGACAAACAGTGGAACAATTGTGAAAACCAAGAAAAACGATAAAACCAAAAAAGTAACCCAAAGAAAATGAAAAAAAAAAATTTGATGGAAGCTGACAAAGAAACAAAAGAAAATCAAAGAAAACCGAGAAAGAAACAAATAAACCAGATGAAAAAGAAGAAGAAGAAGAAAAGAAAAACATTGAAAGAAACAAGGAAACACGGTGAAAAACCTAGAAAACTAAAAAAATGGAGATAAACGCATGAAGAAACAAAAAAACAATGGATAAATTCAGTTGAGTGAGATATAGCCTTCACACTTGGGTGGTGGAAGTTATATTATATATACCATTTCAGAAAAATTCAGATTCAGATGGTGCATGAGCCCGCCTGGTTCTCATGACATGCATTTTGGAAAGATGGTGCTGCTCTGAGAGGAAGCTGGATTCTATTGGTGGGTGCCATCACAATTTAAGAAATTTTCAACTTGGATGCCTCGTTGCTCCTGTGAGCGCCGGCGATGTGGCGAACCCTCGCCTCAGCCTTCGGCGTCTCCTCTCTCCTCCTGTCCTCCTCTCGCAGTTGCCGATGGGTTCCATCGGGCGAAGCGCAGATGGCATTGGCGGCTGAGAGGCCTTCCCTCCCTCCTCGAAAGGGAGCGGTGTCGCCGGGTGCAACTGCCCATCGGGGCCATGACACTCCATGAGGGGTGCGGTGGCGGAGCAAAATGCAAGAACGCTGCAGGGGCGTGTGGGACGCAGTGGCTTGATGGCGTCGGATGTGCTCTACGTGGCGCATCTCGCTAGTGGTGGCAGATGGTGCCGCCCCTCCTACGTTTGCTGGCTGGCGTGCTGCAACGGGGTTGGGCTCAGTGGATTGCGGCTTGCTTTGGATGGAGCTCCTTGTGGACGCGGAGAATTGAGCCCTAGCGAGCTTGGGGTTACAGCGAGCTCACTCATTCGTACCAGTAATCGTACCACTCTTGGGCGAAAATTCACTAATAGAGAAAAAAACATTAGCAACGGCCCTCAGAAGTGGTTGTGATCGAGCAGAACAAAGTTGCCTCTAATATTTCAGTGGAGGCGGCTATTTTCGCCATGGAGGGTTTGGAAATTTGAAACCGCCAATAATAATCCACGGAGGCGGTTTTGAATGCCTAACCGCCTCCGGTTCGTAAGTATTAGAGGAGGCTTTGTAGCTATAACCGCCTATGTGGTCGATCACTTCACTTATATCTATTTCCCTCATTCATCCCAGTCTTGGGTCACCCCTACATCTCAGATCCCTTGCGACGCCAACCCTCAAGCAGTTGTCGTGTTGTGTGTGCTCGCCGACTTGCTATGGCTGACCGTGGGCGCGGCCACCACCGTTATGATCTCAACGAGTAAGGTTAGTGCTCCAAGCCTCTACATCTCCTCCCAGTCCCCCCCCCCCCACACACACACACAAATCACCCACAAATTTTTTTTGACCTAGATAGATTGCAGTGCTTAATTATACAAGTAGGTAGATGTCATTCATTAGTGCTACATCTATTCATTGGTACCACAACTACTAGAATTTGTACAAAATTAGATAGATAAACTATTGTACTACTCGTCGGAGGAGGAGATGTCGATGACATTGGACCCAAAGGCCTCGTGGTCGTGGGTGCCGACAGGCATACTCCCCATCAGGTGGTGCTTGTCATCGCCACCATCGTCGTCGGGTCACCGAGGTCACGAAGCATCTCCTCTGTTCGCACCTTGTGTTGGCAGGCAACAGTTGGCAGCGACCTCACGCTAGTCGGCGATCAATTTATGCGATGGTACGGTCCTCCACAACCACTTCAGGGACCATGAGGATGGCGGCGTTGAGACGACGTCCGCCAGCTCTCTAGCGATTTGGCCCTCGCAGCGGCGTGCTTCGCCAGCACTCACGCCATCTGAAAGCCTCTGCCAGCCTCCACCTCCACCTCAACCTCCATACCCTCCTCCTCAACCTACTTTTTATTTATCAATTATGTTTCCTTAATCTAATGTGTGTGCGTGTGTGTGTGTGTCTTTCTCTCTCTGTGTGAGTGTGTGTATCTCCAACCCTTTCTCCCCTAAACACAACAAATTTATTCTTTTTTTGCGAGTAACAACAAATTTATGTTACTTGGTAAATGTGTCTCTCAAGCAAGAAAATTGTTTTCTTGTAGTTCCAAGCAAGAGAATAATCATTCCTCAAAGAAAGAAAGAATGTAGATGAAAGACTGGCAAGAGAAAAGACTGGCCTTGAAAAAGAGGGCCACCACATATGCAACGAACTGCAAAAGGAAAATGAGCAAAGATAAGAACCGTGGAAAAGGTCTCTCCAACAACAAATTTATGTTACTTGGTAAATGTGTCTCTCAAGCAAGAAAATTGTTTTCTTGTAGTTCCAAGCAAGAGAAAAATCATTCCTCAAAGAAAGAAAGGAGGTAGATGAAAGACTGGCCTCGAATAAGAGGGCCACCATATATGCAGCGAATTGCAAAAGGCAAATGAGCAAAGATAAGAACTATGGAAAAAGCATCTCCAGATGAATTCCCTAATTCAACTGTTACAAGAAAAATTGCAGCGCAAGAAAGTGCATGTTGTTGGACGAGCTGAAGAGATGGATCAAACAAATGGGAATGGTGTATTCAGCTCTAGTAGCATTGTTTCCTTAACATAGTTCACCTACACGGAGATAAAAGATGCGACAAACAACTTTCATGGCTCTAGGAAGATTGGGGATCGATGGTGGGTGCGGAACCGTCTACAAGGGACTTATCTATCACAATATTGTGCCACAAAAAACTCAACCATGAAGGTGCAACATGAGATAAAGAGTTCAATGATGAGGTAGTTTTTGTTATTCTTGCAAACATACTGTCATGGCATCATATTAGCAGTAAGAAATGTTTTCATCTTAGAAAAACTAGAATGGTGCATCTGAATGTATATGTTTCCTACATATTACAGGTAGAAACACTTTGCAAGAAGAGACATCTGACCTTGTCACTCTAATAGGAGTGTGTAGGGAGGCCTACGCATTAGTCTTTGAATTCTGGTAGAATGGAAGCCTAGAGGATTGTCTGCAGTGCAAGCACCAACCGGAGCCCCTCTTTGGAGGATGCATGTTAGAATGGTCGCCAACATCTACACGAGGCTTATCTTCCTCTACTCCAACAAACAAAAAGGAATCACCCATGGAGACCTAAAGCCTAAAAATTGCCTCCTCGACACTAACTTTGTATGCAAACCTGTATGCTTTGGGATCTCCCGTCCCTTGACGTCACAAACACTACCGTTTCCCCTTACGACAAAATTGTTGGAAATATGTCCTAGAGGCAATAATATTGTATTATTTATTTTCACATTTATAATTAAGAGTTATCCCAATATTCTATGTTGTAACTAATATGATTCTGGGATATGTGATTCATAGAAAAACTCATAAGCACGTGTGGAATGTTAAACAGTAAAACCTGATTCTTAGTCTTGCCTCTAGGACTAGCTCAAGTGTTGTATGTTGATCATGTTTTCCTGATCTTGAGATTTCATTAAGTGTAATGATAGTCCCAAAAACAACATTGAGGGTATGATGTTAGAAGAACGATCATATTAAATTGACCCAACTTGTTCGTTATACTTTGAGATGTAATCATCACAAGTTTATTGATATTACATGGAGAGTTAATGTATGCTTTAGTTGCTTAGACCATGAGAGTATTGTAGTCATTTCATATCGGACGGTTGTCTTTGGGGTTGCTCAAATGTTATATGTAACATGGTGATCATAACGACAACTTTCAGGTTCATCGAAAAGTATATATGGCAAGGGGCTAGATAGCTCAAGAGCGGAATTTGCTCCTTCAAAGATGAAGAGATATTCTTAGGGCCCTCTTTGTGTGACGGCATCCATCGTCGTATGGCTAGACACAGGTGACTAGGTCAGAGGGATGCTGGAACATGTCAACAAGAAAGAAGAACAAAACCGGTAACAAGGAGACCGGTATAGTGAGCATGAGAATGAGTCAAGTGGATACCGATATATCTCACCTCGGGTTTTGTAAAGTATCACGAACCAAATATGATAGCATATGATAACCAAAGGTTCACTCGAATATACTTTGTGTATTCATATGATCAATATGGATGTCCACAGTTCCGCTATTGGTCATTGAACGAAAGGGAGTTTCATTCATGTCTATGTTTTACTGAACCTACAGGGTCACACACTTAAGGGAATCATGATCTGTTGAGTGTTAGTGGAGTAAGAGTTATGACAAAATATTCACGAAATAGTTTTGGGAATGCTAGAAATAGTTTCGAGAGAAACTAGAAGCGTTTCGGGGTTACAGGAAGAGTTTTGGGGTCTACCGAGTAATACCAAGAATTGATATATAGGTGGAAAAAGAGTTTATAACATTTTCCTTAGTTCAACGATCGTTTGATCTTTAGAGCTACATGTACTAGTGTAATTTGGTAATTTCAGCGCATGATTTCCTTCAAGAGGAGTACATATAGTTAAAAAATAGGGAGCTGAAATAAGTTGGCTATCTATAAGGGCATGAGCCCCCTTCCTCTCCTGTAGCTTGCAAAGTGATTCTCTAAGCACTAACCATAGAATCGTCTATTCCTCTCTAGGATGGGCAAGGAGTTGGAGGTTAGGGGGACGACGACACCTATGTGTATCATGTTGGGGAACGTAGCATGCCATTTCAAAAAAATTCCTACGATCACGCAAGATCTATCTAGGAGATGCATAGCAATGAGAGGGGGAGAGTGTGTCCACATACCCTCGTAGACCGAAAGCGGAAGCGTTAGGTTAACGCGGTTGATGTAGTCGAGCGTCTTCATGGTCCAACCGATCTAGTACCGAACGTACGGCACCGAGTTCAGCACATGTTCAGCTCAATGACGTCCCTCAAACTCTTGATCCAGTAGAGGATCGAGGGAGAGTTTTGTCAGCATGATGGTGTGGTGACGGTGATGGTGATGTGATCCGCGCAGAGCTTCTCCTAAGCACTACGACGCTATGACCGGAGGAGTAAACTGTGGAGGGGGGCACCGCACACGGCTAAGAGAATAACTGATCTGCTATGGAGTGCCCCCTTCCCCCGTATATAAATGAGGAGGGAAGGAGGAGGCCGGCCAGGAGGGGGTGCGCCAAGGGGGGGGTCCTACTAGGACTCCACTCCTAGTAGGATTCGCCCTCCTTCTTTTCCTTCTTACGGAGGGGGAAAAGGGGGAAGGGGAGGGAAGACGAGAAGGAAAGGGGGGCGCGCCCCCTCCCCTAGTCCAATTCGGACTCCCCATGGGAGGGGGCGCGGCCACCCCTTGTGGGCTTCCTCCCCTCTCCCCTATGTCCCATGTAGGCCCAACAATACGGGGGGGGGGGTCCGGTAACCCCTCGGTACTCCGAAATATACCCGAACCATTCCGAAACCATTCCGGTGCCCGAATATCATCGTCCAATATATCAATATTTACCTCTCGACCATTTCGAGACTCCTCGTCATGTACATGATCTCATCCGGGACTCCAAACAATCTTCGGTCACCAAAACACATAACTCATAATACAAATCGTCATCGAACGTTAAGCACGCGGACCCTACGGTTCGAGAATTATGTAGACATGACCGAGACATATCCCCGGTTAATAACCAATAGCAGAACCTGGATGCTCATATTGGTTCCTACATATTCTACGAAGATCTTTATCGGTCAAACCTCATAACAACATACGTTATTCCCTTCGTCATCGGTATGTTACTTGCCCGAGATCCGAACGTCGGTATCATCATACCTAGTTCAATCTCGTTACTGGAAAGTCTATTTACTAATTCCGTAATGCATCATCCCGTAACTAACTCATTAGTCACATTTCTTGCAAGGCTTATAGTGATATGCATTACCGAGAGGGCCCAGAGATACCTCTCATAAGCGGTTTCCAGCAAGGTATTCTCTGCAAGAACTGAAATTATCGGTAACAGACAGTTTTGTGATAAGGTAATTTGTAACAAGTAACAAGTAATGAAAGTAAATAAGGTGCAGCAAGATGGCCCAATCCTTTTTGTAGCAAAGGACAAGCCTGGACAAATGTAACGCCTTCGATGCGGCTATATCTCCCACGTGTCGAGGCACGACTTAGAGGCATAACCGCATTGAAAGCAATGTCGCAAGTTAGGCAATCATCACAACATCCCATGTAATATAGATAATAAAGGGGAGATACATAGTTGGCTTACACTCGCCACATCAATCAAGTACATAAATAGCATTACAACATTCAAACACTCATGGCCCGACTACGGCGCCAAAATAAAAGATAACCCAACATGCGACACGGTCCCGATCACCCCCAACTGGGCACCACTACTGATCATCAGGGAAAGACATGTAGTATCGTTGAGAGTCCTCGTCAAACTCCCACTTGAGATCGAGCGCGTCACCTGGAGCGGAATCATCAGGCCCTGCATCTGGTTTGGAAGTAATCTGTGAGCCATAGGGACTCAGCAATCTCGCACCCTCGCGATCAAGACTATATAAGCTTAATAGGTAATGCAAGGTAAACATGTGGAGCTGCAGCAAGCGACTAGTATATATGATGGCTAACCTATTCGCAAAAGAGAGCGAGAAGAGGAGGCAAAGCACGGTCGAATAACTAGGGGGAAACCCGCGGCAAGCATTACTCCAACACCGTGTTCACTTCCCGGACTCCGCCGAGAAGAGACCATCATGGCAACTCACACTATTGATTCATTTTAATTAAGTTAAGGTTCAAGTTATCTACAACCGGACATTAACAAATTCCCATCTGCCCATAACCGCGGGCATGGCTTTCGAAAGTTGAAATCCCTGCAGGGGAGTCCCAACTTAGCCCATGACAAGCTCTCACGGTCAACGAAGGAATAGACCTCCTCCCGAGACGTTCCGATCAGACTCGGTATCTCGGTTCTTCAAGACACCTCGACAGGTTAAAACAAGTCCAGCAACACCGCCCGAATGTACCGACAAATCCCGATAGGAGCTGCACATATCTCATTCTCAGGGCACACTCAGATGAGACTAGCTACGAGTAAAACCAATCCTCAAGTTGCCCCGAGGTGGCCCCGCAGGCAGCTCAGTCGGACCAACACCCAGAGGAGCACTGGCCCGGGGGGGGGGGTTAAATAAGATGACCCTCGGGCTCCGGAAACCCAAGGGGAAAAGAGGCTAGGTGGCAAACGGTAAAACCAAGGTTGGGCATTGCTGGAAAAGCTTTAATCAAGGCGAACTATCAAGGGGTTCCCATTATAACCCAACCGCGTAAGGAACGCAAAATCCGGGGACATAACACCGATATGACGGAAACTAGGGCGGCAAGAGTGGAACAAAACACTAGGCGAGAGGCCGAGCCTTCCACCCTTTACCAATTATATAGATGCATTAAGATAACATGGCAATATAATGATATCCCAACAAGTAAATAATTTTCCAACAAGGAACGGTCTCCAATCTTCACCTGCAACTAGCAACGCTATAAGAGGGGCTGAGCAAAGCGGTAACATAGCCAATCAACGGTCTGCTAGGACATGGTGGGTTAGAGGTTTGACATGGCAATTTGGGAGGCAAGATAAGCAAGTGGTAGGCATCATAGCATAGGCATAGCAAAAGAGTGAGCATCTAGCAAAGCAAAGATAGTAGTGATTTCGAGGGTATGATCATCTTGCCTGCAAAGTTGTCAGAGTTGACTGGATCCTCGAAAGCAAACTCAACGGGATCCTCGTTAGCGAACTCGTCTCCCGGCTCTACCCAAATGAGACAAACAAGCAAACGGAACACAATCAACCACGCATAAAGCTCAAACAATATGATGCAAGGATGGTATGCTATGCGGGATGCGATGCGGGATGCATATGCAAGATGTGACAAGGATTGCATGAACCTAGCCTCAACTTGGAAATCCAAGTGTGCCACTGGAAAGATGAGATGAAATCGCTTGAAAACGATATAAAGAACACCGGAATCGGAGTTACGGTTTGGAAATGGCAAGCAATTCAAATATGACCACGTTTTGCGATTTACAGCAAGTAGCCATCTAAATGCAACGAGATGAACCTGCTACAGCACTCAAACATGGCATCAAAATACATGGCAGGAGACCATTCATGAAGCTTAACAAAAGTCTAGCACTGAGCTACGGCCAATTCATTCATTAACAGGTTCAAACAAGTATGGCAAAAATGCATTTGACAAACAGATTTCAGACTTACTGAAATTAACACGTGTCTGGAATTTCAGATAGCACTCTTCGGAGCATGAAAACAATATGCTACAGGACCTGAACATGGCAAAGTAAAGCATGGCATGGAGCTACTCAAAGAACTTAACAAAAGTCCCTTAGTGACCTTGAGCCAAAAGGGATCAGAAAATACATTTGCAAGCATGTGAACATGGCAAAAACATAATCAGATCACAGACTTAGTGAAAACTGGAGCATGCTGAAACAGATATCGAGTAGGCATGTTTACTAGCTCGATGCACTCACTACAGAGCAAGTCATGACAATCTAAGCATACACACATCAAGAATACACAAAATACAAGCTAGACATGGCAAGAACAATAACATAGCATGCAGGGATCAACTACAACATCATCGGCAAAATTGCTAACAAGTAGACAATCTGCCCAGATTCACGAAATAGCAAAAGTAGAGCTCGATTGACTCAAGCTAGGGTGCTCCATAATTGCAAACAAAGACATAGATGGATAGAGCACCACAAGATTAACAAAACATCCTTACTGATCATCCTCAAAAGAGGCACAGATCACTAGGAAACAACATGAACATATGGCCATATGAGATAAACAGCTCAAGGACTTAGTGGAAATGCTAAGTCCCTGAAATCAGCATTAACAAATACCTCACTTAGCAAGCTCGTGCTAGTCACCAAACACATCACAAAAATACATGGGTTGCACCCCTGGATAGATGGCATGGCATATAACAAAACATATGTAGAGCACCTGGGCATATCATGCACATAATAATCATGGCAAAAATGACAAATATCTAATTGGAGCAGCAGATCTGACAATTATCTCAAATAGCATTCTTCTAACAGCATTCCGGGCATCAAGATGAACTCAAATGAAAATGATGCAATGAGATCAAATGATGTGCTCTCTGAGATGAACATTTTGATATGCTATATGCCCAAAACGGAGCTACGGATGAGGAGTTACGACACGACGAACATAGAAAAATAATTAGGGTTAGGGACGGAAAGTCAACCGAGATCTAGATCTGATAGCCGGCGGCATGCTTCCCGAGGACGGCCGGAATCCGGTTCGCCGGAGAGGAAACGGCGGCGACTGGAGCCGTCGGACTTGGAGGAAGGCGAGGCCGAGGGGAGGAGAGGCCGGGGCGGCGCCGGCGAGTCCTGGCGGCGGCGGGCGGTGAGGAAGCCGGGGCGGCGCGGGCAAGGAGATCTGGCCGGCGGAGCTCGCTCCGGCCGGCAATGGCGCGGCGGCGGTGGGCTGCGAAGTGCGGCGGCGGCTCGGGCTCCCAGGCGGCGCGGGGTGAGACGAGGCGGCGGCCCGGGCGCGCGGTGGGGAGGGCCCGGCGCGGGTTGAGCGGGCCGGCGGTGGTGGGAGGTGGCGGCGACACGTGGCGGTTTCTGATTGGATGCGGGCGGGGGCGGACGCGTCTGGCCGGCGGTGGACGTGTCTGGCGGCGCGGAGGAGCGGGTTAGGGTTTGGACTGCGCGAAAAATCCGGGAGGAGACACATATTTATAGGTAGAGGGAGCTAGGAGAGTCCAAATGAGGTGTGGTTTTCGGCCACGCGATCGTGATCGAACACTCTAGATGATGGAGAGGGCTTTGGTGGGTTTTGGGCCAAATTGGAGGGGTGTTGGGCTTCAACACACACGAGGCCTTTTCGGTCCCTCGGTTAACCGTTGGAGTATCAAACGAAGTCCAAATGGTACGAAACTTGATAGGCGGTCTACCTGTAGTAAACCAAGGCCGCTTGGCAAGTCTCGGTCCAATCCGGAAATGTTTAATCCCTACACACGAAAGAAAGGTAGAAATGACCACCGAAGGAGAACGAAGCACCGAAATGCAAAACGGGCAACGGGGAAAATGCTCGAATGCATGAGATGAACACGTATGCAAATGCAATGCACATGATGACATGATATGAGATGCATGACAACGACAACAACACATGGATACAAAGACCCGAACCCAAGAAAATAAAATAACTTAAGGCCGGAAACGGCAAGAGTTGGAGTACATATTGGGTAAATCACATCTGGGGTGTTACAACACTCCACCACTACGAAAGGATCTCGTCCCGAGATCTAGGACTGAAAGAACGCCGGGTACTCAGAACGGAGGTGATCCTCGTGTTCCCAGGTAGCTTCTTGGTCGGAATGGTGTGAGCACTTGACTTTGAGGAATTTGATTGACTTGTTGCGAGTCTTGCGTTCAGTCTCTTCAAGAATAGCAACTGGGTGCTCACGATAAGAGAGATCTTCTTGGAGCTCAATGTCCTCGAAGTTGACGGTGCGGTCAGGAGTCTTGAAGCACTTTCGGAGCTGAGAGACATGGAACACGTCATGAACATTTGAAAAGTTTGAAGGAAGCTCGAGTTGATAGGCGAGATCGCCTCTCTTGCTGACGATCTTGAAAGGTCCCACGTATCTAGGGGCAAGCTTCCCTTTGATACCGAAGCGACGAGTACCTTTCATAGGAGAGACGTGGAGGTAAACATGATCTCCGATCTCGAAAGCCAAATCACGGTGCTTACTATCATAGTAGCTCTTCTGGCGGGATTGGGCTGCTTTGAGGTTATCTCGAATGACTTTGCACATTTCCTCTGCCTCTGTGATTAAGTTATTACCTAGCAGCTGACGTTCACCGGTTTCAAACCAGTTGAGAGGGGTACTGCACTTCCTGCCATACAGAATTTCAAATGGGGCCTTGCCCGAACTTACTTGAAAACTGTTGTTGTAGGAGAATTCAGCATAAGGAAGACAATCCTCCCACTTCATGCCGAAGGAGATCACAGAAGCCCTGAGCATATCTTCAAGAATCTGGTTGACACGCTCAACTTGACCGCTAGTTTGAGGATGGAAAGCTGTGCTGAAGCGGATGTTGGTGCCCATGGCCTTCTGAAACGAATCCCAAAACTTGGAGGTAAAGATGCTGCCACGGTCTGAAGAGATCACTTGAGGAATACCATGCAGAGAGACAATTCGAGAGGTATAGAGTTCCGCCAATTGAGCTGCAGTGATTGACTCTTTGATAGGCAGAAAATGAGCCACTTTAGTGAGTTTGTCGATAACAACGAATATATCATCATTGCCACGTTTGGACTTTGGAAACCCAGTCACGAAGTCCATCTCAATGTGGTCAAACTTCCATTCTGGAATGGCAAGAGGTTGGAGGAGACCAGCTGGCCTTTGGTGTTCTGCCTTCACTCTTCTGCAGACATCACACTCAGTCACGAATTGAGAAATCTCTCGCTTCATTCGAGTCCACCAATAAGCCTGCTTGAGGTCCTGATACATCTTCGTGCTCCCAGGGTGGATGGAGAGGAGAGAATTGTGAGCCTCGTTCATGATCACTTTACGAAGATCACCTTTGGGCACAACAATACGATCCTCGAAGAAGAGAGTATCCTTGTCATCAAGGCGGTAGCACTTGTACTTGGGTTGACTCTTGGCAATCCCAATCTTCACCTTTTTCACCATAGCATCAAGAAGCTGGGCTTGGCAAATCTGGTCTTCCAAGGTAGGAGAGACTTGAAGGTTGGCGAGGAAACCTTGAGGAACAACTTGCAGATTAAGTTTGCGGAAAGCTTCACAAAGCTCGGGTTGATAAGGCTTGAGAATCAGACTGTTGCAATAAGCCTTCCTGCTCAATGCGTCAGCAATCACATTGGCCTTGCCTGGAGTATACTCGATACTCGGATTATACTCTTGAATCATTTCGACCCATCGAGTTTGCCTGAGGTTGAGATTAGGCTGAGTGAAGATGTACTTGAGACTCTTGTGGTCAGTGAAGATGTCCACTTTTCTTCCCAATAAGAGATGTCTCCAAGTCAAAAGAGCATGCACAACTGCCGCCAACTCGAGATCATGAGTGGGGTAGTTCTTCTCGTTGGGCTTCAACTGGTGAGATGTATAAGCAACAACTTTCTTCTCTTGCATCAACACTGCACCGAGACCTTGGAGAGAGGCATCACAAAAGACCTCGTACGGCTTGGATTCATCAGGCAGAGTCAGAACTGGAGCAGTGATCAATTTCTCTTTCAAAGTGTTGAAAGCAATGTCACACTCCGGAGACCAAACGTACTTGACGTGCTTCTGGAGAAGATTTGAGAGAGGCTTCGCGATCTTAGAAAAGTTTTCAACGAATCTTCAGCAATAGCTTGCGAGACCGAGGAAGCTACGGAGTTGCTTCACGTTCTGAGGAGGTTCCCAATTCACAATTGCAGACACCTTCTCAGGATTCACCGCAATGCCCTTGGCAGAGATGATATGACCAAGATAAAGAACCTCATCGAGCCAAAATTCGCACTTGGAGAACTTGGCGTAGAACTGGTGTTCTCTGAGCTTATCGAGTACCAAACGCAAGTGCTTGGCATGATCTTCCTTGTTCTTCGAGAAAACCAGAATGTTGTCGAGATAGACCAAAACGAAGTCATTGGTGTAGGCGTTGAAGATGAAGTTCATCATGCGAGAGAACGTCGGAGGAGCGTTGACGAGGCCAAAAGACATGACAGTGTATTCATATGAACCATAGCTTGTCCTGAAAGCCGTCTTGGGAATATCTTGCTCACGGATTCGAATCTGATGATAACCCATACGGAGATCAAGCTTGGAGAATACTTGGGCACCTTTGAGTTGTTCGAACAGCTCGTTGATGTTGGGAAGTGGATATTTGTTCTTGATGGTCTTCTTGTTCAATGGACGGTAATCAACACAAAGTCGGTCCGTTCCATCCTTCTTCTTCACAAAAAGAACAGAACAACCCCACGGAGAAGAACTAGGCCGGATGAGACCCATTTCTCTTGAATATCGAGTTGCTTCTTCAGCTCCTTCAACTCTTCAGGTCCGAGCTTGCAAGGACGCTTGCACACAGGTTCCATGCCAGGGTCAAGATCGATGACGAATTCAACTGGCCGGTGCGGAGGCATTCCTGGAAGCTCTTCTGGAAAAACGTCTTGATATTCGCAAACAACTGGAATCTGCGAGATGGCATCCAGTTCACCCTTCTTATTGAGAGAAAACAGACGGATTGTATCATCCCGAGCGGCAAAGACAATTACATCCTCAGACGGATGAGTCAATTGAATCTGCCTGGCTGCACAATCAAGATGTGCCTTGTGCTTAGAAACCAATTCATCCCGAGAATAAGATCAATATCCGAGTTACTAAGAACCATAGGAGAAGAAAGAAACTTGTAATCACCCAAGGTGATAGTAACATCCGGAGCCATCATTTTGGTGTTCATGAACAAACCCAAAGAAGAAACCGCTATCGGCTTAGGCAAATCAATAGTATGCACATCATGCATGGATGCAAAAGGCTTCGATAAAAATGATAAAGATGCACCAGTGTCAAAAAGAACTCTTGCAGGAACATCGTTAACAGGAAGGTTACCCATAATCACATCTGGCGAGTCCTATGCCTGAGCTGCATTCAGCAAGTTGACCTTGGCGTGCTTGGGGTTATGCTTGACCACAGCTGTACTTGCCGATCTCACAGGAGGAGGAAGACGCCTCTGATTGAAGCATTTGTTGGCATAGTAACCCTTCTGTTGGCACTTGTTGCACGTGACTTCTGAAAGCGGACGGTGATACGGAGCACTTGATCTTGGAGCTTGAGACGAAGTCTTGTTCTGAAAGCCAGGGTTGGGTGGGTGGGAAGATCCACTGCCACCTTTGCTCTTCTGCTGATACGGCTAACGGAACAGAGGAGGAGGAAGCCAATACATCTGCTGCTTGGCCACTTGAGTAGAGGAAGAAGGAGTAGCATCTCTGACTCGCTTCTTGGAAGCATCACACCTCAATTGAGCAGCCTCTTGTTTCAATGCCATGTTGTAGAACTCATCGTACCTCAAAGGCTCAAAGAGGACAAGAGCTATCTGAATTTCTTCCCTGAGACCACCCCTGAACTGGTATATCATGCTCTTCTCATCAGGTACGTCTTGCTTAGCAAAGCGGGCGAGCTTCTGAAACAACTTGTTGTAGTCATAGACAGACAAAGAGCCTTGCTTCAGGTTGCGGAATTCCTCACGCTTGCTTTCAACCACACTCTGGGGAATATGATGAGCTTTGAAGTCTTGACGGAATTCATCCCAGGTAATAATACGACCACCTCTGGAGTCCTTGTACTGCTGGAACCATTCTGCAGCTTGATCTTTGAGTTGGGAGGAAGCGAACTTAACGAAGTCCTCAAACTATATGCCATCTATCCAGGGGTGCAACCCATGTATTTTTGTGATGTGTGTGGTGACTAGCACGAGCTTGCTAAGTGAGGCATTTGTTAATGCTGATTTCAGGGACTTACCATTTCCACTAAGTCCTTGAGCTGTTTATCTCATATGGCCAGATGTTCATGTTGTTTCCTAGTGATCCGTGCCTCTTTTGAGGATGATCAGTAAGGATGTTTTGTTAATCTTGTGGTGATCTATCCATCCATGTCTTTGTTTGCAATTACGGAGTACCCTAGCTTGAGTCAATCGAGCTCTACTTTTGTATTTCGTGAATCTGGGCAGATTGTCTACTTGTTAGCGATTTTGCCGATGATGTTGTAGTTGATCTGTGCATGCTATGTTATTGTTCTTGCCATGTATAGCTTGTATTTTGTGTATTCTTGATGGGTGTATGCTTAGATTGTCATGACTTGCTCTATAGTGAGTGCATCGAGCTAGTAAACATGCCTACTTGATATCTGTTTTAGCATGCTCCAGTTTTCACTAAGTCTGTGATCTGATATGTTTTTGCCATGTTCACATGCTTGCAAATGTATTTTCTGATCCCTTTTGGCTCAAGGTCACTAAGGGACTTTTGTTAAGCTCTTTGAGTAGCTCCATGCCATGCTTTACTTTGCCATGTTCAGGTCCTGTAGCATATTGTTTTCATGCTCTGAAGAGTGCCATCTGATCTGAAATTCCAGACACATGTTAATTTCACTAAGTCAGAAATCTGTTTGTCAAATGCAGTTTTGCCATGCTTGTTTGAACCTGTTAATGGATGAATTGGCCATAGCTCAGTGCTAGACTTTTGTTAAGCTTCATGAATGGTTTCCTGCCATGTATTTTGATGCCATGTTTGAGTGCTGTAGCAGGTTCATCTTGTTGCATTTAGATGGCTACTTGCTGTAAATCGCAAAACGTGGTCATATTTGAATTACTTGCCATTTCCAAACCGTAACTCCGATTCCGGTGTTCTTTATATCATTTTCAAGCGATTTCATCCCATCTTTCCATTGGAACACTTGGATTTCCAAGTTGAGGCCAGGTTCATGCATTCCTTGTCACATCTTGCATATGCATCCCGCATCGCATCCCGCATAGCATACCACCTTGCATCATATTGTTTGAGCTTTACGCGTGGTTGATTGTGTTCCGTTTGCTTGTTTGTCTCATTTGGGTAGAGCCGGGAGACGAGTTCGCTAACGAGGAGCCCGTTGAGTTTGCTTTCGAGGATCCAGTCAACTCTGACAACTTTGCAGGCAAGATGATCATACCCTCGAAATCACTACTATCTTTGCTTTGCTAGATGCTCGCTCTTTTGCTATGCCTATGCTACGATGCCTACCACTTGCTTATCTTGCCTCCCAAATTGCCATGTCAAACCTCTAACCCACCATGTCCTAGCAAACCGTTGATTGGCTATGTTACCGCTTTGCTCAGCCCCTCTTATAGCGTTGCTAGTTGTAGGTGAAGATTGGAGACCGTTCCTTGTTGGAAAATTATTTACTTGTTGGGATATCATTATATTGCCATGTTATCTTAATGCATCTATATACTTGGAAAAGGGTGGAAGTCTCGGCCTCTCGCCTAGTGTTTTGTTCCACTCTTGCCGCCCTAGTTTCCTTCATATCGGTGTTATGTTCCCGGATTTTGCGTTCCTTACGTGGTTGGGTTATAATGGGAACCCCTTGATAGTTCGCCTTGATTAAAGCTTTTCCAGCAATGCCCAACCTTGGTTTTACTGTTTTCCACCTAGCCTCTTTTCCCCTTGGGTTTCCGGAGCCCGAGGGTCATCTTATTTAAACCCCCCCCCCGGGCCAGTGCTCCTCTGAGTGTTGGTCCGACTGAGCTGCCTGCGGGGCCACCTCGGGGCAACTTGAGGGTTGGTTTTACTCGTAGCTAGTCTCATCTGAGTGTGCCCTGAGAACGAGATATGTGCATCTCCTATCGGGATTTGTCGGCACATTCGGGCGGTGTTGCTGGACTTGTTTTAACCTGTCGAAGTGTCTTGAAGAACCGAGATACCGAGTCTGATCGGAACGTCTCAGGAGGAGGTCTATTCCTTCGTTGACCGTGAGAGCTTGTCATGGGCTAAGTTGGGACTCCCCTGCAGGGATTTGAACTTTCAAAAGCCGTGCCCGCGGTTATGGGCAGATGGGAATTTGTTAATGTCCGGTTGTAGATAACTTGAACCTTAACTTAATTAAAATGAATCAACAATGTGAGTTGCCGTGATGGTCTCTTCTCGGCGGAGTCCGGAAAGTGAACACGGTGTTGGAGTAATGCTTGCCGCAGGTTGCCCCCTAGTTATTCGACCGTGCTTTGCCTCCTCTTCTCGCTCTCTTTTGCGAATAGGTTAGCCATCATATATGCTAGTCGCTTGCTGCAGCTCCACATGTTTACCTTGCATTACCTATTAAGCTTATATAGTCTTGATTGCGAGGGTGCGAGATTGCTGAGTCCCTGTGGCTCACAGATTACTTCCAAACCAGATGCAGGGCCTGATGATTCCGCTCCAGGTGACGTGCTCAATCTCAAGTGGGAGTTTGACGAGGACTCTCAATGATACTACATGTCTTTCCCTGATGATCAGTAGTGGTGCCCAGTTGGGGGTGATCGGGACCGTGTCGCATGTTGGGTTATCTTTTATTTTGGCGCCGTAGTCGGGCCATGAGTGTTTGAATGTTGTAATGCTATTTATGTACTTGATTGATGTGGCGAGTGTAAGCCAACTATGTATCTCCCCTTTATTATCTATATTACATGGGATGTTGTGATGATTGCCTAACTTGCGACATTGCTTTCAATGCGGTTATGCCTCTAAGTCGTGCCTCGACACGTGGGAGATATAGCCGCATCGAGGGCGTTACAACAAACTCTTATATAAAGGAAAGTGCCCCGAGGACACATGGGAATTATCGTCAAGCTAGTTTTCATCACGTTCATATGATTCGCATTCGGTACTTTGATAATTTGATATGTGGGTGGACCGGTAATTGGGTACTGCCCTTCCTGGACAAGCACCCCACTTATGATTAACCCCTATTGCAAGCATCCGCAACTACAAAAGAAGTATTAAGGTAAAGCTAATCATAGCATGAAACATATGGATCCAAATCAGCCCCTTACCAAGCAATGCATAAACTAGGGTTTAAGTTTCTGTCACTCTAGCAACCCATCATCTACTTATTACTTCCCAATGCCTTCCTCTAGGCCCAAACAAAGGTGAAGTGTCATGTAGTCGAAGTTCACATGACACCACTAGAGGAGAGACTACATACATCTCATCAAAATATTGAACGAATACCAAATTCACATGAGTACTTATAGTAAGACTTGTCCCATGTCCTCAGGAACAAATGTAACTACATACAAATCATATTCATGTTCATAATCAGAGGGGTATTAATATGCATAATGGATCTGAACATATGATCTTCCACCAAATAAACCAACTAGCATCAACTACAAGGAGTAATCAACACTACTAGCAACCCACAGGCACCAATCTGAGGCTTAGAGACAAAGATTGGATACAAGAGATGAACTAGGGTTTGAGAGGAGATGGTGCCGATGAAGATGTTGATGGAGATTGACCCCCTCCCGATGACATGATTGATGGTGACGACGACGATGATGATTTCCCCCTCCCAGAGGGAAGCTCCGCCGGAGCCCTAGATTGGTTCCGCCAAGGTTTCGCCTCGTGGCGGCGGAGTTTTGTATCGTGAGCTTGCTTATGATTTTTCCCAGGACGAAAGACCTCATATAGCAGAAGATGGGCATCAAAGGGCTGCCAGGGGGCCCACAAGGCAGGGGGCGCGCCCAGGGAGGTAGGGCGTGCCCCCACCCTCGTGGATGGTGGGTGGCCCCCCTCTAGCACTTCTTTCGCCCAATATTTTTTATATATTCTGAAACGTGCTCCCATGAAATTTCAGGACTTTTGGAGATGTGCAGAATAGGTCTCTAATATTTGCTCCTTTTCCAGCCCAGAATTCCCGCTGCCGGCATTCTCGCTCTTCATGTAAACCTTGTAAAATAAGAGAGAATAAGCATAATTATTGTGACATAATGTTTAATAACATCCCATAATGCAATAAATATCGATATAGAAGCATGATGCAAAATGGACGTATCAACGACACGTCGCGTTGACGCCTCCAAGGAGGTAATGATATGAAGGAAATATGCCCTAGAGGCAATAATAAAGTTGTTATTTATATTTCCTTATCTCATGATAAATGTTTATTATTCATGCTAGAATTGTATTAACCGGAAACTTAGTACATGTGTGAATACATAGATAAAAACAGAGTGTCCCTAGTATGCCTCTACTTGACTAGCGCGTTAATCAAAGATGGTTAAGTTTCCTGACCATAGACATGTGTTGTCATTTGATGAACGGGGTCACATCATTAGAGAATGATGTGATGGACAAGATCCATCTATTAGCTTAGCATAATGATCGTTAAGTTTTATTTTTATTGTTTTCTTCACGACTTATAAATATTCCTCTGACTATGAGATTATGCAACTCCCGAATACCGGAGGAACACCTTGTGTGCTATCAAACGTCACAACATAACTAGGTGATTATAAAGATGCTATAAAGGTGTCTCTGAAGGTGTTTGTTGGGTTGGCATAGATCAAGATTAGGATTTGTCACTCCGAGTATCGGATTTCCTTCTGCTCCTCATTGGGTTCGACACTCTTACTTATCGAAAAGGCTACGATAGATCCCCTACACTTGTGGGTCATCAAGACTCTTTTCTGGCGCCGTTGCGGGGGAGTGAAGCGCCTTTGGTAGGTGGAATTTGGTAAGGAAAATTTTATATAGTGTGCTGAAATTTACTGTCACTTGTTACTATGAACATAATCCTTTGAGGGGCTTGTTCGGGGTATCTTCACCCCGGCCAGTACAGCAAAGAGTTGCTCCTCAACCTACTGAACCTACTGAAAATGTTTACTTTGAAATTCCTTCAGGTATGATAGAGAAACTGCTAGCTAATCCTTTTACAGGAGATGGAACATTGCATCCCAATTTGCACCTAATCTATGTGGATGAAGTTTGTGGATTATTTAAGCTTGCGGGTATGCCCAAGGATGTTATCAAGAAGAAGGTATTCCCTTTATATTTGAAGGGAAAGACATTGACATGGTTTAGGCTATGTGATGATATGGGATCATGGAACTACAACCGATTGAAACTGGAATTTCATCAGAAGTTTTATCCTATGCATCTTGTTCATCGTGATCGTAATTATATATATAATTTTTGGCCTTGCGAAGGAGAAAGCATCGCTCAAGCTTGGGGGAGGCTTAATTCAATGTTATATTCATGCCCCAATCATGATCTCTCAGGAGAAATGATTATTCAAAAAATTTATGCTCGGTTTTCTCTCAGTAATCGCTCCATGCTCGATGCTTCTTGTACTGGTTCTTTTATGATGAAGACTATTGAATTCAAATGGGATTTATTGGAAAGAATTAAATGCAACTCTGAAGATTGGGACCTTGACAAAGGTAAGGAGTCAGATATAACACCTAAGTTTGATTGTGTTAAATCTTTTATGGATACCGATGCTTTTCGTGAATTTAGCACTAAATATGGACTTGACTCTGAGATAGTAGCTTCTTTCTGTGAATCCTTTGCTACTCATGTTGATCTCCCTAAGGAGAAGTGGTTTAAATATAATCCTCGCATTGAAGTAAAACTAGTTGCACCTATTAAAGTTGAAGAAAAGAATATCACTTATAATGTTGATCATGTTGTTCCTACTGCTTATATTGAGAAACCACCTTTCCCTATTAGAATAAAGGATCATGCTAAAGCTTCAACTGTGGTTCGCAAGAGTAATACTAGAACACCTACACCGTCCGAGCAAATTAAAGTGGAACTAGTATTGCTATGGTTAAAGATCTCTTGGCCGATAATATTGATGGGCATGTTATTTACTTGTGTGATGAAGCTGCTAGAATTGCTAGACCGGATACTAAAAATAAACATAGACCTGTTGTAGGCATGCCTGTTATTTCTGTTAAGATAGGAGATCATTGTTATCATGGCTTATGTGATATGGGTGCTAGTGCAAGTGCAATACCTCATTCCTTATACAAAGAAATTATGCATGATATTGCACCTGCTGAGATAGAGGAAATTGATGTTAGAAATAAGCTTGCCAATAGAGATACTATTTCACGAGTTGGGATTGTTAGAGATGTTGAAGTCTTGTGTGGGAAAGTTAAATATCCTGCTGATTTTCTTATTCTTGGTTCCCCACAAGATGACTTTTGTCCCATTATATTTGGTAGATCCTTCTTGAATACTGTTAATGCCCAAATAGACTACAAAAAGGACGTTGTTACTATTGGTTTAGGGGATATGTCTCATGAGTTTAATTTTGCTAAATTTCGTAGACAACCCCATGATAAAGAATTGCCTAGTAAAGATGAAACTGTTGGTCTTGCTTATATTGATGTGCCTCCTAATGATCCTTTAGAACAATATCTGCTAGACCATGAGAATGATATGTTTATGAATGAAAGAAGGGAAATAGATGAAGTATTCTTTAAACAGGGACCTATTTTGAGACACAACTTGCCTGTTGAAATTCTAGGAGATCCTCCTCCACCTAAGGGTGTGATCCCGTGTTTGAGCTTAAACCTTTACCTGATACTCTTAAATATGCTTATCTTGATGAAAAGAAGATATATCCTGTTATTATTAGTGCTAACCTTTCACAGCAGGAAGAGGAGAAATTATTGAAAACTCTGAAGAAGCACTGTGCTGTTATTGGATATACTCTTGATGATCTTAAGGGCATTAGTCCCACTCTATGTCAGCACAAAATAAAATGGGAGAAAGACGCTAAACTAGTTGTTGATCATCAATGATGGTTAAATCCTAAGATGAAAGAAGTGGTAAGAAAATAAATACTAAAGCTTCTGGAGGCAGGTATAATTTATCCCATTGCTGATAGTCAGTAGGTAAGTCTTGTCCATTGTGTCCCTAAGAAGGGAGGTATTACTGCTGTTCCTAATGATAAAGATGAATTGATCCCACAAAGAATTATTACAGGTTATAGAATGGTAATTGATTTCCGTAAACTAAATAAAGCTACTAAAAAGGATCATTACCCTTTCCCGTTTATTGATCAAATGCTAGAAAGATAATCCAAACATACACATTTTTGCTTTCTAGATGTTTATTCTGGTTGCTCTCAAATACCTGTGTCAGAAGAGGATCAAGAAAAGACAACTTTTACATGCCCTTTCGGTACCTTTGCTTATAGACGTATGCCTTTTGGTTTATGTAATGCACCTGCTACCTTTCAAAGATGTATGACTGCTATATTCTCTAACTTTTGTGAAAATATTGTTCAGGTATTCATGGATGATTTCTCCATTTATGGAACTTCTTTTGATGATTGCTTAAGCAACCTTGGTCGAGTTTTGCAGAGATGTGAAGCAACTAATCTTGTCTTGAATTGGGAGAAGTGCCACTTTATGGTTAATGAAGGCATTGTCTTGGGGCATAAAATTTCTGAAAGAGGTATTGAGGTTGATAAAGCTAAAGTTGATGCTATTGGAAAGATGCCATGTCCCAAGGACATTAAAGGTATAAGAAGTTTCCTTGGTCATGCCGATTTTTATAGGAGGTTAAGGACTTCTCTAAAAATCCCAGGCCTTTGACTAATATTTTACAAAAGGATGGTCCTTTTGTCTTTGATGATGATTGTGTAGAAGCATTTGAAATACTTAAGAAAGCTTTAATTTCTGCACCTTGTTCAGCCACCTGATTGGAATTTACCATTTGAAATTATGTGTGATGCTAGTGATTATGTTGCAGGTGCTGTTCTAGGACAAAGAGTTGATAAGAAATTAAATGTTATTCAATATGCTAGTATAACTCTAGACAATGCCCAGAGAAATTATGCTACTACTGAAAAAGAATTTTTAGCAGATGTATTTGCTTGTGATAAGTTCAGACCTTATATTGTTGAATCCGAAGTAACTGTTCACACCGATCATGCTGCTATTAAATATCTTATGGAAAAGAAAGATGCTAAACCTATACTTATTAGATGGGTTCTCCTACTACAAGAATTTGATTTGCATATTATTGATAGAAAGGGAGCTGAGAACCCAGTTTCAGACAACTTGTCTAGGTTAGAGAATGTTCTTGATGACCCACTACCTATTGATGATAGCTTTCCTAATGAACAACTAGCTTTCATAAATGCTTCTCGTACTGCTCCATGGTATGCTGATTATGCTAATAATATTGTTGCTAAATTTATACCACCTAGTTTTACATACCAGCAAAAGAAAAAGTTCTTCTATGATTTATGTCGTGGAATTGTCACGGCAGATGTCCTAGCGAAAGGACTTAGTCGTAGGGCCATCGCAACTAGGAAGCTTAAAGGGGTTAATCGGTACAAAGGACACGAGAGGTTTTATACTAGTTCGGCCCCTTACGATGAAGGTAAAAACCTACGTCTAGTTGTGTTTGGAATTGCTGGGGTTTCGAAGGCCAGGGAGCGATATGTCTATCCTGGCTTCGAGTTGTTGTCTCCTCTCTAAGCCGCCACCGGGTCGTCCCCTTATATACAGGGGTTGACGCCTAGCAGCCTACAGAGTCCCGGTCGTCTTATAAAACATGTCCGGCTCGGTGACTTCCTTTACATGCCTTTCTTTACAAGTCTTTCCTTACAATGGTGGTTTACAATATTGGGCCTTAAGCCGCCTCTGGGCTTTAGGCCTTCTATAAGTCTTAATAAACTATCGCCTTGAATATTACTGGGCTTCTTTTGTAACCCGACATTGGGGTTGACCCGGCCCCGCCTGGGCAGGTCATTCCTGGTACCTATATCCCCAACATTAGGCCCCAGGTTGACTTTGAACTTTGTTCTTTGTCAATCTTCAATACTTAGACGAAATCCATCTTCCTCTCTTCACAGAAATTTTTGTAACCCGCCATGACGTCATCTCTTGAAAACATGAAAAACTATTATGATGTCATCTCTCAAGGGATCTTTATCTTTTAATGCCTTCCGAGAATCGAGGCATCCGTTTAGTTGGATAATCATTATTTGGGTCTTCCTCGATTTTCGCGCCCGCCTGTTCTCTTATCCCCTTATAAATAGGCATGCCCTGGTCTTTCTCATTCTTCTCTCTTCTTCATCTTCTTCCTCTCACAACTCTCCCGCTGCTTGAGCTCCGCCGCCGTCGCGCTTCACCTCTGTCTCCGTCGACCTTGGCCGCTGCATCAACCTGAATCGGTCCAAAGAACGGCGGCGACCTCCGTAGAAGATCCGTGGTTGTAAGTGCTCACCTTCCTACTCCTCAGATCCGCATTAGGGTTTCTAGGTTTCGGCGTGTTCTTCGTAGTTCATCACGGTTTCCTTGTATTTCTTCTACTGCAACTTCTTTTTGATCATTGCTGGAAAAGCTTTAATCAAGGCGAACTATCAAGGGGTTCCCATTATAACCCAACCACGTAAGGAACGCAAAATCTGGGAACATAACACTGATATGACGGAAACTAGGGCGGCAAGAGTGGAACAAAACACTAGGCGAGAGGCCGAGCCTTCCACCCTTTACCAAGTATATAGATGCATTAAGATAACATGGCAATATAATGATATCCCAACAAGTAAATAATTTTCCAACAAGGAACGGTCTCCAATCTTCACCTGCAACTAGCAACGCTATAAGAGGGGCTGAGCAAAGCGGTAACATAGCCAATCAACGGTTTGCTAGGACACGGTGGGTTAGAGGTTTGACATGGCAATTTGGGAGGCAAGATAAGCAAGTGGTAGGCATCGTAGCATAGGCATAGCAAAAGAGCGAGCATCTAGCAAAGCAAAGATAGTAGTGATTTCGAGGGTATGATCATCTTGCCTGCAAAGTTGTCAGAGTTGACTGGATCCTCGAAAGCAAACTCAACGGGATCCTCATTAGCAAACTCATCTCCCGGCTCTACCCAAACGATACAAACAAGCAAATAGAACACAATCAACCACGCGTAAAGCTCAAACAATATGATGCAAGGATGGTATGCTATGCGGGATGCGATGCGGGATGCATATGCAAGATGTGACAAGGACTGCATGAACCTGGCCTCAACTTGGAAATCCAAGTGTGCCACTGGAAAGATGAGATGAAATCGCTTGAAAACGATATAAAGAACGCCGGAATCGGAGTTACGGTTTGGAAATGGCAAGCAATTCAAATATGACCACGTTTTGCGATTTACAGCAAGTAGCCATCTACATGCAACGCCATGAACCTGCTACAGCACTCAAACATGGCAGGAAACCATTCATGAAGCTTAACAAAAGTCTAGCACTGAGCTATGGCCAATTCATCCATTAACAGGTTCAAACAAGTATGGCAAAAATGCATTTGACAAACAGATTTCAGACTTAGTGAAATTAACACGTGTCTGGAATTTCAGATCAGATTGCACTCTTCGGAGCATGAAAACAATATGCTACAGGACCTGAACATGGCAAAGTAAAGCATGGCATGGAGCTACTCAAAGAGCTTAACAAAAGTCCCTTAGTGACCTTGAGCCAAAAGGGATCAGAAAATACATTTGCAAGCATGTGAACATAGCAAAAACATAATCAGATCACAGACTTAGTTAAAACTGGAGCATGCTGAAACAGATATCAAGTAGGCATGTTTACTAGCTCGATGCACTCACTACAGAGCAAGTCATGACAATCTAAGCATACACACATCAAGAATACACAAAATACAATCTAGACATGGCAAGAACAATAACATAGCATGCACGGATCAACTACAACATCATCGGCAAAGTCGCTAACAAGTAGACAATCTGTCCCAGATTCACGAAATAGCAAAAGTAGAGCTCGATTGACTCAAGCTAGGGTGCTCCATAATTGCAAACAAAGACATAGATGGATAGAGCACCACAAGATTAATAAAACATCCTTACTGATCATCCTCAAAAGAGGCACGGATCACTAGGAAACAACATGAACATATGGCCATATGAGATAAACAGCTCAAGGACTTAGTGGAAATGCTAAGTCCCTGAAATCAGCATTAACAAATGCCTCACTTAGCAAGCTCGTGCTAGTCACCACACACATCACAAAAATACATGGGTTGCACCCCTGGATAGATGGCATGACATATAACAAAACACATGTACAGCACCTGGGCATATCATGCACATAATAATCATGGCAAAAATGACAAATATCTAATTGGAGCAGCAGATCTGACAATTATCTCAAATAGCATTCTTCTAACAGCATTTCGGGCATCAAGATGAACTCAAATGAAAATGATGCAATGAGATCAAATGATGTGCTCTCTGAGACGAACATTTTGATATGCTATATGCCCAAAACAGAGCTACGGATGAGGAGTTACGACACGACGAACATAGAAAAATAATTAGGGTTATGGACGGAAAGTCAACCGAGATCTAGATCTGATATCCGGCGGCATGCTTCCCAAGGACGGCCGGAATCCGGTTCGCCGGAGAGGAAACGGCGGCGACTGGAGCCGTCAGACTTGGAGGAAGGCGAGGCCGAGGGGAGGAGAGGCCGGGGCGGCGGCGGCGAGTCCTGGCGGCGGCGGGCGGTGAGGAAGCCGGGGCGGCGCGGGCGAGGAGATCTGGCCGGCGGAGCTCACTCCGGCCGGCAATGGCGTGGTGGCGGCGGGCTGCAAAGTGCGGCGGCGGCTCGGGCTCCCAGGCGGCGCGGGGTGAGACGAGGCGGCGGCCCGGGCGCGCGGTGGGGAGGGCCCGGTGCGGGTTGAGCGGGCCGGCGGTGGTGGGAGGTGGCGGCGACACGTGGCGGTTTCTGATTGGATGCGGGCGGGGGCGGAGGCGTCCGGCCGGCGGCGGACGTGTCTGGCGGCGCGGAGGAGCGGGTTAGGGTTTGGACTGCGCAAAAAATCCGGGAGGAGACACATATTTATAGGTAGAGGGAGCTAGGAGAGTCCAAATGAGGTGCGGTTTTCGGCCACGCGATCGTGATCGAACGCTCTAGATGATGGAGAGGGTTTTGGTGGGTTCTGGGCCAAATTGGAGGGGTGTTGGGCTGCAACACACACGAGGCCTTTTCGGTCCCTCGGTTAACCGTTGGAGTATCAAACGAAGTCCAAATGGTACGAAACTTGACAGGCGGTCTACCGGTAGTAAACCAAGGCCGCTTGGCAAGTCTCGGTCCAATCCGGAAATGTTTAATCCCTACACACGAAAGAAAGGTAGAAATGACCACCGAAGGAGAACGAAGCACCGGAATGCAAAACGGGCAACGGGGAAAATGCTCGAATGCATGAGATGAACACGTATGCAAATGCAATGCACATGATGACATGATATGAGATGCATGACAACGACAACAACACACGGAGACAAAGACCCGAACCCGAGAAAATAAAATAACTTAAGGCCTGAAACGGCAAGAGTTGGAGTACATATTGGGTAAATCACATCCGGGGTGTTACAACACTCCACCACTACGAAAGGATCTCGTCCCGAGACCTAGGACTGAAAGAACGCCGGGTACTCAGAACGGAGGTGATCCTCGTGTTCCCAGGTAGCTTCTTGGTCGGAATGGTGTGAGCACTTGACTTTGAGGAATTTGATTGACTTGTTGCAAGTCTTGCGTTCAGTCTCTTCAAGAATAGCAACTGGGTGCTCATGATAAGAGAGATGTTCTTGGAGCACAATGTCCTCGAAGTTGACGGTGCGGTCAGGAGTCTTGAAGCACTTTCGGAGCTGAGAGACATGGAACACGTCATGAACATTTGCAAAGTTTGAAGGAAGCTCGAGTTGATAGGCGAGATCGCCTCTCTTTCTGACGATCTTGAAAGGTCCCACGTATCTAGGGGCAAGCTTCCCTTTGATACCGAAGCGACGAGTACCTTTCATAGGAGAGACGTGGAGGTAAACATGATCTCCAATCTCGAAAGCCAAATCACGGTGCTTACTATCATAGTAGCTCTTCTGGCGGGATTGGGCTGCTTTGAGGTTATCTCGAATGACTTTGCACATTTCCTCCGCCTCTGTGATTAAGTCATTACCTAGCAGCTGACGTTCAACGGTTTCAGACCAGTTGAGAGGGGTACGGCACTTCCTGCCATATAGAATTTCAAATGGGGCCTTGCCCGAACTTGCTTGAAAACTGTTGTTGTAGGAGAATTCAGCATAAGGAAGACAATCCTCCCACTTCATGCCGAAGGAGATCACACAAGCCCTGAGCATATCTTCAAGAATCTGGTTGACACACTCAACTTGACCGCTAGTTTGAGGATGGAAAGCTGTGCTGAAGCGGATGTTGGTGTCCATGGCCTTCTGAAACGAATCCCAAAACTTGGAGGTAAAGATGCCGCCACGGTCTGAAGAGATCACTTGAGGAATACCATGCAGAGAGACAATTCGAGAGGTATAGAGTTCCGCCAATTGAGCTTCGGTGATTGACTCTTTGATAGGCAGAAAATGAGCCACTTTAGTGAGTTTGTCGATAACAACGAATATATCATCATTGCCACGTTTGGACTTTGGAAACCCAGTCACAAAGTCCATCTCAATGTGGTCAAACTTCCATTCTGGAATGGCAAGAGGTTGGAGGAGACCAGCTGGCCTTTGGTGTTCTGCCTTCACTCTTCTGCAGACATCACACTCATTCACGAATTGAGCAATCTCTCGCTTCATTCGAGTCCACCAATAAGCCTGCTTGAGGTCCTGATACATCTTCGTGCTCCCAGGGTGGATGGAGAGGAGAGAATTGTGAGCCTCGTTCATGATCACTTTACGAAGATCACCTTTGGGCACAACAATACGATCCTCTAAGAAGAGAGTATCCTTGTCATCAAGGCGGTAGCACTTGTACTTGGGTTGACTCTTGGCAATCCCAATCTTCACCTTTTTCACCATAGCATCAAGAAGCTGGGCTTGGCAAATCTGGTCTTCCAAGGTAGGAGAGACTTGAAGGTTGGCGAGGAAACCTTGAGGAACAACTTGCAGATTAAGTTTGCGGAAAGCTTCACAAAGCTCGGGTTGATAAGGCTTGAGAATCAGACTGTTGCAACAAGCCTTCCTGCTCAATGCGTCAGCAATCACATTGGCCTTGCCTGGAGTATACTCGATACTCGGATTATACTCTTGAATCATTTCGACCCATCGAGTTTGCCTGAGGTTGAGATTAGGCTGAGTGAAGATGTACTTGAGACTCTTGTGGTCAGTGAAGATGTCCACTTTTCTTCCCAATAAGAGATGTCTCCAAGTCAAAAGAGCATGCACAACTGCCACCAACTCGAGATCATGAGTGGGGTAGTTCTTCTCGTTGGGCTTCAACTGGCGAGAGGTATAAGCAACAACATTCTTCTCTTGCATCAACACTGCACCGAGACCTTGGAGAGAGGCATCACAAAAGACCTTGTACGGCTTGGATTCATCAGGCAGAGTCAGAACTGGAGAAGTGATCAATTTCTCTTTCAAAGTGTTGAAAGCAATGTCACACTCCGGAGACCAAACGTACTTGACGTGCTTCTGGAGAAGATTTGAGAGAGGCTTCGCGATCTTAGAAAAGTTTTCAACGAATCTTCAGCAATAGCTTGCGAGACCGAGGAAGCTACGGAGTTGCTTCACGTTCTGAGGAGGTTCCCAATTCACAATTGCAGACACCTTCTCAGGATTCACCGCAATGCCCTTGGCAGAGATGATATGACCAATATAAAGAACCTCATCGAGCCAAAATTCGCACTTGGAGAACTTGGCGTAGAACTGGTGTTCTCTGAGCTTATCGAGTACCAAACGCAAGTGCTTGGCATGATCTTCCTTGTTCTTCAAGAAAGCCAGAATGTCGTCGAGATAGACCAAAACGAAGTCATTGGTGTAGGCGTTAAAGATGAAGTTCATCATGTGAGAGAACGTCGGAGGAGCATTGACGAGGCCAAAAGACATGACAGTGTATTCATATGAACCATAGCTTGTCCTGAAAGCCGTCTTGGGAATATCTTGCTCACGGATTCGAATCTGATGATAACCCACACGGAGATCAAGCTTGGAGAATACTTGGGAACCTTTGAGTTGTTCGAACAGCTCGTTGATGTTGGGAAGTGGGTATTTGTTTTTGATGGTCTTCTTGTTCAATGGACGGTAATCAACACAAAGTCGGTCCGTTCCATCCTTCTTCTTCACAAAAAGAACAGCACAACCCCACGGAGAAGAACTAGGCCGGATGAGACCCATTTCTCTTGAATATCGAGTTGCTTCTTCAGCTCCTTCAACTCTTCAGGTCCGAGCTTGCAAGGACGCTTGCACATAGGTTCCATGCCAGGGTCAAGATCGATGACGAATTCAACTGGCCGGTGCGGAGGCATTCCTGGAAGCTCTTCTGGAAAAACGTCTTGATATTCGCAAACAACTGGAATCTGCGAGATGGCATCCAGTTCACCCTTCTTATTGAGAGAAAACAGACGGATTGTATCATCCCGAACGGCAAAGACAATTACATCCTCAGACGGATGAGTCATGCCTGGCTGCACAATCAAGATGTGCCTTGTGCTTAGAAAGCCAATTCATCCCGAGAATAAGATCAATATCCGAGTTACTAAGAACCATAGGAGAAGAAAGAAACTTGTAATCACCCAAGGTGATAGTAACATCCGGAGCCATCATTTTGGTGTTCATGAACAAACCCGGAGAAGAAACCGCTATCGGCTTAGGCAAATCAATAGTATGCACATCATGCATGGATGCAAAAGGCTTCGATAAAAATGATAAAGATGCACCAGTGTCAAAAGGAACTCTTGCAGGAACATCGTTAACAGGAAGGTTACCCATAATCACATCTGGCGAGTCCTCTGCCTGAGCTGCATTCAGCAAGTTGACCTTGGCGTGCTTGGGGTTATGCTTGACCACAGTTGTACTTGCCGATCTCACAGGAGGAGGAGGAGGAGGAGGAAGACGCCTCTGATTGAAGCATTTGTTGGCATAGTGACCCTTCTGTTGGCACTTGTTGCACGTGACTTCTGAAAGCGGACAGTGATACGGAGCACTTGATCTTGGAGCTTGAGACAAAGTCTTGTTCTGAAAGCCAGGGTTGGGTGGGTGGGAAGATCCACTGCCACCTTTGCTCTTCTGCTGATACGGCTAACGGAACAGAGGAGGAGGAAGCCAATACATCTGCTGCTTGGCCACTTGAGTAGAGGAAGAAGGAGTAGCATCTCTGACTCGCTTCTTGGAAGCATCACACCTCAATTGAGCAGCCTCTTGTTTCAATGCCATGTTGTAGAACTCATCGTACCTCAAAGGCTCAAAGAGCACAAGAGCTATCTGAATTTCTTCCCTGAGACCACCCCTGAACTGGTATATCATGCTCTTCTCATCAGGTACGTCCTGCTTAGCAAAGCGGGCGAGCTTCTGAAACAACTTGTTGTAGTCATAGACAGACAAAGAGCCTTGCTTCAGGTTGCGGAATTCCTCACGCTTGCTTTCAACCACACTCTGGGGAATATGATGAGCTTTGAAGTCTTGATGGAATTCATCCCAGGTAATAATGCGACCACCTCTAGAGTCCTTGTACTGCTGGAACCATTCTGCAGCTTGATCTTTGAGTTGGGAGGAAGCGAACTTAACGAAGTCCTCAAACTATATGCCATCTATCCAGGGGTGCAACCCATGTATTTTTGTGATGTGTGTGGTGACTAGCACGAGCTTGCTAAGTGAGGCATTTGTTAATGCTGATTTCAGGGACTTACCATTTCCACTAAGTCCTTGAGCTGTTTATCTCATATGGCCAGATGTTCATGTTGTTTCCTAGTGATCCGTGCCTCTTTTGAGGATGATCAGTAAGGATGTTTTGTTAATCTTGTGGTGCTCTATCCATCCATGTCTTTGTTTGCAATTATGGAGTACCCTAGCTTGAGTCAATCGAGCTCTACTTTTGTATTTCGTGAATCTGGGCAGATTGTCTACTTGTTAACGATTTTGCCGATGATGTTGTAGTTGATCTGTGCATGCTATGTTATTGTTCTTGCCATGTATAGCTTGTATTTTGTGTATTCTTGAAGGTTTATGCTTAGATTTTCATGACTTGCTCTGTAGTGAGTGCATCGAGCTAGTAAACATGCCTACTAGATATCTGTTTCAGCATGCTCCAGTTTTCACTAAGTCTGTGATCTGATTATGTTTTTGCCATGTTCACATGTTTGCAAATGTATTTTCTGATCCCTTTTGGCTCAAGGTCACTAAGGGACTTTTGTTAAGCTCTTTGAGTAGCTCCATGCCATGCTTTACTTTGCCATGTTCAGGTCCTGTAGCATATTGTTTTCATGCTCTGAAGAGTGCTATCTGATCTGAAATTCCAGACACGTGTTAATTTCACTAAGTCTGAAATCTGTTTGTCAAATGCAGTTTTGCCATGCTTGTTTGAACCTGTTAATGGATGAATTGGCCATAGCTCAGTGCTAGACTTTTGTTAAGCTTCATGAATGGTTTCCTGCCATGTATTTTGATGCCATGTTTGAGTGCTGTAGCAGGTTCATCTTGTTGCATTTAGATGGCTACTTGCTGTAAATCGCAAAACGTGGTCATATTTGAATTACTTGCCATTTCCAAACCGTAACTCCGATTCCGGTGTTCTTTATATCGTTTTCAAGCGATTTCATCCCATCTTTCCTGTGGAACACTTGGATTTCCAAGTTGAGGCCAGTTTCATGCATTCCTTGTCACATCTTGCATATGCATCCCGCATCGCATCCCGCATAGCATACCATCCTTGCATCATATTGTTTGAGCTTTACGCGTGGTTGATTGTGTTCCGTTTGCTTGTTTGTCTCATTTGGGTAGAGCCGGGAGACGAGTTCACTAACGAGGAGCCCGTTGAGTTTGCTTTCGAGGATCCAGTCAACTCTGACAACTTTGCAGGCAAGATGATCATACCCTCGAAATCACTACTATCTTTGCTTTGCTAGATGCTCGCTCTTTTGTATGCCTATGCTACGATGCCTACCACTTGCTTATCTTGCCTCCCAAATTGCCATGTCAAACCTCTAACCCACCATGTCCTAGCAAACCGTTGATTGGCTATGTTACCGCTTTGCTCAGCCCCTCTTATAGCGTTGCTAGTTGCAGGTGAAGATTGGAGACCGTTCCTTGTTGGAAAATTATTTACTTGTTGGGATATCATTATATTGCCATGTTATCTTAATGCATCTATATACTTGGAAAAGGGTGGAAGGCTCGGCCTCTCGCCTAGTGTTTTGTTCCACTCTTGCCGCCCTAGTTTCCTTCATATCGGTGTTATGTTCCCGGATTTTGCGTTCCTTACGTGGTTGGGTTATAATGGGAACCCCTTGATAGTTCGCCTTGATTAAAGATTTTCCAGCAATGCCCAACCTTGGTTTTACTGTTTGCCACCTAGCCTCTTTTCCCCTTGGGTTTCCGGAGACCGAGGGTCATCTTATTTAAACCCCCCCCCCCGGGCCAGTGCTCCTCTGAGTGTTGGTCCGACTGAACTGCCTGCGGGGCCACCTCGGGGCAACTTGAGGGTTGGTTTTACTCGTAGCTAGTCTCATCTGAGTGTGCCCTGAGAATGAGATATGTGCAGCTCCTATCGGGATTTGTCGGCACATTCGGGCGGTGTTGCTGGACTTGTTTTAACCTGTCAAAGTGTCTTGAAGAACCGAGATACCGAGTCTGATCGGAACGTCTCGGGAGGAGGTCTATTCCTTCGTTGACCGTGAGAGCTTGTCATGGGCTAAGTTGGGACTCCCCTGCAGGGATTTGAACTTTCAAAAGCCGTGCCCGCGGTTATGGGCAGATGGGAATTTGTTAATGTCCGGTTGTAGATAACTTGAACCTTAACTTAATTAAAATGAATCAACAATGTGAGTTGTCGTGATGGTCTCTTCTCGGCGGAGTCCGGAAAGTGAACACGGTGTTGGAGTAATGCTTGCCGCAGGTTGCCCCCTAGTTATTCGACCGTGCTTTGCCTCCTCTTCTCGCTCTCTTTTGCGAATAGGTTAGCCATCATATATGCTAGTCGCTTGCTGCAGCTCCACATGTTTACCTTGCATTACCTATTAAGCTTATATAGTCTTGATCACGAGGGTGCGAGATTGCCGAGTCCCTGTGGCTCACAGATTACTTCCAAACCAGATGCAGGGCCTGATGATTCCGCTCCAGGTGACGCGCTCGATCTCAAGTGGGAGTTTGACGAGGACTCTCAACGATACTACATGTCTTTCCCTGATGATCAGTAGTGGTGCCCAGTTGGGGGTGATCGGGACCGTGTCGCATGTTGGGTTATCTTTTATTTTGGCGCCGTAGTCGGGCCATGAGTGTTTGAATGTTGTAATGCTATTTATGTACTTGATTGACGTGGCGAGTGTAAGCCAACTATGTATCTCCCCTTTATTATCTATATTACATGAGATGTTGTGATGATTGCCTAACTTGCGACATTGCTTTCAATGCAGTTATGCCTCTAAGTCGTGCCTCGACACGTGGGAGATATAGCCGCATCAAGGGCGTTACAACAAACTCTTATATAAAGGAAAGTGCCCCGAGGACACATGGGAATTATCGTCAAGCTAGTTTTCATCACGTTCATATGATTCGCATTCGGTACTTTGATAATTTGATATGTGGGTGGACCGGTAATTGGGTACTGCCCTTCCTTGGACAAGCACCCCACTTATGATTAACCCCTATTGCAAGCATCCGCAACTACAAAAGAAGTATTAAGGTAAAGCTAATCATAGCATGAAACATATGGATCCAAATCAGCCCCTTACCAAGCAATGCATAAACTAGGGTTTAAGTTTCTGTCACTCTAGCAACCCATCATCTACTTATTACTTCCCAATGCCTTCCTCTAGGCCCAAACAAAGGTGAAGTGTCATGTAGTCGACGTTCACATGACACCACTAGAGGAGAGACTACATACATCTCATCAAAATATTGAACGAATACCAAATTCACATGAGTACTTATAGCAAGACTTGTCCCATGTCCTCAGGAACAAATGTAACTACTCACAAATCATATTCATGTTCATAATCAGAGGGGTATTAATATGCATAATGGATCTGAACATATGATCTTCCACCAAATAAACCAACTAGCATCAACTACAAGGAGTAATCAACACTACTAGCAACCCACAGGTACCAATCTGAGGCTTAGAGACAAAGATTGGATACAAGAGATGAACTAGGGTTTGAGAGGAGATGGTGCCGATGAAGATGTTGATGGAGATTGACCCCTCCCGATGACAGGATCGATGGTGACGACGACGATGATGATTTCCCCCTCCCAGAGGGAAGCTCCGCTGGAGCCCTAGATTGGTTCCGCCAAGGTTTCGCCTCGTGGCGGCGGAGTTTTGTATCGTGAGCTTGCTTATGATTTTTCCCAGGACGAAAGACCTCATATAGCAGAAGATGGGCATCAAAGGGCTGCCAGGGGGCCCACAAGGTAGGGGGCGCGCCCAGGGAGGTAGGGCGTGCCCCCACCCTCGTGGTTGGTGGGTGGCCCCCCTCTAGCACTTCTTTTGCCCAATATTTTTTATATATTCTGAAACGTGCTCCCGTGAAATTTCAGGACTTTTGGAGATGTGCAGAATAGGTCTCTAATATTTGCTCCTTTTCCAGCCCAGAATTCCCGTTGCCGGCATTCTCCCTCTTCATGTAAACCTTGTAAAATAAGAGAGAATAAGCATAATTATTGTGACATAATGTTTAATAACATCCCATAATGCAATAAATATCGATATAGAAGCATGATGCAAAATGGACGTATCAACGACACGTCGCGTTGATGCCTCCAAGGAGGTAATGATATGAAGGAAATATGCCCTAGAGGCAATAATAAAGTTGTTATTTATATTTCCTTATATCATGATAAATGTTTATTATTCATGCTAGAATTGTATTAACCGGAAACTTAGTACATGTGTGAATACATAGATAAAAACAGAGTGTCCCTAGTATGCCTCTACTTGACTAGCTCGTTAATCAAAGATGGTTAAGTTTCCTGACCATAGACATGTGTTGTCATTTGATGAACGGGGTCACATCATTAGAGAATGATGTGATGGACAAGATCCATCTATTAGCTTAGCATAATGATCGTTAAGTTTTATTTTTATTGTTTTCTTCACGACTTATAAATATTCCTCTGACTATGAGATTATGCAACTCCCGAATACCGGAGGAACACCTTGTGTGCTATCAAACGTCACAACATAACTAGGTGATTATAAAGATGCTATAAAGGTGTCTCTGAAGGTGTTTGTTGGGTTGGCATAGATCAAGATTAGGATTTGTCACTCCAAGTATCGGATTTACTTTTGCTCCTCATTGGGTTCGACACTCTTACTTATCGAAAAGGCTACGATAGATCCCCTACACTTGTGGGTCATCAAGACTCTTTTCTGGCTCCGTTGCGGGGGAGTGAAGCGCCTTTGGTAGGTGGAATTTGGTAAGGAAAATTTTATATAGTGTGCTGAAATTTACTGTCACTTGTTACTATGAACATAATCCTTTGAGGGGCTTGTTCGGGGTATCTTCACCCCGACCAGTATAGCAAAGAGTTGCTCCTCAACCTACTGAACCTACTGAAAATGTTTACTTTGAAATTCCTTCAGGTATGATAGAGAAACTGCTAGCTAATCCTTTTACAGGGGATGGAACATTGCATCCCAATTTGCACCTAATCTATGTGGATGAAGTTTGTGGATTATTTAAGCTTGCGGGTATGCCCAAGGATGTTATCAAGAAGAAGGTCTTCCCTTTATATTTGAAGGGAAAGACATTGACATGGTTTATGCTATGTGATGATATGGGATCATGGAACTACAACCGATTGAAACTGGAATTTCATCAGAAGTTTTATCCTATGCATCTTGTTCATCGTGATCGTAATTATATATATAATTTTTGGCCTTGCGAAGGAGAAAGCATCGCTCAAGCTTGGGGGAGGCTTAATTCAATGTTATATTCATGCCCCAATCATGATCTCTCAGGAGAAATGATTATTCAAAAAATTTATGCTCGGCTTTCTCTCAGTAATCGCTCCATGCTCGATGCTTCTTGTACTGGTTCTTTTATGATGAAGACTATTGAATTCAAATGGGATTTATTGGAAAGAATTAAATGCAACTCTGAAGATTGGGACCTTGACAAAGGTAAGGAGTCAGATATAACACCTAAGTTTGATTGTGTTAAATCTTTTATGGATACCGATGCTTTTCGTGAATTTAGCACTAAATATGGACTTGACTCTGAGATAGTAGATTCTTTCTGTGAATCCTTTGCTACTCATGTTGATCTCCCTAAGGAGAAGTGGTTTAAATATAATCCTCGCATTGAAGTAAAACTAGTTGCACCTATTAAAGTTGAAGAAAACAATATCACTTATAATGTTGATCATGTTGTTCCTACTGCTTATATTGAGAAACCACCTTTCCCTATTAGAATAAAGGATCATGCTAAAGCTTCAACTGTGGTTCGCAAGAGTAATACTAGAACACCTACACCCTCTGAGCAAATTAAAGTGGAACTAGTATTGCTATGGTGAAAGATCTCTTGGCCGATAATATTGATGGGCATGTTATTTACTTGTGTGATGAAGCTGCTAGAATTGCTAGACCGGATACTAAAAATAAACATAGACCTGTTGTAGGCATGCCTGTTATTTCTGTTAAGATAGGAGATCATTGTTATCATGGCTTATGTGATATGGGTGCTAGTGCAAGTGCAATACCTCATTCCTTATACAAAGAAATTATGCATGATATTGCACCTGCTGAGATAGAGGAAATTGATGTTACAAATAAGCTTGCCAATAGAGATACTATTTCACGAGTTGGGATTGTTAGAGATGTTGAAGTCTTGTGTGGGAAAGTTAAATATCCTGCTGATTTTCTTATTCTTGGTTCCCCACAAGATGACTTTTGTCCCATTATATTTGGTAGATCCTTCTTGAATACTGTTAATGCCCAAATAGGCTACAAAAAGGATGTTGTTACTATTGGTTTAGGGGATATGTCTCATGAGTTTAATTTTGCTAAATTTCGTAGACAACCCCATGATAAAGAATTGCCTAGTAAAGATGAAACTGTTGGTCTTGCTTCTATTGATGTGCCTCCTAATGATCCTTTAGAACAATATCTGCTAGACCATGAGAATGATATGTTTATGAATGAAAGAAGGGAAATAGATGAAGTATTCTTTAAACAGGGACCTATTTTGAGACACAACTTGCCTGTTGAAATTCTAGGAGATCCTCCTCCACCTAAGGGTGTGATCCCGTGTTTGAGCTTAAACCTTTACCTGATACTCTTAAATATGCTTATCTTGATGAAAAGAAGATATATCCTGTTATTATTAGTGCTAACCTTTCACAGCAGGAAGAGGAGAAATTATTGAAAACTCTGAAGAAGCACCGTGCTGTTATTGGATATACTCTTGATGATCTTAAGGGCATTAGTCCCACTCTATGTCAGCACAAAATAAAATGGGAGAAAGACGCTAAACCAGTTGTTGATCATCAACGATGGTTAAATCCTAAGATGAAAGAAGTGGTAAGAAAAGAAATACTAAAGCTTCTGGAGGCAGGTATAATTTATCCCATTGCTGATAGTCAGTAGGTAAGTCTTGTCCATTGTGTCCCTAAGAAGGGAGGTATTACTGCTGTTCCTAATGATAAAGATGAATTGATCCCACAAAGAATTATTACAGGTTATAGAATGGTAATTGATTTCCGTAAACTAAATAAAGCTACTAAAAAGGATCATTACCCTTTCCCGTTTATTGATCAAATGCTAGAAAGATAATCCAAACATACACATTTTTGCTTTCTAGATGTTTATTCTGGTTGCTCTCAAATACCTGTGTCAGAAGAGGATCAAGAAAAGACAACTTTTACATGCCCTTTCGGTACCTTTGCTTATAGACGTATGCCTTTTGGTTTATGTAATGCACCTGCTACCTTTCAAAGATGTATGACTGCTATATTCTCTAACTTTTGTGAAAATATTGTTCAGGTATTCATGGATGATTTCTCCATTTATGGAACTTCTTTTGATGATTGCTTAAGCAACCTTGGTCGAGTTTTGCAGAGATGTGAAGCAACTAATCTTGTCTTGAATTGGGAGAAGTGCCACTTTATGGTTAATGAAGGCATTGTCTTGGGGCATAAAATTTCTGAAAGAGGTATTGAGGTTGATAAAGCTAAAGTTGATGCTATTGGAAAGATGCCATGTCCCAAGGACATTAAAGGTATAAGAAGTTTCCTTGGTCATGCCGGTTTTATAGAAGGTTAAGGACTTCTCTAAAAATCCCAGGCCTTTGACTAATATTTTACAAAAGGATGTTCCTTTTGTCTTTGATGATGATTGTGTAGAAGCATTTGAAATACTTAAGAAAGCTTTAATTTCTGCACCTTGTTCAGCCACCTGATTGGAATTTACCATTTGAAATTATGTGTGATGCTAGTGATTATGTTGCAGGTGCTGTTCTAGGACAAAGAGTTGATAAGAAATTAAATGTTATTCAATATGCTAGTATAACTCTAGACAATGCCCAGAGAAATTATGCTACTACTGAAAAAGAATTTTTAGCAGATGTATTTGCTTGTGATAAGTTCAGACCTTATATTGTTGATTCCGAAGTAACTGTTCAATCTAATCATGCTGCTATTAAATATCTTATGGAAAAGAAAGATGCTAAACCTATACTTATTAGATGGGTTCTCCTACTACAAGAATTTGATTTGCATATTATTGATAGAAAGGGAGCTGAGAACCCAGTTTCAGACAACTTGTCTAGGTTAGAGAATGTTCTTGATGACCCACTACCTATTGATGATAGCTTTCCTGATGAACAACTAGCTTTCATAAATGCTTCTCGTACTGCTCCATGGTATGCTGATTATGCTAATTATATTGTTGCTAAATTTATACCACCTAGTTTTACATACCAGCAAAAGAAAAAGTTCTTCTATGATTTATGTCGTGGAATTGTCACGGCAGATGTCCTAGCGAAAGGACTTAGTCGTAGGGCCATCGCAACTAGGAAGCTTAAAGGGGTTAATCGGGACAAAGGACACAAGAGGTTTTATACTAGTTCGGCCCCTTACGATGAAGGTAAAAACCTACGTCTAGTTGTGTTTGGAATTGCTGGGGTTTCGAAGGCCAGGGAGCGATATGTCTATCCTGGCTTCGAGTTGTTGTCTCCTCTCTAAGCCGCCACCGGGTCGTCCCCTTATATACAGGGGTTGACGCCTAGCAGCCTACAGAGTCCCGGTCGTCTTATAAAACATGTCCGGCTCGGTGACTTCCTTTACATGCCTTTCTTTACAAGTCTTTCCTTACAATGGTGGTTTACAATATTGGGCCTTAAGCCGCCTCTGGGCTTTAGGCCTTCTATAAGTCTTAATAAACTATCGCCTTGAATATTACTGGGCTTCTTTTGTAACCCGACATTGGGGTTGACCCGGCCCCGCCTGGGCAGGTCATTCCTGGTACCTATATCCCCAACATTAGGCCCCAGGTTGACTTTGAACTTTGTTCTTTGTCAATCTTCAATACTTAGACGAAATCCATCTTCCTCTCTTCACAGAAATTTATGTAACCCGCCATGACGTCATCTCTTGAAAACATGAAAAACTATTATGATGTCATCTCTCAAGGGATCTTTATCTTTTAATGCCTTCCGAGAATCGAGGCATCCGTTTAGTTGGATAATCATTATTCGGGGCTTCCTCGATTTTCGCGCCCGCCTGTTCGCTTATCCCCTTATAAATAGGCACGCCCCGGTCTTTCTCATTCTTCTCTCTTCTTCATCTTCTTCCTCTCACAACTCTCCCGCTTCTTGAGCTCCGCCCCCGTCGCGCTTCACCTCTGTCTCCGTCGACCTTGGCCGCTGCATCAACCTGAATCGGTCCAGAAAACGGCGGCGACCTCCGTAGAAGATCCGTGGTTGTAAGTGCTCACCTTCCTACTCCTCAGATCCGCATTAGGGTTTCTAGGTTTCGGCGTGTTCTTCGTAGTTCATCACGGTTTCCTTGTATTTCTTCTACTGCAACTTCTTTTTGATCATTGCTGGAAAAGCTTTAATCAAGGCGAACTATCAAGGGGTTCCCATTATAACCCAACCACGTAAGGAACGCAAAATCCGGGAACATAACACCGATATGACGGAAACTAGGGCGGCAAGAGTGGAACAAAACACTAGGCGAGAGGCCGAGCCTTCCACCCTTTACCAAGTATATAGATGCATTAAGATAACATGGCAATATAATGATATCCCAACAAGTAAATAATTTTCCAACAAGAAACGGTCTCCAATCTTCACCTGCAACTAGCAACGCTATAAGAGGGGCTGAGCAAAGCGGTAACATAGCCAATCAACGGTTTGCTAGGACATGGTGGGTTAGAGGTTTGACATGGCAATTTGGGAGGCAAGATAAGCAAGTGGTAGGCATCGTGGCATAGGCATAGCAAAAGAGCGAGCATCTAGCAAAGCAAAGATAGTAGTGATTTCGAGGGTATGATCATCTTGCCTGCAAAGTTGTCAGAGTTGACTGGATCCTCAAAAGCAAACTCAACGGGATCCTCGTTAGCGAACTCGTCTCGCGGCTCTACCCAAACGAGACAAACAAGCAAACAGAACACAATCAACCACGCGTAAAGCTCAAACAATATGATGCAAGGATGGTATGCTATGCGGGATGCGATGCGGGATGCATATGCAAGATGTGACAAGGAATGCATGAACCAGGCCTCAACTTGGAAATCCAAGTGTGCCACTGGAAAGATGAGATGAAATCGGTTGAAAACAATATAAAGAACGCCGGAATCGGAGTTACGGTTTGGAAATGGCAAGCGATTCAAATATGACCACGTTTGGCGATTTACAGCAAGTAGCCATCTACATGCAACGAGATGAACCTGCTACAACACTCAAACATGGCAGGAAACCATTCATGAAGCTTAACAAAAGTCTAGCACTGAGCTACGGCCAATTCATCCATTAACAGGTTCAAACAAGTATGGCAAAAATGCATTTGACAAACAGATTTCAGACTTAGTGAAATTAACACGTGTCTGGAATTTCAGATCAGATAGCACTCTTCGGAGCATGAAAACAATATGCTACAGGACCTGAACATGGCAAAGTAAAGCATGGCATGGAGCTACTCAAAGAGCTTAACAAAATTCCCTTAGTGACCTTGAGCCAAAAGGGATCAGAAAATACATTTGCAAGCATGTGAACATGGCAAAAACATAATCAGATCACAGACTTAGTGAAAACTGGAGCATGCTGAAAAAGATATCAAGTAGGCATGTTTACTAGCTCGATGCACTCACTACAGAGCAAGTCATGACAATCTAAGCATACACACATCAAGAATACACAAAATACAAGCTATACATGGCAAGAACAATAACATAGCATGCACGGATCAACTACAACATCATCGGCAAAATCGCTAACAAGTAGACAATCTGCACAGATTCACGAAATAGCAAAAGTAGAGCTCGATTGACTCAAGCTAGGGTGCTCCATAATTGCAAACAAAGATATAGATGGATAGAGCACCACAAGATTAACAAAACATCCTTACTGATCATCCTCAAAAGAGGCACGGATCACTAGGAAACAACATGAACATATGGCCATATGAGATAAACAGCTCAAGGACTTAGTGGAAATGCTAAGTCCCTGAAATCAGCATTAACAAATGCCTCACTTAGCAAGCTCGTGCTAGTCACCACACACATCACAAAAATACATGGGTTGCACCCCTGGATAGATGGCATGGCATATAACAAAACACATGTAGAGCACCTGGGCATATCATGCACATAATAATCATGGCAAAAATGACAAATATCTAATTGGAGCAGCAGATCTGACAATTATCTCAAATAGCATTCTTCTAACAGCTTTTCGGGCATCAAGATGAACTCAAATGAAAATGATGCAATGAGATCAAATGATGTGCTCTCTGAGACGAACATTTTGATATGCTATATGCCCAAAACGGAGCTACAGATGAGGAGTTACGATACGACGAACATAGAAAAATAATTAGGGTTAGGGACGGAAAGTTAACCGAGATCTAGATCTGATATCCGGCGGCATGCTTCCCGAGGACGGCCGGAATCCGGTTCGCCGGAGAGGAAATGGCGGCGACTGGAGCCGTCGGACTTGGAGGAAGGCGAGGCCGAGGGGAGGAGAGGCCGGGGCGGCGCCGGCGAGTCCTGGCGGCGCCGGGCGGTGAGGAAGCGGGGGCGGCGCGGGCGAGGAGATCTGGCCGGCGGAGCTTGCTCCGGCCGGCAATGGCGCGGCGGCGGCGGGCTGCGAAGTGCGGCGACGGCTTGGGCTCCCAGGCGGCGCGGGGTGAGACGAGGCGGCGGCCCGGGCGCACGGTGGGGAGGGCCCGGGGCGGGTTGAGCGGGCCGGCGGTGGTGGGAGGTGGCGGCGACACGTGGCAGTTTCTGATTGGATGCGGGCGGGGGCGGACGCGTCTGGCTGGCGGCGGACGTGTCCGGCGGCGCGGAGGAGCGGGTTAGGGTTTGGACTGCACGAAAAATCCGGGAGGAGACACATATTTATAGGTAGAGGGAGCTAGGAGAGTCCAAATGAGGTGCGGTTTTCGGCCACGCGATCGTGATCGAACGCTCTAGATGATGGAGAGGGTTTTGGTGGGTTTTGGGCTAAATTGGAGGGGTGTTGGGCTGCAACACACACGAGGCCTTTTCGGTCCCTCGGTTAACCATTGGAGTATCAAACGAAGTCCAAATGGTACGAAATTTGACAGGCGGTCTACCGGTAGTAAACCAAGGCCGCTTGGCAAGTCTCGGTCCAATCTGGAAATGTTTAATCCCCACACACGAAAGAAAGGTAGAAATGACCACCGAAGGACAACGAAGCACCGGAATGCAAAACGGGCAACGGGGAAAATGCTCGAATGCATGAGATGAACACGTATGCAAATATAATGCACATGATGACATGATATGAGATGCATGACAACGACAACAACACACGGAGACAAAGACCCAAACCCGAGAAAATAAAATAACTTTAAGCCGGAAACGGCAAGAGTTGGAGTACATATTGGGTAAATCACATCCGGGGTGTTACAACACTCCACCACTACGAAAGGATCTCGTCCCGAGATCTAGGACTGAAAGAACGCCGGGTACTCAGAACGGAGGTGATCCTCGTGTTCCCAGGTAGCTTCTTGGTCGGAATGGTGTGAGCACTTGACTTTGAGGAATTTGATTGACTTGTTGCGAGTCTTGCGTTCAGTCTCTTCAAGAATAGGAACTGGGTGCTCACGATAAGAGAGATCTTCTTGGAGCTCAATGTCCTCGAAGTTGACGGTGCGGTCAGGAGTCTTGAAGCACTTTCGGAGCTGAGAGACATGGAACACGTCATGAACATTTGCAAAGTTTGAAGGAAGCTCGAGTTGATAGGCGAGATCGCCTCTCTTGCTGACGATCTTGAAAGGTCCCACGTATCTAGGGGCAAGCTTCCCTTTGATACCGAAGCGACGAGTACCTTTCATAGGAGAGACGTGGAGGTAAACATGATCTCCGATCTCGAAAGCCAAATCACGGTTGTCGTGGATTTGTCACGGCAGATGTCCTAGCGGAAGGACTTAGTCGTGGAGCCATCGCCACGGGTTTACTTGAAGGGGTTAAAGCGGACACAAAGACACGAGGGTTTTATACTAGTTCGGCCCCTTCGATGAAGGTAAAAGCCTACGTCTAGTTGTGATGGAATTGATATGATCTCGATGGCTAGGGAGCAAACAAGCTTCCTCTAGGCTCGAGTTGTGGTTGTCCCTGAACTGCCGCCGGGTCGTCCCCTTATATACACGGGTGACGCCCGTCGGTCCATAGAGTCCCAACCGGTTCATACTCGTATCCCAGTTGGTATCTTTCTATTCCTAACTTACAATACAAGTCATACATCAGGCCGGTTTATGGCTACATGTTCTAACCGACTACAGGCCTTGGGCCTTCATCTGTTTACGCCACTAATGAAGTTAACCCGGCCCAAGTAGGCCGGTTTACGCCTAGTGGTAATATCCCCAACATTAGGCCCCAGATTGATTTGAACTGGTTCATGTCAATCCTTCACACCATCTTGCGTCTTGGATATCTTCTGTTAATTGGCAAATCTCCATGTCGTCATCATTTTTGGTTGCTGTAAACCGGCATGACGTCTTCAGTTTTGGTTACTATAAACCGGCATGACGTCATTATGAAATTCATAACGCCCTCTTAATGACAGCTCCTGGATTTGCGCGTTTGACCTAGCTCAGTTGCCTTATAAATAAGACCGAAGGGTCATTTCCTTTCTCTTCCCCTTCGTCCCTTCTTCTTCTTCTTCCTCACATCGCCGGCTTTGGAGCTCTGCCGCCACCATCGACCTCTGCCTCGTCTCGGGCCGCTGCATCAACCTGAACGTACCAGAGTGTTGCGGCGTCTTTCCGCATCTTCTCCGTTCCCGGTAAGTTCTCTCTCGTTCTTAACCTAGATCTGTTCTTAGGGTTCCATGTTCTTGCTATGTTCATTGCGCGTTCATAGCTGTTTCTCTGACCTTGAATGCATCTGTGAACTCTTGTTGTGCTTAGTAGCGATCCCTTTAGCATCCGCTTGCTATTTCTCATCCAAGCTCATAGATCTCCCGCACATATCCGCTCAATGGTTCACTTCTGTTTCCGCCTTAGTCTTCAAAATATTTCCTGTTTTTGTGAGCTTGCTGTAGATCCGCGGCTGTAACACGATTTTGTGAAATTTGTTTCTGCATAACTAGTTATCCGTAGTTTCAATTGCTTCCGATGCTTAGGCCAGGCGGTTTAACTTCACCATAGAGAAAAAAATGCTAAACCGGTATATATGTCATTAGTCCCCTGGTTGAACCGCCAGAATCCATCTGATGCCGCGTTGTAGAAGACCGGTTTATGGGTACTGCCTCCGGTTTACCGTAATTAGATCAACACCTTTTTATCCGGCATGTCCTTGAACCGGATCACCTATTTCTTGTAGATCTCGTCAAGGCCAAACAAGTGTACGAGTGCAACTGGGTTCCCTCCCGTGTCACAGAATCACAGCTGGACGATCTAGTCCTGATCGGTGCTTTGGATAGCAAAGATACGATTCACTGGAGGGTTCCTGGAGATGAATGTCCTCCCATGCCCCAGGAAGGAGAGGTCGTGGTCTTCGCAGATCACATGGCCCGGGGCTTCAAACCGCCCGGCTCTAAATTTTATCGGGATGTATTAGCCAACTTTCAACTCCGTCCACAGGATACTGGCCCCAACTCTGTCACCAATCTATGTCACTTTCAAGTACTTTCTGAGGCATACCTTCAAGAGGAGCCTTCAGTCGAGTTATTTAGAGATCTCTTTCATCTAAACCGCCGTACTGAATTCACCGACGGCCCTAATACCGAACTGGGCGGTATGGCCATTCAGAAGAGGAAGGAAATCACCTATCCCCACGTCAAACTCCATACTCACCCCAAGGAGTGGAACGCAACTTGGTTTTATTGCAAGGATACCTCCCCTGGCAATGAAAATCCCTTGCCTGGCTTCCGTCCGGAATGGCTCAGCAACACTCACCCTTTTCCACAAAGGCTAAGCGCCAAGGAGAGAATTAAATATGCCCCTCAACTGTCCAAGCTCCGGGCCTTCATGGCCAATGGTTTAACAGGAATAGACCTTGCACGCTGCTGGATATCATGGAGCATTCTGCCTCTAAGCCGGCACCCTGGTTTGATGTGCGAATATACTGGCAGTGTCGATGACCCACTCCGACATATCAAAATCCAGGTCTCCGACGACGAAGTCACAGAATCTGTAAAGAAGATGTTGAATGAACCGGAGCACCTCTGTGCTCAAACCGGTCTGCTTCCTTACTGCACCACCAACGAACCGCCAGCGGTAAGATTTTACTTGCTTTATTATTGAATATGTTACTGCTTTATCTGTCTGACCTTTAATTATTGTTGATCCAGAGTGATAATCCGTTTTGGAGCAAGAAGCTTTCACAAGATAAAACGGAGAAGGCAGGGCGGCCAACCCGGCCCAAGACCAAGGCTATCAAGAAACCAACTCGTAAAAGAAAGACCACCACTTCATCTGACCCAGCCATTGATGATGATGTGGGTAATCCGGATCTTGAGATAAAACTTGATTCACTTGGCTTACTTTTTACCCGCCTTATTGATGATGATGCTTGTCAGGATGACGCTGAAGCCAGCAATGCGGGCTTCGTTGAGGTAACTATTCTCTCTTCTGATTCAGAAATCTTGCCTTTGCCAAAATCTCGCCGGACAAACCGGAAAGTTAAATTTTCTCATCCTCTTGCTTATTTGGATCCCAACTTTCTTATGAAGACCCAGCAACACGAAGCTCGCCGCACAACCCGGCACAGCGGCCAGGTAGTTACTTCTGCCGGTTTACCGAACAATCCGGTTCGAAAACGCCGCTCCGAGGTCTCCGACCTTTTTATTGATTTAAATCCTAAAGCGGGTTTCTTCCGTCAACCTCTTAATCCATCCGACTCCGATTACCAGGTCACTTCTCATTCATCGTCTGGTGAATCGTCGGCCACCCAGCTACCACCTTTGAAAATAGTTGCTGGGTAAGTTAAACCGAACATATGCTTCCAGTATACTGCGCAATGGCTTACGCTTTTCCTTGACTTTTTATTTTTCTTTCAGGGCTAAACCGAAACCAAGCAAGAAGGCCCGCCTGGATAGAGCGGCTGAAGAAGATGTGGCCCCAGAACATGACCAAGCACCGAATCATGAAGTGTTTACTTGTGAAGATATCCCCAATGATCCTCCTCTGCAAGACGACGTTATCCCTGAAGAAGGTCTTATTAATACTCCATCCTTTGCTGATCCGCCTGCCAGCTCTGTCCAGATTGAGAAATCCCACACTCCTGCTGACAAACCGGCCGCGCCAACCCAAACCGGCGAGTCAAAAGATGATGATGTTGTGATTACCGGCGTAGGCCGCTCTGAACCCGGGAATCCTGCCACCCTTACCAGGCATACCATCGAAGAGGTTTCTTCCCCTTTGAACAAAGGAAAATGGGATGTTGAATTAGAGACATACGCCGCTCTGAATGCTCAAGATCTTCACTCTGGCTATTTAAACCGGCTTTACACTAGCCGTGACTATGGAGCTGGCCTGGTCAAAATGATGAGGGATAAATTTGAGGTAAATTCCTTCTTTCCTTTCTGCCATTGCATTCATCCTTGTAGCCCCCAAGGGCTGGTTTGTGACCTTGCCAAACCGGGACTTGATCCTGAACATTTTTTAAATCCGTCGGCATAACCCTCGAGGGCCGGTCTAACTTAACATAAGTAAACTGGGGCTCGAAAAAGCTGTCCTTAGAACATAACTTGATCAAATAGCTATTAGCCCCCAAGTGCCAAGTTGAATACTTGTATTGAGCTTGGGACTTTGTAATCTAGCAATATACAAAAAATTGAAGGTGCATTAGCCCCCAAGTATCAGGCATATAACTTTGTTATGTGGTTGATACTTCCATTTCTTGGATCGCCTGTGCAAAGCTTAAAATGCCATCTGTATGCAGGCTGAGGTGAAAATCAAGGAGGACCGGATTGCCGATTTGTAGGAGGCCCTGAAGACCCAACAGGCTGAAACAGATAAGGCCAAGCAAGAACTAACCAGCGCTTTGAGCACTGCTGAACGGCTGAAAGAAGGCTTCAAGAAAGAGCGGGCTAACTGGGCCACTGAGAAGCCCGGTTTAACCAAAAGAGCGGAAAATGCTGAAGCGGCCCTTAAACCGGTGGTGGATGAACTGACGGCCGTACAGCGGCAAATACACTCCATGACTGCTGCAATCTTTGGTTAGCTCCTTGTAACTTCTGTGATAAATTTGAATATGCTGTATCGTAAATCCGGTTTGAGACCATTTCAATCTTGTTGTAGGCACACGTATTGGGAATTTAGGAAATGATGTGCGGAAGAAATTGAAAGCTGCCTACACCTTGGTGGAACAATTGTATACCGGAGTCCAACGGATCATCACCACAGCTTCTCACAACAACCCGGCGCCCTCTTTAATCCAGGACACTCTTAGCAAGTTGTCAATGCTTCCAGCCCGGATTGAGGAGCTGAAAAAATCCGCTGCCCGAACCGGAGCCATCAATGCCTTAATCCGGGCAAAGGCATGGGTGCCCGACTTTGATCCTGCGGAAGCAGCTCAAGGCTATCCCAGTCTGAAAGAAGATGGCTCTGAATTCAACGAAGAAGATTTAAGGGCCATAAACCGTGCAGTGCGCCCTCTGGCTTGCCAGCTAGCTGAAGAGGCAGATTTGACGCATTATCAAGCACAATATAATAATCAAAACAAGCGAGTGCCTGCCCCAACTGTTGAAGCGGAGAATCTGATTCCTCCAATCCGTAAGCACACTTACGCCCCTGATATTGAACCGTCTTCCCTGATCCATGAAGAGGCTGTTTTCCAAGCTTTAATGGGAATCGACTGGACCACTGTTGATTTCCAGCCAATGGGTAGAGACGAGGAAGCTGAAGTGGCGGAGGATGAGGAGCAGGCTTGAACCGGAAGCCGGTTTGAATAGCTATTTGCAACATCCTTCCACAAAAACAATGATTTTGTTTGAGCACCATGCTGCCTTGTAATAGGATAGTTAAAACTTCTGCCTGGAATATGCCTTCGTGCATAAGTACTGAAGCTTTTGCTTGAAAAACTTTAATTCATATTTCCTGCCATGTTTGAGCATAAAGCTGGCTTTAGCCAAGCCTGAAGCGGTGGTTTTATAAACCATGACCGTCAAAAAGGGAGAAAGTAGCTCCCGTACAAACCGTACTGACTTAATACGAGCCCCCTGGTTACTCCATGATGTTAACAGGGAAAAGGTAAACCAGGCAGACTCCTCCGGATTTAAAGGGGGATCAAAAAATCATTGGCTGAACCGGAAAAAATATGCTTGTTGACATAAAAGAAATCCAACAAAAGCAAAGAACAAACAAACCATGAAAACAACATGGAAGCAAAGGCAATGATAATACCCATTTGCAAAAATATGCTATACTGAGCTGTTCAGATGGTATTACCATGGTCGGATAGGATCAAGGCCCCCAATAGGAGTGACAATGATTCAAGTCAGCCAGGTCCCCAAATGACTCGTGGCATATATGCCAGATCAAGAGGTGTGACAATGGTTCGGGTTCGACCATGCCCCCAAGTGATTTTGTGGCCTTAGGCCGACCAAGAGGTGTGACTGGTTCAGACTTGACCATGTCCCCAAATGATCTCGTGGCTGTCGCCTATCAAAGGGTGTTCGTTGGTTCGGACACGACCAAGGCCCCCAGTGATATATAAAAACAAATGTCAAGGGGTAAACCGGAGGCCGCTTTAAACAGAACCACTCCGTGTAACCTCGCATGATGAGAAAGATAGAGACCCCGCTTTAGCTGAGGCTCCGGTTTGATATATCAAAGATAATATATACATTGTCATGATATGTACATAGATAGAGCCGATGGCTCAAGTATAGTAAGGCCGAAGATGAGCTATGTTCCATGGCCTGTTGGTCTCCTCCTCTGATGTACGTGAGTCTTGATGCCCTCGAATATCAATCAGATAGTATGACCCGTTGTGCAAATTCTTGCTGACCACAAAAGGTCCCTCCCAAGGTGGGGATAACTTGTGCATATCCGTTTGATCTTGGATGAGTCGAAGCACCAAATCTCCTTCTTGAAAAGTTCTGGTTCTAACCCTGCGACTGTGATAGCGACGAAGATCTTGCTGGTAAATCGCCGAACGGGCAGCCGCTATATCACGCTCCTCGTCCAATAGGTCCAAAGCGTCTTGCCATGCTGTCTCATTGTCTGCTTCAACATAAGCTGCCACACGAGGCAAATCGTGCCGGATGTCACTAGGGAGAACTGCCTCTGCTCCATAGACCATGAAAAATGGCGTGTATCCGGTGGACCAGTTTGGCGTAGTATTGATACTCCATAATACAGATGGTAGCTCTTCAACCCAACATCTTGGTGTTCTTTGCAATGGGACCATAAGCCGGGGTTTGATGCCTCGCAAGATTTCCTGATTAGCTCATTCTGCCTGTCCATTGGACTGGGGGTGTGCCACTGACGACACGTCAAGTCGGATGTGCTCACGTTCACAGAACTCCTTCATAGCGCCCTTGGATAAATTGGTACCATTGTCAGTAATGATACTGTGTGGAAAACCAAATCGGAAAATCACCTTCTTGATGAACTGCACCGCTGTTGCTGCATCACACTTGCTGACAGGCTCCGCTTCAACCCACTTGGTAAATTTGTCAACTGCCACCAAAAGGTGGGTTTTCTTATCCTTGGATCTTTTAAAAGGCCCAACCATATCCAGCCCCCAAGTTGCAAACGGCCATGTTATTGGGATCATCCTCAATTCTTGAGCCGGCACATGAGCACGCCTTGAAATTTTTTGACATCCATCACACCGCTTAACCAAGTCCTCCGCGTCAGCATGCGCTGTCAACCAGTAGAACCCGTGACGAAACGCCTTTGCCACCAGAGACTTTGAACCGGCATGGTGTCCACAATCCCCTTCATGGATTTCTCTTAAGATTTCACAGCCTTCCTCAGGAGAAACACAACGTTGAAATGCCCCTGATACACTGCAATGATGTAATTCACCATTGACAATCGTCATAGACTTGGATCGCCGGACTATCTGCCTGGCCAGAATCTCATCCTCTGGTAACTCCCCCCGGTTCATGTACGCAAGATAAGGAACTGTCCAATCTAGAATAACATGCAGGGCTGCCACCAATTGAGCCTCCGGATCAGGGATAGCCAAATCCACCTCACCTGGGAGCTTGACTGACGGGTTGTGCAACACGTCCAAAAAGACGTCAGGCGGGACCGGTTTATGCTGAGAGCCCAACCGGCTTAAAGCATCCGCCGCTTCATTCTTCCGACGGTCCACATGATCCACTTGATAACCCTTGAAACAACCTGCAATATTATCCACTTCCCGACGATATGCAGCCATGAGCGGGTCCTTAGAATCCCAAGTGCCAGACACCTGTTGAGCCACTAGGTCCGAGTCACCAAAGCACTTAACCCGGCTTAAATTCATCTCCTTAGACATCCGAAGACCATGGAGCAAGGCTTCATACTCAGCTGCATTATTAGTACAAGGGAACATTAAGCGGAGAACATAACAAAACTTATCACCTTGTGGGGAAGTTAATACGACTCCAGCCCCCGAGCCTTCCAATTGCCTGGATCCGTCAAAATGAATAGTCCAATATGTGTGATCCGGCTTCTCCTCTGGTGCTTGTAACTCCGTCCAGTCATTGATGAAATCAACAAGTGCTTGAGACTTCACTGCCGTCCGAGGCACGTACTTCAGTCCGTGTGGCCCAAGCTCTATAGCCCACTTGGCAATCCGGCCATTCGCCTCCCGGTTCTGTATAATATCACCCAAGGGAGCTGAACTGACCACTGTGATGGGGTGCCCTTGAAAATACTGCTTCAACTTCCGATTGGCCATAAAAACACCATAGACCAGCTTCTGCCAATGCGGATACCTTTGCTTGGATTCAATAAGCACCTCGCTGATATAATAAACCAGCCGCTGAACCGGATATTCCTTGCCTGCCTCTTTGCGTTCCACCACAATAGCCACGCTAACTGCCCGAGCATTGGCCGCTACGTATAATAATAGTGGCTCCTTGTCGACCAGAGCTGCAAGAACAGGCGGATTGGCTAACTGCCGCTTCAGGTCCTCAAATGCTTCATCAACAGCCGGACTCCAAATGAAATGGTCTGTCTTCCTCAGCATTTGGTACAAAGGAATGGCTTGGGCACTCTTGAGCCCGAAGGGCATAGATACATGGCAGAAGGCTCCAAAGGGAGTAATAAATGTTGTTTTCTCCTGGTCCTTAACCGCCATCTTGATCTGATGATATCCAGAGTATGCATCCAAAAAACTCAAACGCTCACAACCCGCCGTGGCATCAATGATCTGGTCAATACGGGGGAGGGCAAAAGGATCTGCCGGACAGGCATTGCTAAGATCTGTGTAATCCACACACATACGCCAAGTGCCATTTTTCTTAAGAACCAGCACTGGATTAGCAAGCCACTCTGGATGGAACACCTCAATAATAAAACCAGCTGCGAAAAGCCTGGCCACTTCCTCTCCAATGGCTTTGCGTCTTTCTTCGTTAAACCGGCAGAGGAACTGTTTCACCGGTTTATACTTAGGATCCACATTAAGAGTGTGCTCAGCGAGTTCCCTCGGTACACCTGGCATGTCAGACGGCTTCCATGCAAAAATGTCCCGATTCTCACGGATGAACTCGATGAGCGCGCTTTCCTATTTGGGATCCAGGTTGGCACTGATAGTGAACTGCTTGGACGAATTGCCGGACACGAAGTCAACAAGCTTGGTCTCGGCTGCCGATTTGAACTTCAGATCTGAGTCATGCTCTGTAGTTGGCTTCTTTAAAGGGGTCATATCCGCCGGATCAACATTGTCCTTATAATACTTCAACTCCTCCGTGGCACAGACTGACTCTGCATAAGCCGCATCACCTTCCTCACATTCCAAAGCGACCCTACGGCTCCCATGCACCGTTATGGTCCCCTTGTAACCCGGCATCTTGAGCTGCAAGTAGATATAACAAGGCCGCGCCATGAACTTGGCGTAAGCCGGCCGGCCAAACAAGGCGTGATACGGGCTCCGGATCTTCACCACCTCAAATGTTAGTTTTTCCGACCGGGAGTCGTGCTCATCCCCAAAGGCCACATCCAGGGCTATCTTACCAACAGGATATGCAGATTTGCCAGGCACCACACCATGGAACACCGTATTCGACGGTCTGAGATCTTTGTCTGTTAAACCCATGCGGCGGAATGTCTCATAGTACAATATGTTAATACTGCTTCCTCCATCCATGAGTACCTTGGTGAATTTATAACCCCCCACCTGAGGGTCTACCACTAATGCTAGCTGGCCCGGATTATCAACCCGGGGCGGGTGATCCTCTCTGCTCCACACGATAGGCTGCTCCGACCAGCGCAAGTAACGTGGTAAGGCCGGTTCAACAGAATTCACCGCTCGCCTGTGGAGTTTTCGGTCGCGTTTATCCAAACTAGTTGTGAAAATATGATACTGCCCATTGTTCAACTGTTTTGGCTGGCTCTGATAACCCGACTGCTGCTGCTGCTGCTGGCTGTTCTGATTATTCTGGTGATTGTGACCGCCCTGATTGTGACCTGAACCGGAAGCTCCATCGTGATCCGGCCCATGGAAATCGGATCCTGAACCGCCACCTGATCCGTGATCATACCGGAAAGCATTAGAGTTTTTGAACTCCTGCATGATATAACAATCTTTCCAAAGATGGTTAGCTGGCTCCTCCTTCGTCCCGTGCTTCGGGCAAGGCTGATTCAACAAATAGTTCAAACGGCTTGCGTTAGGATTGGGAGCCCCATTACGATTTGCCGCTTTACCTCTGCGCCGCTGCCCCCTGTCCTGTGCATTAGTGTTGGCCACAAAGTCCACGCTGCCATCCGCTTTGCGCTTGCCTCCGTTTCCATGACCCGCTAGTTTGTACTGCTGCTGTTTGGAGTTGCTATTCTTCTTTCCCTTCCCTGCTTCATTATCATTAGGCTCGGGATCCTTGGTACTGTCCGAATCAGCATACTTCACTAAAGCGGCCATGAGGGTTCCCATGTCATTACAGAACCGCTTCATTCATCCCAACTTCAATTTTAGAGGCTCAAACCGGCAGTTGCCTTCCAGAGTTAAGATCGCAGAGTCAGCATTAATCCTGTCAGACGAATGCAAAATTTCCGAAACGCGGCGCACCCAACGGGTCGTTGATTCTCCTTCCTCCTGGACACAAGCCGCCAGGTCTACTATGGACTTGGGCTGCTTACAGGTATCCTTAAAATTCTGTATAAACCGGGCCCGCAACTGGGCCCATGAGCTGATAGAATTGGGTGGTAGGCTCTTTAACCAAGTACGAGCCGTGCCCTCAAGCATCATGGTGAAGTATTTTGCACATGCGGCCTCATCCATGTCCAGCATTTCCATGGCCATCTCATAACTTTCTACCCATGCTTCAGGGGGTAGATCAGCGGTGTAATTCGGCACCTTGCGTGGACCCTTGAAATCTTTGGGCAGGCGCACATTACGTAAAGCAGGGATCAAGCAAGGCACTCCCAAAGCGGATGTGACTCCTAGTCCGGCGAAGGTGGTAGAACGAACCGGCGTAAGTTGACCCGCATTATCCTGGGCTGCTAACTCGGCCTCCCTTTGTGCTCGGGTCCGGTCCACCACATCCTGCGCATCGCGGACACCGCCTGCCGGGCTATCACCACAGGCTGCTTCACGGCCTCGCGCATTGCTCGATACGGCGGGTTCATTCAAGCGCCTGCTATAACTCCGGCTTGGACGGGGTGTAGAGTGGATCCGATCACGGCTGTATGAATATGCTTCCTGCTGAATCAGCGCAGTCCGGAGAAGCTCCCTAACCCGGCGCGTCTCTATCGCTTGCGGAGAATCCCCTTCGACTGGGATGGCCTCTAACCGTGCAGCGGCCGCAACAAGGTTGTCCATAGGATTCGAATAATGACCTGGGGGCGTCTGGACCGGCGGAGGAACCACAATGTTTTGGTGAGGAGGTTCCATTAGGCGAGGTTGGACCGTCGCCCCTGGTCCTGGTGCCTCAATCCGGTTTGTCTCCGGGTACTGCGGCGGATTACTGGGTCCAGCTCCTGGAGTGTGAAAGAGACTTCGGGGGTCAAACCCTAACGGCAGGCGTGATCTGTGCTTCCGCTTCAAAACCTCCTGTGATGCGTTCTGGTCAAGCATGAGTTTATAGGCCTGGGCGTCCAAAGCGTCCCGCTCTGCAGCCATCCGGTCTTTTTCGGCTGCCAGATCCGCTTTGGCTTGCACGATCTGCTCTCTCACCTTCGCAATTTCTGCATTATGGGCCTCCTGATCCGTCGGATTGTCCTCTGCCATAAGCGCGGCTAGTGCATCAAACAGCTCAGATAGAACTTGAACCGGCGGGCGCATAAGGCCTCCTGACCCTGCTGCTGCTGCCGCTGCTGATCCGGAGAACATTGCTGTGGCGGTCGAAGAATGATTCGCCGCCTGTGTGCCGGCCATGAATATTCCAACCCGGTTGACCTGGCCTGGGGGGTCCGGAATACTGTCGCCATCGGAACAGCCCCTAATCTGGTTGTCTTGCAACTGGTACAGCGATTCGGTCTCTCCGGTCGAGGACTCGTCATCGGAATAAACGACTGTCTCCCTACCGTGTTCTGATTCGTCCTCACGCTCTCCTTCGTGGACGACTCCAACAAAGACACGCTTCACGGCCGGTTTAGCCCAGGTAGATCTCGCACGCTGAGCCGTCTCGATGAGGTTGGTGCAGATGTCCGGCTCAGGCCCAGGCTCACCGATTTGGCCAATGAAAACGTGTATGCCACCAAAGGGGACCCGGTACCCGTACTCGATCGAATCGGCCTCGGGACCCCATCCTGCATTGTCGATGTAGATCCTGCCCCGATGACTCTTGGTCATCCGGCCCACAACATAGCCTTCGAGTCCCTTGAGCTTGCCCTCCAAGATCGTCAAACCATCGTGCGATAGCCCCACGGTGGGCGCCAACTGTCGTGGATTTGTCACGGCAGATGTCCTAGCGGAAGGACTTAGTCGTGGAGCCATCGCCACGGGTTTACTTGAAGGGGTTAAAGCGGACACAAAGACACGAGGGTTTTATACTAGTTCGGCCCCTTCGATGAAGGTAAAAGCCTGCGTCTAGTTGTGATGGAATTGATATGATCTCGATGGCTAGGGAGCAAACAAGCTTCGCCTAGGCTCGAGTTGTGGTTGTCCCTGAACCGCCGCCGGGTCGTCCCCTTATATACACGGGTGACGCCCGTCGGTCCATAGAGTCCCAACCGGTTCATACTCGTATCCCGGTTGGTATCTTTCTATTCCTAACTTACAATACAAGTCATACATCAGGCCGGTTTACGGCTACATGTTCTAACCGACTATAGGCCTTGGGCCTTCATCTGTTTACGCCACTAATGAAGTTAACCCGGCCCAAGTAGGCCGGTTTACGCCTAGTGGTAATATCCCCAACAGCGGTGCTTACTATCATAGTAGCTCTTCTGGCGGGATTGGGCTGCTTTGAGGTTATCTCGAATGACTTTGCACATTTCCTCCGCCTCTGTGATTAAGTCATTACCTAGCAGCTGACGTTCACCGGTTTCAGACTAGTTGAGAGGGGTACGACACTTCCTGCCATACAGAATTTCAAATGGGGCCTTGCCCGAACTTGCTTGAAAACTGTTGTTGTAGGAGAATTCAGCATAAGGAAGACAATCCTCCCACTTCATGCCGAAGGAGATCACACAAGCCCTGAGCATATCTTCAAGAATCTGGTTGACACGCTCAACTTGACCGCTAGTTTGAGGATGGAAAGCTGTGCTGAAGCGGATGTTGGTGCCCATGGCCTTCTGAAACGAATCCCAAAACTTGGAGGTAAAGATGCTGCCACGGTCTGAAGAGATCACTTGAGGAATACCATGCAGAGAGACAATTCGAGAGGTATAGAGTTCCTCCAATTGAGCTGCGGTGATTGACTCTTTGATAGGCAGAAAATGAGCCACTTTAGTGAGTTTGTCGATAACAACGAATATATCATCATTGCCACGTTTGTACTTTGGAAACCCAGTCACGAAGTCCATCTCAATGTGGTCAAACTTCCATTCTGGAATGGCAAGAGGTTGGAGGAGACCAGCTGGCCTTTGGTGTTCTGCCTTCACTCTTCTGCAGACATCACACTCATTCACGAATTGAGCAATCTCTCGCTTCATTCGAGTCCATCAATAAGCCTGCTTGAGGTCCTGATACATCTTCGTGCTCCCAGGATGGATGGAGAGGAGAGAATTGTGAGCCTCGTTCATGATCACTTTACGAAGATCACCTTTGGGCACAACAATACGATCCTCGAAGAAGAGAGTATCCTTGTCATCAAGGCGGTAGCACTTGTACTTGGGTTGACTCTTGGCAATCCCAATCTTCACCTTTTTCACCATAGCATCAAGAAGCTGGGCTTGGCAAATCTGGTCTTCCAAGGTAGGAGAGACTTGAAGGTTGGCGAGGAAACCTTGAGGAACAACTTGCAGATTAAGTTTGCGGAAAGCTTCACAAAGCTCGGGTTGATAAGGCTTGAGAATCAGACTGTTGCAATAAGCCTTCCTGCTCAATGCGTCAGCAATCACATTGGCCTTGCCTGGAGTATACTCGATACTCGGATTATACTCTTGAATCATTTTGACCCATCGAGTTTGCCTGAGGTTGAGATTAGGCTGAGTGAAGATGTACTTGAGACTCTTGTGGTCAGTGAAGATGTCCACTTTTCTTCCCAATAAGAGATGTCTCCAAGTCAAAAGAGCATGCACAACTGCCGCCAACTCGAGATCATGAGTGGGGTAGTTCTTCTCGTTGGGCTTCAACTGGCGAGAGGTATAAGCAACAACTTTCTTCTCTTGCATCAACACTGCACCGAGACCTTGGAGAGAGGCATCACAAAATACCTCGTACGGCTTGGATTCATCAGGCAGAGTCAGAACTGGAGCAGTGATCAATTTCTCTTTCAAAGTGTTGAAAGCAATGTCACACTCCGGAGACCAAACGTACTTGACGTGCTTCTGGAGAAGATTTGAGAGAGGCTTCGCGATCTTAGAAAAGTTTTCAACGAATCTTCAGCAATGGCTTGCGAGACCGAGGAAGCTACGGAGTTGCTTCACGTTCTGAGGAGGTTCCCAATTCACAATTGCAGACACCTTCTCAGGATGCACCGCAATGCCCTTGGCAGAGATGATATGACCAAGATAAAGAACCTCATCGAGCCAAAATTCGCACTTGGAGAACTTGGCGTAGAACTGGTGTTCTCTGAGCTTATCGAGTACCAAACGCAAGTGCTTGGCATGACCTTCCTTGTTCTTCGAGAAAACCAGAATGTCGTCGAGATAGACCAAAACAAAGTCATTGGTGTAGGCGTTGAAGATGAAGTTCATCATGCGAGAGAACATCGGAGGAGCGTTGACGAGGCCAAAAGACATGACAATGTATTCATATGAACCATAGCTTGTCCTGAAAGCCGTCTTGGGAATACCTTGCTCACGGATTCGAATCTGATGATAACCCATACGGAGATCAAGCTTGGAGAATACTTGGGCACCTTTGAGTTGTTCGAACAGCTCGTTGATGTTGGGAAGTGGGTATTTGTTCTTGATAGTCTTCTTGTTCAATGGACGGTAATCAACACAAAGTCGGTCCGTTCCATCCTTCTTCTTCACAAAAAGAACAACACAACCCCACGGAGAAGAACTAGGCCGGATGAGACCCATTTCTCTTGAATATCGAGTTGCTTCTTCAGCTCCTTCAACTCTTCAGGTCCGAGCTTGCAAGGACGCTTGCACACAGGTTCCATGCCAGGGTCAAGATCGATGACGAATTCAACTGGCCGGTGCGGAGGCATTCCTGGAAGCTCTTCTGGAAAAATGTCTTGATATTCGCAAACAACTGGAATCTGCGAGATGGCATCCAGTTCACCCTTCTTATTGAGAGAAAACAGACGGATTGTATCAGATGGATGAGTCAATTGAATCTGCCTGGCTGCACAATCAAGATGTGCCTTGTGCTTAGAAAGCCAATTCATCCCGAGAATAAGATCAATATCCGAGTTACTAAGAACCATAGGAGAAGAAAGAAACTTGTAATCACCCAAGGTGATAGTAACATCCGGAGCCATCATTTTGGTGTTCATGAACAAACCCGGAGAAGAAGCCGCTATCGGCTTAGGCAAATCAATAGTATGCACATCATGCATGGATGCAAAAGGCTTCGATAAAAATGATAAAGATGCACCAGTGTCAAAAAGAACTCTTGCAGGAACATCGTTAACAGGAAGGTTACCCATAATCACATCTGGCGAGTCCTCTGCCTGAGCTGCATTCAGCAAGTTGACCTTGGCGTGCTTGGGGTTATGCTTGACCACAGCTGTACTTGCCGATCTCACAGGAGGAGGAGGAGGAGGAGGAAGATGCCTCTGATTGAAGCATTTGTTGGCATAGTGACCCTTCTGTTGGCACTTGTTGCATGTGACTTCTGAAAGCGGACGGTGATACGGAGCACTTGATCTTGGAGCTTGAGACGAAGTCTTGTTCTGAAAGCCAGGGTTGGGTGGGTGGGAAGATCCACTGCCACCTTTGCTCTTCTGCTGATACGGCTAACGGAACGGAGGAGGAGGAAGCCAATACATCTGCTGCTTGGCCACTTGAGTAGAGGAAGAAGGAGTAGCATCTCTGACTCGCTTCTTGGAAGCATCACACCTCAATTGAGCAGCCTCTTGTTTCAATGCCATGTTGTAGAACTCATCGTACCTCAAAGGCTCAAAGAGGACAAGAGCTATCTGAATTTCTTCCCTGAGACCACCCCTGAACTGGTATATCATGCTCTTCTCATCAGGTACGTCCTGCTTAGCAAAGCGGGCGAGCTTCTGAAACAACTTGTTGTAGTCATAGACAGACAAAGAGCCTTGCTTCAGGTTGCGGAATTCCTCACGCTTGCTTTCAACCACACTCTGGGGAATATGATGAGCTTTGAAGTCTTGACGGAATTCATCCCAGGTAATAATACGACCACCTCTGGAGTCCTTGTACTGCTGGAACCATTCTGCAGCTTGATCTTTGAGTTGGGAGGAAGCGAACTTAACGAAGTCCTCAAACTATATGCCATCTATCCAGGGGTGCAACCCATGTATTTTTGTGATGTGTGTGGTGACTAGCATGAGCTTGCTAAGTGAGGCATTTGTTAATGCTGATTTCCGGGACTTACCATTTCCACTAAGTCCTTGAGCTGTTTATCTCATATGGCCAGATGTTCATGTTGTTTCCTAGTGATCCGTGCCTCTTTTGAGGATGATCAGTAAGGATGTTTTGTTAATCTTGTGGTGCTCTATCCATCCATGTCTTTGTTTGCAATTATGGAGTACCCTAGCTTGAGTCAATCGAGCTCTACTTTTGTATTTCGTGAATCTGGGCAGATTGTCTACTTGTTAGCGATTTTGCCGATGATGTTGTAGTTGATCTGTGCATGCTATGTTATTGTTCTTTCCATGTATAGCTTGTATTTTGTGTATTCTTGATGGGTGTATGCTTAGATTGTCATGACTTGCTCTGTAGTGAGTGCATCGAGCTAGTAAACATGCCTACTTGATATCTGTTTCAGCATGCTCCAGTTTTCACTAAGTCTGTGATCTGATTATGTTTTTGCCATGTTCACATGCTTGCAAATGTATTTTCTGATCCCTTTTGGCTCAAGGTCACTAAGGGACTTTTGTTAAGCTCTTTGAGTAGCTCCATGCCATGCTTTACTTTTCCATGTTCAGGTCCTGTAGCATATTGTTTTCATGCTCTGAAGAGTGCTATCTGATCTAAAATTCCAGACACGTGTTAATTTCACTAAGTCTGAAATCTGTTTGTCAAATGCAGTTTTGCCATGCTTGTTTGAACTTGTTAATGGATGAATTGGCCATAGCTCAGTGCTAGACTTTTGTTAAGCTTCATGAATGGTTTCCTGCCATGTATTTTGATGCCATGTTTGAGTGCTGTAGCAGGTTCATCTTGTTGCATTTAGATGGCTACTTGCTGTAAATCGCAAAACGTGGTCATATTTGAATTGCTTGCCATTTCCAAACCGTAACTCCGATTCCGGTGTTCTTTATATCGTTTTCAAGCGATTTCATCCCAAATTTCCAGTGGAACACTTGGATTTCCATGTTGAGGCCAGGTTCATGCATTCCTTGTCACATCTTGCATATGCATCCCGCATCGCATCCCGCATAGCATACCATCCTTGCATCATATTGTTTGAGCTTTACGCGTGGTTGATTGTGTTCCGTTTGCTTGTTTGTCTCATTTGGGTAGAGCCGAGAGACGAGTTCGCTAACGAGGAGCCCGTTGAGTTTGCTTTCGAGGATCCAGTCAACTCTGACAACTTTGCAGGCAAGATGATCATACCCTCGAAATCACTACTATCTTTGCTTTGCTAGATGCTCGCTCTTTTGCTATGCCTATGCTACGATGCCTACCACTTGCTTATCTTGCCTCCCAAATTGCCATGTCAAACCTCTAACCCACCATGTCCTAGGAAACCGTTGATTGGCTATGTTACCGCTTTGCTCAGCCCCTCTTATAGCGTTGCTAGTTGCAGGTGAAGATTGGAGACTGTTCCTTGTTGGAAAATTATTTACTTGTTGGGATATCATTATATTGCCATGTTATCTTAATGCATCTATATACTTGGAAAAGGGTGGAAGGCTCGGCCTCTCGCCTAGTGTTTTGTTCCACTCTTGCCGCCCTAGTTTCCTTCATATCGGTGTTATGTTCCCGGATTTTGCATTCCTTACGTGGTTGGGTTATAATGGGAACCCCTTGATAGTTCGCCTTGATTAAAGCTTTTCCAGCAATGCCCAACCTTGGTTTTACTATTTGCCACCTAGCCTCTTTTCCCCTTGGGTTTCCGGAGCCCGAGGGTCATCTTATTTAAACCCCCCCGGGCCAGTGCTCCTCTGAGTGTTGGTCCGACTGAGCTGCCTGCGGGGCCACCTCGGGGCAACTTGAGGGTTGGTTTTACTCGTAGCTAGTCTCATCTGAGTGTGCCCTGAGAACGAGATATGTGCAGCTCCTATCGGGATTTGTTGGCACATTCGGGCGGTGTTGCTGGACTTGTTTTAACCTGTCGAAGTGTCTTGAAGAACCGAGATACCGAGTCTGATCGGAACGTCTCGGGAGGAGGTCTATTCCTTCGTTGACCGTGAGAGCTTGTCATGGGCTAAGTTGGGACTCCCCTGCAGGGATTTGAACTTTCAAAAGCCGTGCCCGCGGTTATGGGAAGATGGGAATTTGTTAATGTCCGGTTGTAGATAACTTGAACCTTAACTTAATTAAAATGAATCAACAATGTGAGTTGCCGTGATGGTCTCTTCTCGGCGGAGTCCGGAAAGTGAACACGGTGTTGGAGTAATGCTTGCCGCAGGTTGCCCCCTAGTTATTCGACCATGCTTTGCCTCCTCTTCTCGCTCTCTTTTGCGAATAGGTTAGCCATCATATATGCTAGTCGCTTGCTGCAGCTCCACATGTTTACCTTGCATTACCTATTAAGCTTATATAGTCTATATCGCGAGGGTGCGAGATTGCTGAGTCCCTGTGGCTCACAGATTACTTCCAAACCAGATGCAGGGCCTAATGATTCCGCTCCAGGTGACGCGCTCGATCTCAAGTGGGAGTTTGACGAGGACTCTCAATGATACTACATGTCTTTCCCTGATGATCAGTAGTGGTGCCCAGTTGGGGGTGATGGGGACCGTGTCGCATGTTGGGTTATCTTTTATTTTGGCGCCGTAGTCGGGCCATGAGTGTTTGAATGTTGTAATGCTATTTATGTACTTGATTGACATGGCGAGTGTAAGCCAACTATGTATCTCCCCTTTATTATCTATATTACATGGGATGTTGTGATGATTGCCTAACTTGCGACATTGCTTTCAATGCGGTTATGCCTCTAAGTCGTGCCTCGACACGTGGGAGATATAGCCGCATCGAGGGCGTTACAACAAACTCTTATATAAAGGAAATTGCCCCGAGGACACATGGGAATTATCGTCAAGCTAGTTTTCATCACGTTCATATGATTCGCGTTCGGTACTTTGATAATTTGATATGTGGGTGGACCGGTAATTGGGTACTGCCCTTCCTTGGACAAGCACCCCACTTATGATTAACCCCTATTGCAAGCATCTGCAACTACAAAAGAAGTATTAAGGTAAAGCTAATCATAGCATGAAACATATGGATCCAAATAAGCCCCTTACGAAGCAACGCATAAACTAGGGTTTAAGCTTCTGTCACTCTAGCAACCCATCATCTACTTATTACTTCCCAATGCCTTCCTCTAGGCCCAAACAAAGGTGAAGTGTCATGTAGTCGACGTTCACATGACACCACTAGAGGAGAGACTACATACATCTCATCAAAATATTGAACGAATACCAAATTCACATGAGTACTTATAGCAAGACTTGTCCCATGTCCTCAGGAACAAAGGTAACTACTCACAAATCATATTCATGTTCATAATCAGAGGGGTATTAATATGCATAATGGATCTGAACATATGATCTTCCACCAAATAAACCAACTAGCATCAACTACAAGGAGTAATCAACACTACTAGCAACCCATAGGTACCAATCTGAGGCTTAGAGACAAAGATTGGATACAAGAGATGAACTAGGGTTTGAGAGGAGATGGTGCCGATGAAGATGTTGATGGAGATTGACCCCCTCCCGATGACAGGATCGATGGTGACGACGACGATGATGATTTCCCCCTCCCAGAGGGAAGCTCCGCCGGAGCCCTAGATTGGTTCCGCCAAGGTTTCGCCTCGTGGCGGTGGAGTTTTGTATCGTGAGCTTGCTTATGATTTTTCCCAGGACGAAAGACCTCATATAGCAGAAGATGGGCATCAAAGGGCTGCCAGGGGGCCCACAAGGCAGGGGGCGCCCAGGGAGGTAGGGCGTGCCCCCACCCTCGTGGATGGTGGGTGGCCCCCCTCTAGCACTTCTTTCGCCCAATATTTTTTATATATTCTGAAACGTACTCCCGTGAAATTTCAGGACTTTTGGAGATGTGCAGAATAGGTCTCTAATATTTGCTCCTTTTCCAGCCCAGAATTCCCGTTGCCGGCATTCTCCGTCTTCATGTAAACCTTGTAAAATAAGAGAGAATAAGCATAATTATTGTGACATAATGTTTAATAACATCCCATAATGCAATAAATATCGATATAGAAGCATGATGCAAAATGGACGTATCAACGACACGTCGCGTTGACGCCTCCAAGGAGGTAATGATATGAAGGAAATATGCCCTAGAGGCAATAATAAAGTTGTTATTTATATTTCCTTATATCATGATAAATGTTTATTATTCATGCTAGAATTGTATTAACCGGAAACTTAGTACATGTGTGAATACATAGATAAAAACAGAGTGTCCCTAGTATGCCTCTACTTGACTAGCTCGTTAATGAAAGATGGTTAAGTTTCCTGACCATAGACATGTGTTGTCATTTGATGAACGGGGTCACATCATTAGAGAATGATTTGATGGACAAGATCCATCTATTAGCTTAGCATAATGATCGTTAAGTTTTATTTTTATTGTTTTCTTCACGACTTATAAATATTCCTCTGACTATGAGATTATGCAACTCCCGAATACCGGAGGAACACCTTGTGTGCTATCAAACGTCACAACGTAACTAGGTGATTATAAAGATGCTATAAAGGTGTCTCTGAAGGTGTTTGTTGGGTTGGCATAGATCAAGATTAGGATTTGTCACTCCGAGTATCGGATTTCCTTCTGCTCCTCATTGGGTTCGACACTCTTACTTATCGAAAAGGCTACGATAGATCCCCTACACTTGTGGGTCATCAAGACTCTTTTCTGGCGCCGTTGCGGGGGAGTGAAGCGCCTTTGGTAGGTGGAATTTGGTAAGGAAAATTTTATATAGTGTGCTGAAATTTACTGTCACTTGTTACTATGAACATAATCCTTTGAGGGGCTTGTTCGGGGTATCTTCACCCCGACCAGTATAGCAAAGAGTTGCTCCTCAACCTACTGAACCTACTGAAAATGTTTACTTTGAAATTCCTTCAAGTATGATAGAGAAACTGCTAGCTAATCCTTTTACAGGAGATGGAACATTGCATCCCAATTTGCACCTAATCTATGTGGATGAAGTTTGTGGATTATTTAAGCTTGCGGGTATGCCCAAGGATGTTATCAAGAAGAAGGTCTTCCCTTTATATTTGAAGGGAAAGACATTGACATGGTTTAGGCTATGTGATGATATGGGATCATGGAACTACAACCGATTGAAACTGGAATTTCATCAGAAGTTTTATCCTATGCATCTTGTTCATCGTGATCGTAATTATATATATAATTTTTGGCCTTGCGAAGGAGAAAGCATCGCTCAAGCTTGGGGGAGGCTTAATTCAATGTTATATTCATGCCCCAATCATGATCTCTCAGGAGAAATGATTATTCAAAAAAATTATGATCGGCTTTCTCTCAGTAATCGCTCCATGCTCGATGCTTCTTGTACTGGTTCTTTTATGATGAAGACTATTGAATTCAAATGGGATTTATTGGAAAGAATTAAATGCAACTCTGAAGATTGGGACCTTGACAAAGGTAAGGAGTCAGATATAACACCTAAGTTTGATTGTGTTAAATCTTTTATGGATACCGATGCTTTTCGTGAATTTAGCACTAAATATGGACTTGATTCTAGAACACCTACACCCTCTGAGCAAATTAAAGTGGAACTAGTATTGCTATGGTGAAAGATCTCTTGGCCGATAATATTGATGGGCATGTTATTTACTTCTGTGATGAAGCTGCTAGAATTGCTAGACCGGATACTCAAAATAAACATAGACCTGTTGTAGGCATGCCTGTTATTTCTGTTAAGATAGGAGATCATTGTTATCATGGCTTATGTGATATGGGTGCTAGTGCAAGTGCAATACCTCATTCCTTATACAAAGAAATTATGCATGATATTGCACCTGCTGAGATAGAGGAAATTGATGTTACAAATAAGCTTGCCAATAGAGATACTATTTCACCAGTTGGGATTGTTAGAGATGTTGAAGTCTTGTGTGGGAAAGTTAAATATCCTGCTGATTTTCTTATTCTTGGTTCCCCACAAGATGACTTTTGTCCCATTATATTTGGTAGATCCTTCTTGAATACTGTTAATGCCCAAATAGACTACAAAAATGATGTTGTTACTATTGGTTTAGGGGATATGTCTCATGAGTTTAATTTTGCTCAATTTCATAGACAACCCCATGATAAAGAATTGCCTAGTAAAGATGAAACTGTTGGTCTTGCTTCTATTGATGTGCCTCCTAATGATCCTTTAGAACAATATCTTCTAGACCATGAGAATGATATGTTTATGAATGAAAGAAGGGAAATAGATGAAGTATTCTTTAAACAGGGACCTATTTTGAGACACAACTTGCCTGTTGAAATTCTAGGAGATCCTCCTCCACCTAAGGGTGTGATCCCGTGTTTGAGCTTAAACCTTTACCTGATACTCTTAAATATGCTTATCTTGATGAAAAGAAGATATATCCTGTTATTATTAGTGCTAACCTTTCACAGCAGGAAGAGGAGAAATTATTGAAAACTCTGAAGAAGCACCGTGCTGTTATTGGATATACTCTTGATGATCTTAAGGGCATTAGTCCCACTCTATGCCAGCACAAAATAAAATGGGAGAAAGACGCTAAACCAGTTGTTGATCATCAACGATGGTTAAATCCTAAGATGAAAGAAGTGGTAAGAAAAGAAATACTAAAGCTTCTGGAGGCAGGTATAATTTATCCCATTGCTGATAGTCAGTAGGTAAGTCTTGTCCATTGTGTCCCTAAGAAGGGAGGTATTACTGCTGTTCCTAATGATAAAGATGAATTGATCCCACAAAGAATTATTACAGGTTATAGAAAGGTAATTGATTTCCATAAACTAAATAAAGCTACTAAAAAGGATCATTACCCTTTCCCGTTTATTGATCAAATGCTAGAAAGATAATCCAAACATACACATTTTTGCTTTCTAGATGTTTATTCTGGTTGCTCTCAAATACCTGTGTCAGAAGAGGATCAAGAAAAGACAACTTTTACATGCCCTTTCGGTACCTTTGCTTATAGACGTATGCCTTTTGGTTTATGTAATGCACCTGCTACCTTTCAAAGATGTATGACTGCTATATTCTCTAACTTTTGTGAAAATATTGTTCAGGTATTCATGGATGATTTCTCCATTTATGGAACTTCTTTTGATGATTGCTTAAGCAACCTTGGTCGAGTTTTGCAGAGATGTGAAGCAACTAATCTTGTCTTGAATTGGGAGAAGTGCCACTTTATGGTTAATGAAGGCATTGTCTTGGGGCATAAAATTTCTGAAAGAGGTATTGAGGTTGATAAAGCTAAAGTTGATGCTATTAGAAAGATGCCATGTCCCAAGGACATTAAAGGTATAAGAAGTTTCCTTGGTCATGCCGGTTTTTATAGGAGGTTAAGGACTTCTCTAAAAATTCCAGGCCTTTGACTAATATTTTACAAAAGGATGTTCCTTTTGTCTTTGATGATGATTGTGTAGAAGCATTTGAAATACTTAAGAAAGCTTTAATTTCTGCACCTTGTTCAGCCACCTGATTGGAATTTACCATTTGAAATTATGTGTGATGCTAGTGATTATGTTGCAGGTGCTGTTCTAGGACAAAGAGTTGATAAGAAATTAAATGTTATTCAATATGCTAGTATAACTCTAGACAATGCCCAGAGAAATTATGCTACTACTGAAAAAGAATTTTTAGCAGATGTATTTGCTTGTGATAAGTTCAGACCTTATATTGTTGATTCCGAAGTAACTGTTCACACCGATCATGCTGCTATTAAATATCTTATGGAAAAGAAAGATGCTAAACCTATACTTATTAGATGGGTTCTCCTACTACAAGAATTTGATTTGCATATTATTGATAGAAAGGGAGCTGAGAACCCAGTTGCAGACAACTTGTCTAGGTTAGAGAATGTTCTTGATGACCCACTACCTATTGATGATAGCTTTCCTGATGAACAACTAGCTTTCATAAATGCTTCTCGTACTGCTCCATGGTATGCTGATTATGCTAATTATATTGTTGCTAAATTTATACCACCTAGTTTTACATACCAGCAAAAGAAAAAGTTCTTCTATGATTTATGTCGTGGAATTGTCACGGCAGATGTCCTAGCGAAAGGACTTAGTCGTAGGGCCATCGCAACTAGGAAGCTTAAAGGGGTTAATCGGGACAAAGGACACGAGAGGTTTTATACTAGTTCGGCCCCTTACGATGAAGGTAAAAACCTACGTCTAGTTGTGTTTGGAATTGCTGGGGTTTCGAAGGCCAGGGAGCGATATGTCTATCCTGGCTTCAAGTTGTTGTCTCCTCTCTAAGCCGCCACCGGGTCGTCCCCTTATATACAGGGGTTGACGCCTAGCAGCCTACAGAGTCCCGGTCGTCTTATAAAACATGTCCGGCTCGGTGACTTCCTTTACATGCCTTTCTTTACAAGTCTTTCCTTACAATGGTGGTTTACAATATTGGGCCTTAAGCCGCCTCTGGGCTTTAGGCCTTCTATAAGTCTTAATAAACTATCGCCTTGAATATTACTGGGCTTCTTTTGTAACCCGACATTGGGGTTGACCCGGCCCCGCCTAGGCAGGTCATTCCTGGTAGCTATATCCCCAACATTAGGCCCCAGGTTGACTTTGAACTTTTGTTCTTTGTCAATCTTCAATACTTAGACGAAATCCATCTTCCTCTCTTCACAGAAATTTTTGTAACCCGCCATGACGTCATCTCGTGAAAACATGAAAAACTATTATGATGTCATCTCTCAAGTGATCTTTATCTTTTAATGCCTTCCAAAAATCGAGGCATCCGTTTAGTTGGATAATCATTATTCGGGTCTTCCTCGATTTTCACGCCCACCTGTTCGCTTATCCCCTTATAAATAGGCACGCCCCGGTCTTTCTCATTCTTCTCTCTTCTTCATCTTCTTCCTCTCACAACTCTCCCGCTGCTTGAGCTCCGCCGCCGTCGCGCTTCACCTCTATCTCCGTCGACCTTGGCCGCTGCATCAACCTGAATCGGTCCAGAGAACGGCGGTGACCTCCGTAGAAGATCCGTGGTTGTAAGTGCTCACCTTCCTACTCCTCAGATCCGCATTAGGGTTTCTAGGTTTCGGCGTGTTCCTTGTATTTCTTCTACTGCAACTTCTTTTTGATCAGTGCTGGAAAAGCTTTAATCAAGGCAAACTATCAAGGGGTTCCCATTATAACCCAACCACGTAAGGAACGCAAAATCCGGGAACATAACACCGATATGACAGAAACTAGGGCGGCAAGAGTGGAACAAAACACTAGGCGAGAGGCCGAGCCTTCCACCCTTTTCCAAGTATATAGATGCATTAAGATAACATGGCAATATAATGATATCCCAACAAGTAAATAATTTTCCAACAAGGAACGGTCTCCAATCTTCACCTGCAACTAGCAACGCTATAAGAGGGGCTGAGCAAAGCGGTAACATAGCCAATCAACGGTTTGCTAGGACATGGTGGGTTAGAGGTTTGACATGGCAATTTGGGAGGCAAGATAAGCAAGTGGTAGGCATCGTAGCATAGGCATAGCAAAAGAGCGAGCATCTAGCAAAGCAAAGATAGTAGTGATTTCGAGGGTATGATCATCTTGCCTGCAAAGTTGTCAGAGTTGACTGGATCCTCGAAAGCAAACTCAACGGGCTCCTCGTTAGCGAACTCGTCTCCCGGCTCTACCCAAATGAGACAAACAAGCAAACGGAACACAATCAACCACGCGTAAAGCTCAAACAATATGATGCAAGGATGGTATGCTATGCGGGATGCAATGCGGGATGCATATGCAAGATGTGACAAGGAATGCATGAACCTGGCCTCAACTTGGAATTCCAAGTGTTCCACTGGAAAGATGGGATGAAATCGCTTGAAAACGATATAAAGAACACCGGAATCGGAGTTACGGTTTGGAAATGGCAAGCAATTCAAATATGACCACGTTTTGCGATTTACAGCAAGTAGCCATCTACATGCAACGAGATGAACCTGCTACAGCACTCAAACATGGTAGGAAACCATTCATGAAGCTTAACAAAAGTCTAGCACTGAGCTACGGCCAATTCATCCATTAACAGGTTCAAACAAGTATGGCAAAAATGCATTTGACAAACAGATTTCAGACTTAGTGAAATTAACACGTGTCTGGAATTTCAGATCAGATAGCACTCTTCGGAGCATGAAAACAATATGCTACAGGACCTGAACATGGCAAAGTAAAGCATGGCATGGAGCTACTCAAAGAGCTTAACAAAAGTCCCTTAGTGACCTTGAGCCAAAAGGGATCAGAAAATACATTTGCAAGCATGTGAACATGGCAAAAACATAATCAGATCACAGACTTAGTGAAAACTGGAGCATGCTGAAACATATATCAAGTAGGCATGTTTACTAGCTCGATGCACTCACTATAGAGCAATCATGACAATCTAAGCATACACACATCAAGAATACACAAAATACAAGCTAGACATGGCAAGAACAATAACATAGCATGCACGGATCAACTACAACAGCATCGGCAAAATCGCTAACAAGTAGATAATCTGCCCAGATTCACGAAATAGCAAAAGTAGAGCTCGATTGACTCAAGCTAGGGTGCTCCATAATTACAAACAAAGACATAGATGGATAGAGCACCACAAGATTAACAAAACATCCTTACTGATCATCCTCAAAAGAGGCACGGATCACTAGGAAACAACATGAACATATGGCCATATGAGATAAACAGCTCAAGGACTTAGTGGAAATGCTAAGTCCCTGAAATGAGCATTAACAAATGCCTCACTTAGCAAGCTCGTGCTAGTCACCACACACATCACAAAAATACATGGGTTGCACCCCTGGATAGATGGCATGGCATATAACAAAACACATGTAGACCACCTGGGCATATCATGCACATAATAATCATGGCAAAAATGACAAATATCTAATTGGAGCAGCAGATCTGACAATTATCTCAAATAGCATTCTTCTAACAGCATTTCGGGCATCAAGATGAACTCAAATGAAAATGATGCAATGAGATCAAATGATGTGCTCTCTGAGGCGAACATTTTGATATGCTATATGCCCAAAACGGAGCTACGGATGCGGAGTTACGACACGACGAACATAGCAAAATAATTAGGGTTAGGGACGGAAAGTCAACCGAGATCTAGATCTGATATCCGGCGGCATGCTTCCCGAGGACGGCCGGAATCCGGTTCGCTGGAGAGGAAATGGCGGCGACTGGAGCCGTCGGACTTGGAGGAAGGCGAGGCCGAGGGGAGGAGAGGCCGGGGCGGCGCCGGCGAGTCCTGGCGGCGGCGGGCGGTGAGGAAGCCGGGGCGGCGCGGGCGAGGAGATCTGGTCGGCAGAGCCCGCTCTGGACGGCAATGGCGCGGCGGCGGCGGGCTGCGAAGTGCGGCGGCGGCTCGGGCTCCCAGGCGGCGCGGGGTGAGACGAGGCGACGGCCCGGGCGCACGGTGGGGAGGGCCCGGCGGGTTGAGCGGGCCGGCGGTGGTGGGAGGTGGCGGCGACACGTGGCGGTTTCTGATTGTATGCGGGCGGGGGCGGACGCGTCCGGCCGGCGGCGGACGTGTCCGACGGCGCGGAGGAGCGGGTTAGGGTTTGGACTGCGCGAAAAATCCGGGAGGAGACACATATTTATAGGTAGAGGGAGCTAGGAGAGTCCAAATGAGGTGCGGTTTTCGGCCACGCGATCGTGATCGAACGCTCTAGATGATGGAGAGGGTTTTGGTGGGTTTGGGGCCAAATTGGAGGGGTGTTGGGCTGCAACACACACGAGGCCTTTTCGGTCCCTCGGTTAACCATTGGAGTATCAAACGAAGTCCAAATGGTACGAAACTTGACAGGCGGTCTACCGGTAGTAAACCAAGGCCGCTTGGAAAGTCTCGGTCCAATCCGGAAATGTTTAATCCCCACACACGAAAGAAAGGTAAAAATGACCACCGAAGGAGAACGAAGCACCGGAATGCAAAACGGGCAACGGGGAAAATGCTCGAATGCATGAGATGAACACGTATGCAAATGCAATGCACATGATGACATGATATGAGATGCATGACAACGACAACAACACATGGAGACAAAGACCCGAACCCGAGAAAATAAAATAACTTAAGGCCGGAAACGGCAAGAGTTGGAGTACATATTGGGTAAATCACATCTGGGGTGTTACAACACTCCACCACTACGAAAAGATCTCGTCCCAAGATCTAGGACTGAAAGAACGCCGGGTACTCAGAACGGAGGTGATCCTCGTGTTCCCAGGTAGCTTCATGGTCGGAATGGTGTGAGCACTTGACTTTGAGGAATTTGATTGACTTGTTGCGAGTCTTGCGTTCAGTCTCTTCAAGAATAGCAACTGGGTGCTCACGATAAGAGAGATCTTCTTGGAGCTCAATGTCCTCGAAGTTGACGGTGCGGTCAGGAGTCTTGAAGCACTTTCGGAGCTGAGAGACATGGAACACGTCATGAACATTTGCAAAGTTTGAAGGAAGCTCGAGTTGATAGGCGAGATCGCCTCTCTTGCTGACGATCTTGAAAGGTCCCACGTATCTAGGGGCAAGCTTCCCTTTGATACCGAAGAGACGAGTACCTTTCATAGGAGAGACGTGGAGGTAAACATGATCTCCGATCTCGAAAGCCAAATCATGGTGCTTACTATCATAGTAGCTCTTCTGGCGGGATTGGGCTGCTTTGAGGTTATCTCGAATGACTTTGCACATTTCCTCTGCCTCTGTGATTAAGTCATTACCTAGCAGCTGACGTTCACCGGTTTCAGAACAATTGAGAGGGGTACGATACTTCCTGCCATACAGAATTTCAAATGGGGCCTTGCCCGAACTTGCTTCAAAACTGTTGTTGTAGGAGAATTCAGCATAAGGAAGACAATCCTCCCACTTCATGCCGAAGGAGATCACACAAGCCCTAAGCATATCTTCAAGAATCTGGTTGACACGCTCAACTTGACCGCTAGTTTGAGGATGGAAAGCTGTGCTGAAGCGGATGTTGGTGCCCATGGCCTTCTGAAACGAATCCCAAAACTTGGAGGTAAAGATGCTGCCACGGTCTGAAGAGATCACTTGAGGAATACCGTGCAGAGAGACAATTTGAGAGGTATAGAGTTCCGCCAATTGAGCTGCAGTGGTTGACTCTTTGATAGGCAGAAAATGAGCCACTTTGGTGAGTTTGTCGATAACAACGAATATATCATCATTGCCATGTTTGGACTTTGGAAACCCAGTCACGAAGTCCATCTCAATGTGGTCAAACTTCCATTCTGGAATGGCAAGAGGTTGGAGGAGACCAGCTGACCTTTGGTGTTCTGCCTTCACTCTTCTGCAGACATCACACTCATTCACGAATTGAGCAATCTCTCGCTTCATTCGTGTCCACCAATAAGCCTGCTTGAGGTCCTGATACATCTTCGTGCTCCCAGGGTGGATGGAGAGGAGAGAATTGTGAGCCTCGTTCATGATCACTTTACGAAGATCACCTTTGGGCACAACAATACGATCCTCGAAGAAGAGAGTATCCTTGTCATCAAGGCGGTAGCACTTGTACTTGGGTTGACTCTTGGCAATCCCAATCTTCACCTTTTTCACCATAGCATCAAGAAGCTGGGCTTGGCGAATCTGGTCTTCCAAGGTAGGAGAGACTTGAAGGTTGGCGAGGAAACCTTGAGGAACAACTTGCAGATTAAGTTTGCGGAAAGCTTCACAAAGCTCGGGTTGATAAGGCTTGAGAATCAGACTGTTGCAATAAGCCTTCCTGCTTAATGCGTCAGCAATCACATTGGCCTTGCCTGGAGTATACTCGATACTCGGATTATACTCTTGAATCATTTCGACCCATCGAGTTTGCCTGAGGTTGAGATTAGGCTGAGTGAAGATGTACTTGAGACTCTTGTGGTCAGTGAAGATGTCCACTTTTCTTCCCAATAAGAGATGTCTCCAAGTCAAAAGAGCATGCACAACTGCCGCCAACTCGAGATCATGAGTGGGGTAGTTCTTCTCGTTGGGCTTCAACTGGCGAGAGGTATAAGCAATAACTTTCTTCTCTTGCATCAACACTGCACCGAGACCTTGGAGAGAGGCATCACAAAAGACCTTGTACGACTTGGATTCATCAGGCGGAGTCAGAACTGGAGCAGTGATCAATTTCTCTTTCAAAGTGTTGAAAGCAATGTCACACTCTGGAGACCAAACGTACTTGACGTGCTTCTGGAGAAGATTTGAGAGAGGCTTCGCGATCTTAGAAAAGTTTTCAACGAATCTTCAGCAATAGCTTGCGAGACCGAGGAAGCTACGGAGTTGCTTCACGTTCTGAGGAGGTTCCCAATTCACAATTGCAGACACCTTCTCAGGATTCACCGCAATGCCCTTGGCAGAGATGATATGACCAAGATAAAGAACCTCATCGAGCCAAAATTCGCACTTGGAGAACTTGGCGTAGAACTGGTGTTCTCTGAGCTTATCGAGTACCAAACGCAAGTGCTTGGCATGATGTTCCTTGTTCTTCGAGAAAACCAGAATGTCGTCAAGATAGACCAAAACGAAGTCATTGGTGTAGGCGTTGAAGATGAAGTTCATCATGCGAGAGAACGTCGGAGGAGTGTTGACGACGCCAAAAGACATGACAGTGTATTCATATGAACCATAGCTTGTCCTGAAAGCCACCTTGGGAATATCTTGCTCACGGATTCGAATCTGATGATAACCCATACGGAGATCAAGCTTGGAGAATACTTGGGCACCTTTGAGTTGTTCGAACAGCTCGTTGATGTTGGGAAGTGGGTATTTGTTCTTGATGGTATTCTTGTTCAATGGACGGTAATCAACACAAAGTCGGTCCGTTCCATCCTTCTTCTTCACAAAAAGAACAGCACAACCCCACGGAGAAGAACTAGGCCGGATGAGACCCATTTCTCTTGAATATCGAGTTGCTTCTTCAGCTCCTTCAACTATTCAGGTCCGAGCTTGCAAGGACGCTTGCACACAGGTTCCGTGCCAGGCTCAAGATCGATGACGAATTCAACTGGCCGGTGCAGAGGCATTCCTGGAAGCTCTTCTGGAAAAACGTCTTGATATTCGCAAACAACTGGAATCTGCGAGATGGCATCCAGTTCACCCTTCTTATTGAGAGAAAACATACGGATTGTATCATCCCGAGCGGCAAAGACAATTACATCCTCAGACGGATGAGTCAATTGAATCTGCCTAGCTGCACAATCAAGATGTGCCTTGTGCTTAGAAAGCCAATTCATCCCGAGAATAAGATCAATATCCGAGTTACTAAGAACCATAGGAGAAGAAAGAAACTTGTAATCACCCAAGGTGATAGTAACATCCGGAGCCATCATTTTGGTGTTCATGAACAAACCCGGAGAAGAAACCGCTATCGGCTTAGGCAAATCAATAGTATGCACATCATGCATGGATGCAAAAGGCTTCGATAAAAATGATAAAGATGCACCAGTGTCAAAAAGAACTCTTGCAGGAACATCGTTAACAGGAAGGTTACCCATAATCACATCTGGCGAGTCCTCTGCCTGAGCTGCATTCAGCAAGTTGACCTTGGCGTGCTTGGGGTTATGCTTGACCACAGCTGTACTTGCCGATCTCACAGGAGGAGGAGGAGGAGGAGGAGGAGGAAGACGCCTCTGATTGAAGCATTTGTTGGCATAGTGACCCTTCTGTTGGCACTTGTTGCACGTGACTTCTGAAAGCGGACGGTGATACGGAGCACTTGATCTTGGAGCTTGAGACGAAGTCTTGTTCTGAAAGCCAGGGTTGGGTGGGTGGGAAGATCCACTGCCACCTTTGCTCTTCTGCTGATACGGCTAACGGAACGGAGGAGGAGGAAGCCAATACATCTGCTGCTTGGCCACTTGAGTAGAGGAAGAAGGAGTAGCATCTCTGACTCGCTTCTTGGAAGCATCACACCTCAATTGAGCAGCCTCTTGTTTCAATGCCATGTTGTAGAACTCATCGTACCTCAAAGGCTCAAAGAGGACAAGAGCTATCTGAATTTCTTCCCTGAGACCACCCCTGAACTGGTATATCATGCTCTTCTCATCAGGTACGTCCTGCTTAGCAAAGTGGGCGAGCTTCTGAAACAACTTGTTGTAGTCATAGACAGATAAAGAGCCTTGCTTCAGGTTGCGGAATTCCTCACGCTTGCTTTCAACCACACTTTGGGGAATATGATGAGCTTTGAAGTCTTGACGGAATTCATCCCAGGTAATAATACGACCACCTCTGGAGTCCTTGTACTGCTGGAACCATTCTGAAGCTTGATCTTTGAGTTGGGAGGAAGCGAACTTAACGAAGTCCTCAAACTATATGCCATCTATCCAGGGGTGCAACCCATGTATTTTTGTGATGTGTGTGGTGACTAGCACGAGCTTGCTAAGTGAGGCATTTGTTAATGCTGATTTCAGGGACTTACCATTTCCACTAAGTCCTTGAGCTGTTTATCTCATATGGCCAGATGTTCATGTTGTTTCCTAGTGATCCGTGCCTCTTTTGAGGATGATCAGTAAGGATGTTTTGTTAATCTTGTGGTGCTCTATCCATCCATGTCTTTGTTTGCAATTATGAAGTACCCTAGCTTGAGTCAATCGAGCTCTACTTTTGTATTTCGTGAATCTGGGCAGATTGTCTACTTGTTAGCGATTTTGCCGATGATGTTGTAGTTGATCTGTGCATGCTATGTTATTGTTCTTGCCATGTATAGCTTGTATTTTGTGTATTCTTGATGGGTGTATGCTTAGATTGTCATGACTTGCTCTGTAGTGTGTGCATCGAGCTAGTAAACATGCCTACTTGATATCTGTTTTAGCATGCTCCAGTTTTCACTAAGTCTGTGATCTGATTATGTTTTTGCCATGTTCACATGCTTGCAAATGTATTTTCTGATCCCTTTTGGCTCAAGGTCACTATGGGACTTTTGTTAAGCTCTTTGAGTAGCTCCATGCCATGCTTTACTTTGCCATGTTCAGGTCCTATAGCATATTGTTTTCATGCTCTGAAGAGTGCTATCTGATCTAAAATTCCAGACACGTGTTAATTTCACTAAGTCTGAAATCTGTTTGTCAAATGCAGTTTTGCCATGCTTGTTTGAACCTGTTAATGGATGAATTGGCCATAGCTCAGTGCTAGACTTTTGTTAAGCTTCATGAATGGTTTCCTGCCATGCATTTTGATGCCATGTTTGAGTGCTGTAGCAGGTTCATCTTGTTGCATTTAGATGGCTACTTGCTGTAAATCGCAAAACGTGGTCATATTTGAATTACTTGCCATTTCCAAACCGTAACTCCGATTCCGGTGTTCTTTATATCGTTTTCAAGCGATTTCATCCTATCTTTCCAGTGGAATACTTGGATTTCCAAGTTGAGGCCAGGTTCATGCATTCCTTGTCACGTCTTGCATATGCATCCCGCATCGCATCCCGCATAGCATACCATCCTTGCATCATATTGTTTGAGCTTTACGCGTGGTTGATTGTGTTCCGTTTGCTTGTTTGTCTCATTTGGGTAGAGCCGGGAGACGAGTTCGCTAACGAGGAGCCAGTTGAGTTTGCTTTCGAGGATCCAGTCAACTCTGACAACTTTGTAGGCAAGATGATCATACCCTCGAAATCACTACTATCTTTGCTTTGCTAGATGCTCGCTCTTTTGCTATGCCTATGCTACGATGCCTACCACTTGCTTATATTGCCTCCCAAATTGCCATGTCAAACCTCTAACCCACCATGGCTATGTTACCGCTTTGCTCAGCCCCTCTTATAGCGTTGCTAGTTGCAGGTGAAGATTGGAGACCGTTCCTTGTTGGTAAATTATTTACTTGTTGGGATATCATTATATTGCCATGTTATCTTAATGCATCTATATACTTGGAAAAGGGTGGAAGGCTCGGCCTCTCGCCTAGTGTTTTGTTCCACTCTTGCCGCCCTAGTTTCCTTCATATCGGTGTTATGTTCCCGGATTTTGCGTTCCTTACGTGGTTGGGTTATAATGGGAACCCCTTGATAGTTCGCCTTGATTAAAGCTTTTCCAGCAATGCCCAACCTTGGTTTTACTGTTTGCCACCTAGCCTCTTTTCCCCTTGGGTTTCCGGAGCCCGAGGG
>NC_041390.1:34983924-35027536 GCF_002162155.2 Triticum dicoccoides | reverse complement strand
TGTGCCCTGAGAACGAGATATGTGCAGCTCCTATCAGGATTTGTCGGCACATTCGGGCGGTGTTGCTGGACTTGTTTTAACCTGTCGAAGTGTCTTGAAGAACCGAGATACCGAGTCTGATCGGAACATCTCGGGAGGAGGTCTATTCCTTCGTTGACCGTGAGAGCTTGTCATGGGCTAAGCTGGGACTCCCCTGCAGGGATTTGAACTTTCAAAAGCTGTGCCCGCGGTTATGGGCAGATGGGAATTTGTTAATGTCCGGTTGTAGATAACTTGAACCTTAACTTAATTAAAATGAATCAACAATGTGAGTTGCCGTGATGGTCTCTTCTCAAGCGGAGTCCGGAAAGTGAACACGGTGTTGGAGTAATGCTTGCCGCATGTTGCCCCCTAGTTATTCGACCGTGCTTTGCCTCCTCTTCTCGCTCTCTTTTGCGAATAGGTTAGCCATCATATATGCTAGTCGCTTGCTGCAGCTCCACATGTTTACCTTGCATTACCTATTAAGCTTATATAGTCTTGATCGCGAGGGTGCGAGATTGCTGAGTCCCTGTGACTCACAGATTACTTCCAAACCAGATGCAGGGCCTGATGATTCCGCTCCAGGTGACGCGCTCGAGCTCAAGTGGGAGTTTGACGAGGACTCTCAATGATACTACATGTCTTTCCCTGATGATCAGTAGTGGTGCCCAGTTGGGGGTGATCGGGACCGTGTCGCATGTTGGGTTATCTTTTATTTTGGCGCCGTAGTCGGGCCATGAGTGTTTGAATGTTGTAATGCTATTTATGTACTTGATTGACGTGGCGAGTGTAAGCCAACTATGTATCTCCCCTTTATTATCTATATTACATGGGATGTTGTGATGATTGCCTAACTTGCGACATTGCTTTCAATGCGGTTATGCCTCTAAGTCGTGCCTCGACACGTGAGAGATATAGCCGCATCGAGGGCGTTACAACAAACTCTTATATAAAGGAAAGTGCCCCGAGGACACATGGGAATTATCGTCAAGCTAGTTTTCATCACGTTCATATTATTCGCGTTCGGTACTTTGATAATTTGGTATGTGGGTGGACCGGTAATTGGGTACTGCCCTTCCTTGGACAAGCACCCCACTTATGATTAACCCCTATTGCAATCATCCACAACTACAAAAGAAGTATTAAGGTAAAGCTAATCATAGCATGAAACATATGGATCCAAATCAGCCCCTTACGAAGCAACGCATAAACTAGGGTTTAAGCTTCTGTCACTCTAGCAACCCATCATCTACTTATTACTTCCCAATGCCTTCCTCTAGGCCCAAACAAAGGTGAAGTGTCATGTAGTCGACGTTCACATGACACCACTAGAGGATAGACTACATACATCTCATCAAAATATTGAACGAATACCAAATTCACATGAGTACTTATAGCAAGACTTGTCCCATGTCCTCAGGAACAAACGTAACTACTCACAAATCATATTCATGTTCATAATCAGAGGGGTATTAATATGCATAATGGATCTGAACATATGATCTTCCACCAAATAAACCAACTAGCATCAACTACAAGGAGTAATCAACACTACTAGCAACCCACAGGTACCAATCTGAGGCTTAGAGACAAAGATTGGATACAAGAGATGAACTAGGGTTTGAGAGGAGATGGTGCCGATGAAGATGTTGATGGAGATTGACCCCCTCCCGATGACAGGATCGATGGTGACGACAACGATGATGATTTCCCCCTCCCAGAGGGAAGCTCCGCCGGAGCCCTAGATTGGTTCCGCCAAGGTTTCGCCTCGTGGCGGCAGAGTTTTGTATCGTGAGCTTGCTTATGATTTTTCCCAGGACGAAAGACCTCATATAGCAGAAGATGGGCATCAAAGGGCTGCCAGGGGGCCCACAAGGCAGGGGGCGCGCCCAGGGAGGTAGGGCGTGCCCCCACCCTCGTGGATGGTGGGTGGCCCCCCTCTAGCACTTCTTTTGCCCAATATTTTTTATATATTCTGAAACGTGCTCCCGTGAAATTTCAGGACTTTTGGAGATGTGCAGAATAGGTCTCTAATATTTGCTCCTTTTCCAGCCCAGAATTCCCACTGCCGGCATTCTCCTTCTTCATGTAAACCTTGTAAAATAAGAGAGAATAAGCATAATTATTGTGACATAATGTTTAATAACATCCCATAATGCAATAAATATCGATATAGAAGCATGATACAAAATGGACGTATCAACGACATGTCGCGTTGACGCCTCCAAGGAGGTAATGATATGAAGGAAATATGCCCTAGAGGCAATAATAAAGTTGTTATTTATATTTCCTTATATCATGATAAATGTTTATTATTCATGCTAGAATTGTATTAACCGGAAACTTTGTACATGTGTGAATACATAGATAAAAACAGAGTGTCCCTAGTATGCCTCTACTTGACTAGCTCGTTAATCAAAGATGGTTAAGTTTCCTGACCATAGACATGTGTTGTCATTTGATGAACGGGGTCACATCATTAGAGAATGATGTGATGGACAAGATCCATCTATTAGCTTAGCATAATGATCGTTAAGCTTTATTTTTATTGTTTTCTTCACGACTTATAAATATTCCTCTGACTATGAGATTATGCAACTCCCGAATACCGGAGGAACACCTTGTGTGCTATCAAACGTCACAACATAACTAGGTGATTATAAAGATGCTATAAAGGTGTCTCTGAAGGTGTTTGTTGGGTTGGCATAGATCAAGATTAGGATTTGTCACTCCGAGTATCGGATTTCCTTCTGCTCCTCATTGGGTTCGACACTCTTACTTATCGAAAAGGCTACGATAGATCCCCTACACTTGTGGGTCGTCAAGACTCTTTTCTGGCGCCGTTGCGGGGGAGTGAAGCGCCTTTGGTAGGTGGAATTTGGTAAGGAAAATTTTATATAGTGTGCTGAAATTTACTGTCACTTGTTACTATGAACATAATCCTTTGAGGGGCTTGTTCGGGGTATCTTCACCCCGACCAGTACAGCAAAGAGTTGCTCCTCAACCTACTGAACCTACTGAAAATGTTTACTTTGAAATTCCTTCAGGTATGATAGAGAAACTGCTAGCTAATCCTTTTACAGGAGATGGAATATTGCATCCCAATTTGCACCTAATCTATGTGGATGAAGTTTGTGGATTATTTAAGCTTGCGGGTATTCCCAAGGATGTTATCAAGAAGAAGGTCTTACCTTTAAATTTGAAGGGAAAGACATTGACATGGTTTAGTCTATGTGATTATATGGGATCATGGAAGTACAACCGATTGAAACTGGAATTTCATCAGAAGTTTTATCCTATGCATCTTGTTCATCGTGATCGTAATTATATATATAATTTTTGGCCTTGCGAAGGAGAAAGCATCGCTCAAGCTTGGGGGAGGCTCAATTCAATGTTATATTCATGCCCCAATCATGAGCTCTCAGGAGAAATGATTATTCAAAAAATTTATGCTCGGCTTTCTCTCAGTAATCGCTCCATGCTCGATGCTTCTTGTACTGGTTCTTTTATGATGAAGACTATTGAATTCAAATGGGATTTACTGGAAAGAATTAAATGCAACTCTGAAGATTGGGACCTTGACAAAGGTAAGGAGTCAGATATAACACCTAAGTTTGATTGTGTTAAATCTTTTATGGATACCAATGCTTTTCGTGAATTTAGCACTAAATATGGACTTGACTCTGAGATAGTAGCTTCTTTCTGTGAATCCTTTGCTACTCATGTTGATCTCCCTAAGGAGAAGTGGTTTCAATATAATCCTCGCATTGAAGTAAAACTAGTTGCACCTATTAAAGTTGAAGAAAAGAATATCACTTATAATGTTGATCATGTTGTTCCTACTGCTTATATTGAGAAACCACCTTTCCCTATTAGAATAAAGGATCATGCTAAAGCTTCAACTTTGGTTCGCAAGAGTAATACTAGACCACCTACACCCTATGAGTAAATTAAAGTGGAACTAGTATTGCTATGGTTAAAGATCTCTTGGCCGATAATATTGATGGGCATGTTATTTACTTCTGTGATGAAGCTGCTAGAATTGCTAGACCGGATACTAAAAATAAACATAGACCTATTGTAGGCATGCCTATTATTTCTGATAAGATAGGAGATCATTGTTATCATGGCTTATGTGATATGGGTGCTAGTGCAAGTGTAATACCTCATTCCTTATACAAAGAAATTATGCATGATATTGCACCTGCTGAGATAGAGGAAATTGATGTTACAAATAAGCTTGCCAATAGAGATACTATTTCACCAGTTGGGATTGTTAGAGATGTTGAAGTCTTGTGTGGGAAACTTAAATATCCTGCTGATTTTCTTATTCTTGGTTCCCCACAAGATGACTTTTGTCCCATTATATTTGGTAGATCCTTCTTGAATACTGTTAATGCCCAAATAGACTACAAAAAGGATGTTGTTACTATTGGTTTAGGGGATATGTCTCATGAGTTTAATTTTGCTAAATTTCGTAGACAACCCCATGATAAAGAATTGCCTAGTAAAGATGAAACTGTTGGTCTTGCTTCTATTGATGTGCCTCCTAATGATCCTTTAGAACAATATCTGCTAGACCATGAGAATGATATGTTTATGAATGAAAGAAGGGAAATAGATGAAGTATTCTTTAAACAGGGACCTATTTTGAGACACAACTTGCCAGTTGAAATTCTAGGAGATCCTCCTCCACCTAAGGGTCTGATCCCGTGTTTGAGCTTAAACCTTTACCTGATACTCTTAAATATGCTTATCTTGATGAAAAGAAGATATATCCTGTTATTATTAGTGCTAACCTTTCATAGCAGGAAGAGGAGAAATTATTGAAAACTCTGAAGAAGCACCGTGTTGTTATTGGATATACTCTTGATGATCTTAAGGGCATTAGTCCCACTCTATGTCCGCACAAAATAAAATGGGAGAAAGACGCTAAACCAGTTGTTGATCATCAACGACGGTTAAATCCTAAGATGAAAGAAGGGGTAAGAAAAGAAATACTAAAGCTTCTGGAGGCAGGTATAATTTATCCTATTGCTGATAGTCAGTAGGTAAGTCTTGTCCATTGTGTCCCTAAGAAGGGAGGTATTACTGCTGTTCCTAATGATAAAGATGAATTGATCCCACAAAGAATTATTACAGGTTATAGAATGGTAATTGATTTCCGTAAACTAAATAAAGCTACTAAAAAGGATCATTACCCTTTCCCGTTTATTGATCAAATGCTAGAAAGATAATCCAAACATACACATTTTTGCTTTCTAGATGGTTATTCTGGTTGCTCTCAAATACCTGTGTCAGAAGAGGATCAAGAAAAGACAACTTTTACATGCCCTTTCGGTACCTTTGCTTATAGACGTATGCATTTTGGTTTATGTAATGCACCTGCTACCTTTCAAAGATGTATGACTGCTATATTCTCTAACTTTTGTGAAAATATTGTTCATGTATTCATGGATGATTTCTCCATTTATGGAACTTCTTTTGATGATTGCTTAAGCAACCTTTGTCGAGTTTTGCAGAGATGTGAAGCAACTAATCTTGTCTTGAATTGGGAGAAGTGCCACTTTATGGTTAATGAAGGCATTGTCTTGGGGCATAAAATTTCTGAAAGAGGTATTGAGGTTGATAAAGCTAAAGTTGATGCTATTGGAAAGATGCCATGTCCCAAGGACATTAAAGGTATAAGAAGTTTCCTTGGTCATGCCGGTTTTTATAGGAGGTTAAGGACTTCTCTAAAAATTCCAGGCCTTTGACTAATATTTTACAAAAGGATGTTCCTTTTGTCTTTGATGATGATTGTGTAGAAGCATTTGAAATACTTAAGAAAGCTTTAATTTCTGCACCTTGTTCAGCCACCTGATTGGAATTTACCATTTGAAATTATGTGTGATGCTAGTGATTATGTTGCAGGTGCTGTTCTAGGACAAAGAGTTGATAAGAAATTAAATGTTATTCAATATGCTAGTATAACTCTAGACAATGCCCAGAGAAATTATGCTACTACTGAAAAAGAATTTTTAGCAGATGTATTTGCTTGTGATAAGTTCAGACCTTATATTGTTGATTCCGAAGTAACTGTTCACACCGATCATGCTGCTATTAAATATCTTATGGAAAAGAAAGATGCTAAACCTATACTTATTAGATGGGTTCTCCTACTACAAGAATTTGATTTGCATATTATTGATAGAAAGGGAGCTGAGAACCCAGTTGCAGACAACTTGTCTAGGTTAGAGAATGTTCTTGATGACCCACTACCTATTGATGATAGCTTTCCTGATGAACAACTAGCTTTCATAAATGCTTCTCGTACTGCTCCATGGTATGCTGATTATGCTAATTATATTGTTGCTAAATTTATACCACCTAGTTTTACATACCAGCAAAAGAAAAAGTTCTTCTATGATTTATGTCGTGGAATTGTCACGACAGATGTCCTAGCGAAAGGACTTAGTCGTAGGGCCATCGCAACTAGGAAGCTTAAAGGGGTTAATCGGGACAAAGGACACGAGAGGTTTTATACTAGTTCGGCCCCTTACGATGAAGGTAAAAACCTACGTCTAGTTGTGTTTGGAATTGCTGGGGTTTCGAAGGCCAGGGAGCGATATGTCTATCCTGGCTTCGAGTTGTTGTCTCCTCTCTAAGCCGCCACCGGGTCGTCCCCTTATATACAGGGGTTGACGCCTAGCAGCCTACAGAGTCCCGGTCGTCTTATAAAACATGTCTGGCTCGGTGACTTCCTTTACATGCCTTTCTTTACAAGTCTTTCCTTACAATGGTGGTTTACAATATTGGGCCTTAAGCCGCCTCTGGGCTTTAGGCCTTCTATAAGTTTTAATAAACTATCGCCTTGAATATTACTGGGCTTCTTTTGTAACCCGACATTGGGGTTGACCCGGCCCTGCCTGGGCAGGTCATTCCTGGTAGCTATATCCCCAACATTAGGCCCCAGGTTGACTTTGAACTTTGTTCTTTGTCAATCTTCAATACTTAGACGAAATCCATCTTCCTCTCTTCACAGAAATTTTTGTAACCCGCCATGACGTCATCTCTTGAAAACATGAAAAACTATTATGATGTCATCTCTCAAGGGATCTTTATCTTTTAATGCCTTCCGAGAATCGAGGCATCCGTTTAGTTGGATAATCATTATTCGGGTCTTCCTCGATTTTCGCGCCCGCCTGTTCGCTTATCCCCTTATAAATAGGCACGCCCCGGTCTTTCTCATTCTTCTCTCTTCTTCATCTTCTTCCTCTCACAACTCTCCCGCTACTTGAGCTCCGCCGCCGTCGCGCTTCACCTCTGTCTCCGGTGACCTTGGCCGCTGCATCAACCTGAATCGGTCCAGAGAACGGCGGCGACCTCCGTAGAAGATCCGTGGTTGTAAGTGCTCACCTTCCTACTCCTCAGATCCGCATTAGGGTTTCTAGGTTTCGGCGTGTTCTTTGTAGTTCATCACGGTTTCCTTGTATTTCTTCTACTGTGGCTTCTTTTTGATCCAAAGAGAACATATGTTCGTGCGGTAGTTGTTTTGTGCCTGTTCCTAACACCGACAGATCCCTTTCTCTGGTTTAAAGGTGTCATTAGAACTCATGAACTCATCTGTGCTAGATTTTTAGGTCTAGAATATTTTCCATTTTGAATGACCCTTTGATCCAGAATAATGTCAAGAAATTAGGAAACTTGTTTGCTTCATCACTTAGCCAACTTTATCTCTGGTTTCCTTCAACTGTCTTTAGTCATGGCGGCTTATGACGCCGACTTACTTTTCCCTTGTATGACATTAGCCCTTACTTAAGCCTCCATTACTTATTTGTGCCATCATCATTTATCTCTTAATTTCACCATTGAATTTGAGCCAGCATGTTACTTTCTTTTCAGTTCGTCTTTTGATCATCATGCCGTCAAAAGCACCGACCGTCCGCAACTGGGTCCCTTCCACAGTAACTGAGGACAATTTGAAGGAATTCTTCACCATAGGTTTTTTGCCAGGCAAGAATGTTATGTCTTACCGTGCACCTGACCCGGATGAGGAATGGCCCAATCCCAAATACGGTGAAGTCATTATCTTTTCTGACCACATGAATCGGGGCTTTTCACCACCCGGCTCAAAGTTCTTCAGAGATGTTCTCCATTTTTTCAAACTCCACCCTCAAGATCTTGGTCCTAATTCCATATCCAATATCTGCAACTTCCAAGTTCTCTGTGAAGTATATCTTCAAGAAGAACCAACTGTGGAACTCTTTAGAGAGTATTTTTATTTGAACCGCCAGAACGAGTGCACCAATGGCCCTAGCTTGGAACTTGGAGGTATCTCAATTCAGCGTCGACAGGGCACCATCTTCCCCCTAATAGTCTTGCTGAGTCATCCCAAAGACTGGAATCAAACCTGGTTCTATTGTCAAGACACTTCACCAGCAAATGAGAAACCACTGCCGGGTTATCGCGCAGAGTGTCTCGACTCCAAGTTTGTGCTCCCTGACAAACTCACTACCGCCGAACGCAAGAAGCTTATTCCATCAATTAAAAGGATTAACGCCTTATTGGGGAACGGCTTAACCGGGGTTGACTTGACTCGTTGTTGGGTCTCATGGCGGGTCATCCCTCTAAGCCATTGATCCAAATTGATGTATGAATATGGTGGTGGCCCAAATGACTCTCTTCGTCACAGCTCCGTTCAACTTACTGAAGAAGATATTGTTTCAATGTCAACTCTTCTGGTGAACGACAAATATGAAGACTGCAGTAAAGTCGGGTTAAACCCCTTCTGCAAACTTAACCCGGCGCCTGAGGTAAGAACCCCCTGACCTTTTTTCTCTTTGTATGTTTCTTAGCAGCTTTTAAATACCTGCATGACCTTTTATGTTGTTTACTTGTTTATAGGCTAAATCTGACTTCTGGAAAGCCAAGTATGACCATGAAGCCGCCAAGAAGGCTAGAGCCGCCGCTATAAACGCCAAGAAAACGACCCATAGGTCCAAGAAAAAGAAAAGGAGCACCGCTGAGGACCTGTTAAAGCTTGATGATGATACTTCTGAGTCAGAGGTAGCCCTTGACTCCCTTGGCCAGTTTTTAATAACCTTATTGACATTAACCATTGCCAGGATGACACGGGGGCCAGTCAGGCCGGAGAAGAAGAGGTAATTATTTCCTCTGACTCAGACCATTTGCCGAGACAGAAACTTTGACTGGTAACCCAGAAAGTAAGGTTTTAGCACCCTTTGGCTTATTTGGACCCTCATTTTCTTTTGAAAAAGCAGCAACACGAGAGCCGTCATCAAGCCCGGAACAATGATGAGCCGCCTTCTGTTGTACAACAAACTCCTCAAAAACGCCAAAATGAGGTCTCTTTTATATTCCTCTTCGGCTTTCATTAATGAATCTATTCTTTTGTATTACTGACGTTATTTGCCCTTTGAAGGAGGTTTCTCGCTCTTCTGGCGACTCATCTCAAACGCAATTTCCGGCCTTCAAGACTGCCCCTGGGTAAGGAAAAAAATCATCTTTCCTCTATGTCTTTTTAAAAATTGCACCGTTGCACTAACTGTCTTATAAAATCTTTCTTAGTGGCCAAGCTAAGTCCAAGAAGGCCAAAGTGGTTAAACCGGTGGAAGACCCGTCAGTTCTTGCACTTGAACCGGCGATGCCAACTCCTCCCCCTCAAACTGAAGCACTAGAAGATCCGGCTGCGACGGCTCAATCGGACCCTCCTGAACCGTCAGCTGATGAGACCACTCTCAACCCGGCTATAACTGAACCATCCAGTTCAGCTAACCCGCCGACAACCTCTGACACTGACGTCTTGATTACTGGTAGCTGGTTTGTTGAGCCAGGGAACCCCACCATATTAGCTCGACACACTGCTAAACAAGAAGCCTTAGAGAAGCAGAAGGTGTGGTTTGATGTCTCCCATTACACCCATCTCAATGTCAATGACGTGCTATCCGGCTATCTCAGTCATGTGCACTCCAGCCATGACTCGGAAATCAAGATGGTCAAGCAATTGCAGCTGAAGTATGAGGTATGCTCTTCCGGCTTATTTATATTCTGCCAGCCTCCAAGTCCTTAGATTATGGTAAACCTGAATGATCTGTAGACTTATGATATAGGCTAAAGCTTTACCTTTAGATTTTTCTAAAGTCCAACATATTAGTATAAACTTCACCCATAGTCCCCAAGGGCCGGTTCACTTGATCATAAATGAGCCGATACTTAATTTCATAACTGTCTTGTGCCAGTCCTAATAAATATTGTAATCCGGTTTAATCTTTGAGAGACTTTCTGAATATATGAGAATATATGCATTAGCCCCCAAGTGCCAAATACTGTTACTTTGTAAGATACTTGGGACTTGAAATATATGAGAATCATAAGAAATTGTTTTGGCAGACATTAGCCCCCAAGTGCCAAGTGTTTTTACTCTGTAAAACACTTGGGACTTGAAACATATAAGAGTCATAAAAGATTGCTTTGGCAAACATTAGCCCCCAAGTGTCAAGTAATATTGTAGTGCAAAGTACTTGAGACTTGAATCTTTATAACTTTTAGTTTAAGCCTTGACACACTTGTGTATGTTTCGTAGAACGCCTTATCTGAATCGGGCTCTCAATTAACTGATGCAAAGACCCGGCTGGCAGATCAAGAGGCAGAAATCAAGTCTGCTGATTCTAAACTTCAATTGAGTCTTGCTGAGACGGAAAAATTGAAAACCAGCTTGACGGCCAAAAAGAAATCCTGGTCCGAAGAAAAGATGCTGCTGACACAACGCGCTGAAAAAGCTGAAGCGGCTCTTGAGGAGGTCACCACGGAGCTTACCGGCTTAAAGAACCGGGTGTCTCAAATGGTTTCCGCCATCTTTGGTAAGCCATCTGTACTGATATTTTATACCTTCTTTTGACCCGGAATATAAACCGCCTGTTGACCCCTTGTTTTTAAAAAAAAAATATGTGCAGGCCCGTGAAGCAAGAATCTGAGCCAAGATAATGTGACTGAACTGAAGGCGGTCTATACCTTAGTGGAGCAGTTGTATACTGGAGCTCAACGAGCACTTGCTGCTATCTCTCCTACCAATCAAGGAACCAACCGGCTCAGTGATGTCTTGAAAAAATTGTTAATTTTACCCGCCAGGTTTCAAGAAGTCAAACGATCCTGTGCCAGAGCCGGAGCCTTGACTGCCCTGAGCCGCTCCAAAGCCTGGATGCCAGATCTAGACCCGGCAGACGTAGCCAGGGGGTACCCTACCGTGAAGGAAGACGGGTCTCTGTTTGAGCAGGATGACTTCGTTGCTTGCGTGAGGGATGTTCGACCTCAGGCTACCATTCTTGGAGATGAGACCAACGTTGAAAAATATCAGCCGGGTTTTGATTTGGAGAATAAGAAGATGGCGACTCCCTCTTACAAGGTGACAGACCTTATCCCGCCGGTTCGTCAACATACGTTTGCTCTAGAAGTTGATCCGTCTGGCCTGATTGACGATGAATCAGAGTTCATTGCCGTGAACGGCTTTGACTGGTCCAATCCCAGCTTCCAATTAACATAAGGAGGTGAACCGGTGAGGGAAGAGTGAGAACCATCTTTGTGGGCTCTTGAAAGCCTTGTAATAGATTTAGCTTGAGACAACTGTATATTTTGCCTATGCCATCGTGCATAAGATGCCGTATGTGACTCTTTGCTTCCTGATATCAATATATGCGTCACATTTATGGTTATCTCTGTAACATTTCAGCTCTGTTCCTGTAGAAAAGGAAAAAACTAGCTTGGCGGTTTAGCACCGAACGGGTTAAAATACCCGGTACATGACCAATGGTTTTATCATAGTAGAAAAACAGAACCAGACATGAAAATAAACAAGGTTGAAACAACCTTTGATTATCACAGAAAGAAACTATTCATAAATAACAGTCATACCTGTATCTTTTGTATCTGGACCACCGGTTTATATGACTCGGGTAATGAGAAGTTATTGCTTCTTCATGCCTGATGACTGTTATGCCTTGGCGGCTTATTGTCAAATAGTCAAGCCGGTGAAAAGACCATGCTGATTGTTTAAAATTGAGACAATAAAAGACCAATAAGGCAAATAACAGTTTGCAAACAATATAAATTAACCTTGTAACTGAAAATTGGGGGTTTCTGATTCGAATACGATCAGTAAACCGGACCAAAGGGGTTAAGATAAGATTCGAATACGATCATATAGCCCCAAGTGGCATTGGCGTTGTGCCGATCAAAAGGGTACCGGCAGCTATGTTCTCTTTGGTTCGAATACGACCTATGTTTGAACATGAAGCCCCCAAATGACCTTGAGAGGTTTTTAACGACCCTGATTCGAATATGATCCAAGTCGGACCCAAAAGGGGTTAAGCTATGATTCGGATACGATCAAGAAGCCCCCTAGTGAGTTTGGCTTTGAGCCGATCAAGAGGGTTACGACAGATATGTTCTCTTTGGTTCGAATACGACCTATGTTTGAATAGGAAGCCCCCAAGTGATCATGAGGTTTACAGCTAGATTCAAATATGATCATAAGCCGGACCAAAGGGGTTAGACTTGATTCAGATATGATCAGCTCCTTAATAGTCATTTAAATAGTGAAGAAGAGCAAAGATATATAATCTTTGAAAGGGAAAAGGACAGAGGTCCTGCTTTATTACTTATCATAGTATATACAACGTCAAAGTATGTACATGATGAGAGCCGGTGGCTCAGGTATAGTATGGACGAAGTTGAGCAATGTTCCACGGCCGGCGGGTCTCCTCCTCCGACTTACGTGAGTCTTTGTGTTCTCGGATATCAATGAGGTAATATGATCCGTTGTTTAAATTCTTGTTGACCACAAAGGGTCCTTCCCAAGGCGGGGATAGCTTGTGTGCATCTGACAGATCCTGGATGAGCCGGAGCACCAGGTCACCTACTTGAAAAGTCCTGGACTTAACCCGGCGGTTGTGGTAATGGCGCAGGTCCTGTTGATAAATTGCTGATCGAGCCGCTGTTAAGTCTCTCTCCTCATCTAACAAGTCAAGTGCATCCTGTCGGGCTTGTTCGTTATTAGCTTCAATGTAAGCCGCCACAAGAGGCGAGTCATGACGGATCTCACTAGGCAGCACCGCTTCCGCTCCATAAACCATGAAGAAAGGTGTATAACCTGTAGACCTGTTAGGAGTGGTGTTGATACTCCATAGCACCGAGGGTAACTCCTCTACCCAACAACCCGGTGTCTGCTACAAGGGAACCATAAGCCAGGGCTTGAGACCTTTTAAGATTTCCTAATTTTCTCTCTCAACCTGACCATTGGATTGAGGGTGAGCTACAGAAGAAACATCAAGACGGATATGCTCACGTTGACAAAACTCCTCCATAGCCCCTTGGGATAAATTAGTGCCATTATCAGTGATAATGATGTGTGGAAAATTAAAGCGAAAGATCACCTTTTTCATGAACTGAACCGCTGTAGCTGCATCACACTTACTTACTGGCTCTGCCTCACCCCATTTTGTGAATTTGTCAACTGCCACTAAAAGATGTGTCTTTTTATCTTACACCTTTTGAAAGGTCTAACCATGTCAAGCCCCTAGATTGCAAATGGCCAAGTGATTGGAATCATCCGCAACTCTTGAGCCGGCACATGCGCTAGCCGTGCAAAATTTTGACATCCATCACACCTACTGACCAGATCCTCTGCATCAGCGTCAGCTATCAACCAGTAAAAACCATGATGAAAAGCTTTGGTCACAAGAGACTTTGACCCGGCATGATGACCACAATCCCCTTCATGGATCTCACGAAGTATTTCTTGGCCTTCTTTAGGAGAAACACACCGCTGAAACGCTCCAGAGACGCTGCGATGGTATAACTCTCCGTCAGAAATCGTCATTGATTTGGACCGCCGGGTTATCTGTTGGGCTAGGGTCTCATCCTCTGGCAACTCGCCCCGGGTCATATAAGCCAAGAATGGTACTGTCCAATCTGGGATGACGTGAAGAGCCGCCACCAACTGTGCCTCCAGTTCAGGAATGGCTAAATCTTCCTCTGTAGGTAACTGAACAGACGGGTTATGCAAAACATCCAAAAACGTGTTAGGTGGCACCGGCTTACGCTGAGATCCCAACCGGCTTAAAGCATCAGCCGCTTCGTTCTTCCTACGGTCAATGTGTTCCACCTGATAACCTTTAAAATGTCCTGCAATAGCATCAACTTCACGGCAATAAGCCACCATGAGAGGGTCCTTGGAATCCCACTTGCCTGACACCTATTGAGCCACCAAATCTTAACCGCCAAGACACCGGACCCGGCTCAGGCTCATCTCTTTAGCCATTCGAAGACCATGGAGCAAGGCTTCATACTCTGCTGCGTTGTTAGTACAAGGAAACATCAGTCGCAACACATAACAAAACTTGTCACCTCGAGGGGAAGTTAAAACAACTCCAGCCCCCGAGCCTTCCAACTATCTAGACCCATCAAAGTGAATCGTCCAATACGTGTTGTCTGGTTTCTCCTCTGGCATCTGCATCTCTGTCCAGTCATTAATAAAGTCAACCAGCGCTTGAGATTTGATCGCAGTACGTGGCACATACTTCAACCCATGAGACCCAAGTTCAAAGGCCCACTTGGTGACTCGTCCAGTAGCTTCTCTATTTTGAATGATGTCTCCCAAAGGAGCAGAGCTAACCATAGTGATTGGGTGACCCTGAAAGTAATGTTTGAGCTTCCGGCTTGCCATGAACACCCCATACACGAGCTTCTGCCAATGTGGATATCTTTGTTTAGATTCAATCAACACCTCACTAAGCAGGGCGTTGAACTGGATGTTCCTTGCTAGCCTCCTTGTGCTCCACCACAATTGCCACACTAACAGCTCGTGAGTTAGCGGCTACGTATAACAATAGTGGCTCTTTCTCAACTGGAGCAGCAAGAACCGGCGGCTCAGCAAGCTGTTTCTTCAGATTCTCAAAAGTAGAGTTTGCAGCATCACTCCAAACAAAGTCATCCATCTTTTTCATCATCTGATACAAAGGCATCGCCTTCTCCCCTAATTGGCTTATGAACCGGCTCAAAGCAGCGACGCGACCTGCCAGCCGTTGAACGTCATTGATGCACGCCAGTTTGGCCAGGGAGGTGATTGCCTTAATTTTCTCCGGGTTAGCATCAATACCTCTGTTAGACACCAAAAAACCCAAGAGTTTGCCAGCTGGGACGCCAAAAACACACTTGGCCGGGTTAAGCATCATCTTGTAAACCCGAAGGTTATCAAAGGTCTCCTTCAGATCTGTTACTAAGGTTTTCTCTTTTCTGGACTTCACCAATATATCATCCACATAAGCATGAACATTACGTCCAATCTGATTGTGAAGGCAATTCTGCACACACCGTTGATAAGTCGCCTGGGCACTCTTAAGCCCAAAAGGCATAGACACATAGCAGAAGGCTCCAAACGGAGTGATGAAAGCTGTCTTCTCCTGGTCCTTGACTGCCATCTTGATCTGATGATAACCTGAATAAGCATCCAGAAAACTCAAACACTCACAACCCATCGTAGCATCAATGATCTGATCAATACGAGGAAGAGCAAAAGGGTCAGCTGGACAAGCTTTGTTTAAATCGGTGTAATCCACACACATACGCCAGGTGCCGTTCTTCTTGAGTACAAGCACCGGGTTAGCCAACCACTCTGGCTGAAAAACTTCCACAATGAACCCGGCCACCAAGAGCCGGGCCACCTCTTCTCCTATGGCCTTGCATCGTTCCTCGTTAAACCGCCGAAGGAACTGCTTGACCGGCTCAAACTTTGGACCAATGTTAAGAGTGTGCTCAGTGAGTTCTCTCGGAACACCCAGCATGTCAGAAGGTTTCCATGCCAAGATGTCCCGGTTCTCACGGATGAACTTGATGAGCGCGCTTTCCTATTTTGGATCCAAGTTGGCACTGATGATGAACTGCTTGGATGAGTCGCCAGGCACAAAATCAACCGTTTTGGTGTCATCAGCTGACTTGAATTTTAACACAGGTTCATGCTCCGTAGTTGGCTTTTTAAAGACGTCATGTCTGCCGGGTCGACATTATCTTTATAAAACTTTAACTCCTATATTGCACAAACAGACTCAGCATAAGCGGCATCTCCTTCTTCACACTCCAGGGCTATTTTCCGACTTCCATGTACTGTAATGGTGCCTTTATAACCCGACATCTTGAGCTGCAGATATACATAACATGGCTGAGCCATGAACTAGGCGTAGGCCGGCCGTCCAAACAGAGCATGATATGGGCTTTTGATCTTAACCACCTCAAAAGTTAGCTTCTCAGCCCTGGAATCATATTCATCCCCAAAGGCCACTTCCAGCTCAATCTTACCAACTAGGTATGCCGACTTTACAGGTACAACACCGTGAAAAACAGTGTTGGATTGCTTAAGACTCTTGTCAGTCAATATCATCCGACGGAACGTCTCATAGAAGAGGATGTTGATGCTACTGCCTCCATCCATGAGCACTTTAGTGAATTTATATCCACCAACCTGAGGCGCCACTACCAAGGCTAAGTGACCCGGATTATCAACCCGGGGAAGATGATCTTCTCTGCTCCACACAATAGGCTGTTCTGACCACCTTAAATAATGTGGAATCGCCGGCTCAACGACATTGACAGCCCTCTTATGAAGCTTCTGGTCCCTCTTGCATAAACTAGTGGTAAATACATGGTATTGCCCACTATTCAACTATTTTGGGTTGCTCTGATATCCGGACTGTTGTTGCTGATTACCTTGGCCGGGTAGTGGATTATAACCTCCCTGGTTACCCGTATGGCCCTGACCGTGAAGACCGCCTCCACCTGAACCGGTGCCCGGGTAATGAAAGCCGCCTCTGCCGGAACCGCCGCCAGGCCCGTGACTTCTGTCAAATGTGTTGGAATTTTTAAATTCCTTCATGATTGTACAGTCCTTCCACAGATGGGTAGCTGGCTTCTCCCGGGTGCCTGATACGTCACCAACGTATCTATTTTTTCAAACACTTTTGCCCTTGTTTTGGACTCTAACTTGCATGATTTGAATGGAACTAACCCGGACTGACACTGTTTTCAGCAGAATTACCATGGTGTTATTTATGTGCAGGAGCAAACATTCTTGGAATGACCTGAAACTTCACGGAGCCACTTTTCAGAAAATAAGAAAAATACCTGCAAAAGATGAAGGCCAGGGGGCCCACCACCTTGCCACGAGGGTGGGGGCGCGCCCCCCTACCTCATGGGCCCCCTGTTGCCTCTCCGACTCCAACTCCACCTCCATATATTGAGTTTCGGGGAGAAAAAATCAGGGAGAAGAAATCATCGCGTTTTATGATATGGAGCCACCACCAAGCCCTAAAACCTCTCGGGAGGGCTGATCTGGAGTCCGTTCGGGGCTCCGGAGAGGGGAATCCGTCGCCATCGTCATCATCAACCATCCTCCATCATCAATTTCATGATGCTCACCGCCATGCGTGAGTAATTCCATCGTAGGCTTGCTGGACGGTGATGGGTTGGATGGGATCTATCATGTAATCGAGTTAGTTTTGTTAGGGTTTGATCGCTAGTGTCCACTATGTTCTGAGATTGATGTTGCTATGACTTTGCTATGCTTAATGCTTGTCACTAGGGCCTAGGTGCCATGATTTCAGATCTGAACCTATTATGTTTTCATCGATATATGAGTGTTCTTGATCCTATCTTGCAAGTCTATAGTCACCTATTAGGTGTTATGACCTGTTAACCCCAAAGTGACAATAATCGGGATACTTACTGGTGATGACCGTAGTTTGAGGAGTTCATGTATTCACTATGTGTTAATGCTTTGTTCCGGTTCTCTATTAAAAGGAGGCCTTAATATCCCTTAGTTTCCGTAAGGATCCCGCTGCCATGGGAGGGTAGGACAAAAGATTTCATGCAAGTTCTTTTCCATAAGCACGTATGACTATGTTCGGAATACATGCCTACATTATATGAATGAACTGGAGCTAGTTCTGTGTCACCCTAGGTTATGACTGTTACATGATGAACCGCATCCAGCATAATTCTCCATCACTGATCCATTGCCTACGAGCTTTCCATATATTGTTCTTCGCTTATTTACTTTTCCGTTGCTATTGCTATCATCACTACAAAATACCAAAAACATTGCTTTTACTATTGTTACCTTTTGCTACCGTTATCACTACTATCATATTACTTTGCTAATAACACTTTTCTGCAGATATTAAGTTTCCATGTGTGGTTGAATTGACAACTCATCTGCTAATACTTGAGAATATTCTTTGGCTCCCCTTGTGTCGAATCAATAAATTTGGGTTGAATACTCTACCCTCGAAAACTGTTGCGATCCCCTATACTTGTGGGTTATCAAGACTATTTTCTGGCGCCGTTGCCGGGGAGCATAGCTCTATTCTTTGAGTCACTTGGGATATATATCTGCTTATCATTATGAAGAACTTGAGAGATCCAAAAACCAAGATCTATCCTTCAACTACGAGGGGAGGTAAGGAACTGCCATCTAGCTCTGCACTTGATTCACCTTCTGTTATGAGTAAGTTTGCAACACCTACACCTATTTCTGCTATTTGTTCTGATATGTCACATGTTATTGATGATGCCACTTCTGCTATGCACGATACTTGATGTAGACTCGACTAGATGGCGAGTCATTCGTCGGCCTGATCTTTCACGGTACTAGCAGCAACAACAAGAAATTCCGGTCGAGCAAAGATACAAGACCGTAATATCAAAAACTGGCGTCGAGCAGACGGAATCAACTCCACGCGTAGCAGCGACAAAATCCGTCACGGATCAGCAAAAGCAAACACGATATTTGGTATCCCAAGACATGAGATGTTTTCTGACTATTATTCAACTCACGGCAAAACAAAACTTGACCCTTTACACGGCCAGATCGGCCAGTATTTAAGGAGCACGCAGGCTCTAGTTCCTAAACCGACTCTAACCTTCTGTACTCCACGTAACAAACCATATCTCTTTTCCTAGTCAAACCTGAAACCCAAGTACTAGTAGGACTCTCTCTTATCTCAACTAATTAATCTCACCAAATTAACTATTCGGCCAACCGATCACCTAAAAAAACTTGGACTACGTACTAGTGCTAGATGGAGCCCATACAAAAAATATGACTACGTACTAGTGCTAGATGGAGCCCATACAAAAAATATTCAGTACGGAACTTTCTATGCAACACACGGAGTTCTGAACGTTGGTCTGACTTCATCTGGTTTTGCTTCTGGTGATGGTATTTTAAGTGCAATTGTACCCACCATTAAAATATTAGAATCTATGGCTTGATCAAATTTTGCTAATGCATCAGTGGACACATCATCCCCTCCTCCTTGAAACAAAACCGTCCTCGGTTTTGCGGTAGATTTCATAGACTTCTTCAGTGAAGCAGTTGTGTCCACCATGATTTCTGCCATAAACATAGATCACAGAACATGTCGTCTTCCTGCTTTCCAAAAAGAGTATGTATTGGACCGTCCCTCATGTGTGGCATGACGGTCATATTGCCATGGTCTCCCCAACAATAAGTGACATGCATCCATCGGCAATACATCACAAATCACTGTATTAGTATAGTTACCAACCGAAAAATTGAGACGCACCTTGTGAGTAACTTTTAGTTTCCCCGACTGATATAACCATTCGACGCAGTGGGGTTGTGGGTGCTTCCAGGTAGGCAAAGCTAAAGTATCCACCAAGTCCTTGCTAACCGCGTTGGTGTAGCTTCCTCCATCTATGATCAACTTACAATTAGTGTTGTTGATTTTGCATTGAGTTTGAAAAATATTCCATCGCTGCCCCTTATCCTCAATGCGATCTTCTTGCACCCGTTGCACCATCAAAGACGGATATGATTCAGCAGCTTCAAAACTCGCAACCACATCTTCAACATCTTCAGATTTTTCACCAGAAGTGTCAAAAACTGCCTCTTCATCACTAGCGGATGCATAGCCATCTCTCGTGAGCAACACTCTTTTCTCATTAGGACATTCACGCTTCATATGTCCCCTTCCTCCACACTTGAAACACTCTATGTCACTAGTGCGTTCGGTCGACTGTGCACTAGAATTAACCATCGACAGTCCTGATTTTGAAGCATCCTTTTGCACGGAACCATGAGAGCGATTTGATGATGTCGCCCTGGAGCTAGGACCGACATCCTCACTCTTATACTGCGGGCATTGCCATGTGTTCAAAGTGGTAGTGGGAACAATGTTGACTTGGCGTCGCTTAATCTGTTGTTCCGCACGCACAGCTTGGTGCACAAGATCTTGTATGTTGTAGTAGACCACCATCTCAACACGATCCTGCACCTCGATATTTAGCCCGTTAAAGAAACGAGCCATAGTCGCCTCCGGATCCTCCGTTGTCCCTGTACGTATCATAAGCAATTCCATCTCCTTGTAATATTCATCAACACTCATATTACCTTGAGAGAGCCGCTGCAACTTGTTGTACATATCTCTTTTATAGTGCTCAGGAACAAAACGTCGCCTCATGAATTCTTTCATACCTCGCCAAGTCGTCGGCCGATGTCTTGAACGACAAATTTGATTCCACCAAATTAGCGCGTATCCGGTGAACTCAATTCCAGCAAGTTGAACTTTCTTCTCCTCGCTATAATGATGGGCATCAAAAATTTGATCAACACGCATCTCCCACTCCAAATAGCCTTCTGGTTCGCACTTGCCGGAGAACGAAGGGATTGAAATTTTTATGCGCCCAATTCCATCATCCAAAGGCACACGCACAGCTTGACCAACTCGGTCATGCACTCCACCACGAACGGATGTTTCGGGACGAGGCTCATAGTGTCGTGGTCGTGGCGCGTACCCCGCATGGTCAATGCCATCATCGAAACCATCATCTCTAGCATGAGGGTGTGCCGCCAAACGGCGATCATGCACGCCGGTATGTCCATCGCGAGCTGGTGGTGCATAATGCAGTGGAGCAGCCGGAGCAGTCTGTGGTGGTGCAGAATTCGATGCCGGCATATTGACGATGTCTGCCAAACCATCAAACCGAGTGATCAGGACATCTATCCTTTTGCCGAGCGCATCATGACATTGCTTGATGTAGTTGCATGTGTGGTCAAAACCATCCCGAATATTTTGAGGAATATCATCCGCGTACACTGGACGTACGATTTCCTGAGAATTAGCAACAACCTCGTCTTCCTTGTTGACCGAGGTCGACATCTTGATCAACACAATACCGTGAACAACCTTAGCTCTGAATACCACTTGATGTAGACTCGACTAGATGGCGAGTCGTTTGTCGGCCTGATCTTTCACGGTACTAGCAGCAACAACAAGAAATTCCGGTCGAGCAAAGATACAAGACCGTAATATCAAAAACTGGCGTCGAGCAGACGGAATCAACTCCACGCGTAGCAGCGACAAAATCCGTCACGGATCAGCAAAAGCAAACATGATATTTGGTATCCCAAGACATGAGATGTTTTCTGACTATTATTCAACTCACGGCAAAACAAAACTTGACCCTTTACACAGCCAGATCGGCCAGTATTTAAGGAGCACGCAGGCTCTAGTTCCTAAACCGACTCTAACCTTCCGTACTCCACGTAACAAACCATATCTCTTTTCCTAGTCAAACCTGAAACCCAAGTACTAGTAGGACTCTCTCTTATCTCAACTAATTAATCTCACCTTAACTATTCGGCCAACCGATCACCTAAAAAAACTTGGACTACGTACTAGTGCTAGATGGAGCCCGTACAAAAAATATGACTACGTACTAGTGCTAGATGGAGCCCATACAAAAAATATTCAGTACGGAACTTTCTATGCAACACACGGAGTTCTGAACGTTGGTCTGACTTCATCTGGTTTTGCTTCTGGTGATGGTATTTTAAGTGCAATTGTACCCACCATTAAAATATTAGAATCTATGGCTTGATCAAATTTTGCTAATGCATCAGTAGACACATCAATACTTATGATGAAACTACCTCTATGCCTGATACTACTGTGCCACTTAGTGATTTCCTTGATGAACAAATTGCTAGAGCTAGAGAAATTGGAAATATTGAATCTGATGATACTGATGAAAGTGATGATGAAGAATCACTTGTTATTCCTAAGGGTTATGTTTTTTATCAAGAAGCTTCTTTCGCTATTTTACCTTGCAAAAATAGAAATGAACTCAAAAGGTTATTAGCTAAATGGAGTAAGCAATCTCTAAACGCTAGAATGAAACCTGACCCTGCTTTTGCTACTTCACCTATCTTTGTTACTAATAAGGATTATGAATTCTCTGTTGATCCTGATATAATTAATTTAGTTGAATCTGATCCTTTTCATGGTTATGAATCTGAAACCGTTGTGGCACATCTTACTAAATTGAATGATATAGCTACCCTGTTTACTAAAGATGAGATATGGTTTTATATCCTTAAAATATTTCCGTTCTCATTAAAGGGTGATGCTAAGATATGGTTTAATTCTCTTGATCCTGGTTGTGTGCGTAGTCCCCAGGATATGATTTATTACTTCTCTTCCAAATATTTCCCTGCTCATAAGAAACAAGCTGCTTTAAGGGATATATATAATTTTGTGCAAATTGAAGAAGAGAGTCTCCCACAAGCTTGGGAGAGGCTTCTCCAATTACTTAGTGCTTTGCCTGATCATTCTCTTAAGAAAAATGAAATGCTTGATATCTTTTATAATGGACTAACCGATGCCTCCAGAGATTACCTGGATAGTTGTGCTGGTTCTGTTTTCAGGGAAAGAACACCGGATGAAGTTGAAATTCTATTGAACAATATGTTGACAAATGAAAATAATTGGACACCTCCGGAGCCAATTCCTGAGCCTATTCCTAAACCAACTCCGAAGAAGAGGGGTATTCTATTTCTCAGTCCTGAAGATATGCAAGCGGCAAAGAAATCTATCAAAGAAAAAGGTATTAAAGCTGAAGATGTTAAGAATTTACCTCCTATTGAAGAAATACATGGTCTTAATTTACCGCCTATTGAAGAAACATATAATCCAAATCCTTCTCCTATTGAAGAAACTCATGGTCTTGATAACCTGACACAGGTAGTAAAGGTAAATTCTCTCTACATATATGATAAAGCTAAAATCCCATTTACTAAATTTGCTAGCCCATGCTTAGATGGGTTTGATAAATTTATGGCTAAGTAAGAAGACTTTAATGATTATTTTGGTAGACAATTGAAATACAATTCAAATGTGCTTGAACACTTGGGTGATTATAGGGCTAATGTCAAAGGTGAACTTAAACTTATTAGTAAACATGCTTCTATGGTTACCACTCAAGTAGAACAAGTACTTAAAGCTCAAAATGATTTGCTCAATGAATTGAATAGTAAGAATAATGATAATGTTGTTATAGTGATGACTAGAGGTGGTAGAATGACTCAGGAACCTTTGTATCCTGAAGGCCACCCTAAGAGAATTGAGCAAGATTCTCAGAGAAATAATATAGATGCACCTAGTCCTTCTAAAAAGAAGAAAAAGAAAAATGATAGGACTTTGCATGCTTCTAGTGATCCTATCGTTGAAACACCTGAGAATCCAAATGATATTTCTATTTCTGATGCTGAAACACAATCTGGTAATGAACCTGAAACTAGTGGTAATGTTAATGATAATGTTCATGATGATGCTCAACCTAGTAGTGATAATGATATAGAAATTGAACCTGTTGTTGATCTTGATAACCCACAATCAAAGAATCAATGTTATGATAAGAAAGAGTTTGTTGCTAGGAAACATGGTAAAGAAAGAGAGCCTTGGGTTCAGAAACCCATGCCTTTTCCTCCCAAACCATCCAAGAAAAAGGATGATGAGGATTTTGAGTGCTTTGGTGAAATGATTAGACCTATCTTTTTGCGTATGCGATTAACCGATATGCTCAAAACCAATCCTTATGCTAAGTACATGAAAGATATTATTACAAATAAAAGAAACATACCGGAAGCTAAAATTTCCACCATGCTTGCTAATTATACTTTTAAGGGTGGAATAACAAATAAACTTGGAGATCCAGGAGTACCCACTATACCATGCTCCATTAAAAGAAATTATGTTAAAACTGCTTTATGTGATCTTGGAGCCGGTGTTAGTGTTATGCCTCTCTCTTTATATCGTAGACTTGATTTGAATAAGTTGACACCTACTAAAATATCTTTGCAAATGGATGATAAATCAACTGCTATACCTGTCGGCATTTGTGAGGATGTGCCTATTGTGGTTGCAAACATTACTATTTTAATGGACTTTGTTATTCTTGATATTCCCGAGGATGATAGTATGTCTATTATTCTTGGAAGACCCTTTTTGAATACTGCAGGGGCTGCAATTGATTGCACTAAAGGCAATGTCACTTTTCATGTTAATGGTAATGAGCATACGGTACACTTCCCGAGGAAACAACCTCAAGTTCACAGTATCAACTCCATTGGAAAAATTCCATCAATTATATTTATAAGTTTTGAATTTCCTCTTCCTACTGTCAAGAAGAATTATGATATTATTATTATTGGGGATGTGCATATCCCCGTTGAGGTAACATAGTGTTATTCGAAATTTCTCTGGTTCTATGTTATTCAAAATGAGTTCATTAACAAGACTTGACCAACCTTGTTAGAGGATTCCTTTTGATGATCATGAGATGGATGAAACTAGAAGGCACAACCTTCTGTACCCACTTTTACATTCTGTTACTTATATTAAATAAAATGAAAATAAATATTTTTCTGTCTGTTATCTGATTATCTGTGCAATATAAAAATACCTTGAAAATAAAAGTTCTCCAAATGCCCTGAAATTTAAATATGATTTTTTCTAGAATATTTGAGAATATTTGGCACTGAGAACACAGTAGGGGGGCCAACCACCTGCCCACGAGGGTGGAGGGCGCGCCCCCCTGCCTCGTGGGCCCACGGTGGCCCTCCTCCACTTATTCCTGCACCCACACACTTCATCTCCCTCCCACAAACACGAATATCCAGCTCAACCACGAGTTCTAGCTCACTTTGCTGCCATTTTCGATCTCCTTGCTCAAAGCACCTCTCACAAAACTGCTTGGGGAGATTGTTCCTTGGTATGTGGCTCCTCCATTGGTCCAATTAGTTTTTGTTCTAGTGCTTTTTCATTGCAAATTTTTGTTGCTTAGGTGACCCTGTTCTTGAGCTTGCATGTCAAATTTATATGGTCAAAAGTAGTTTTGATGCATGATATAGGCCCTAGGCACTTGTAGGAGTAGTTGCTATCAATATTATTGAGTTTGGTTTACTTTTATTTTGAAGTTCTAAAAATTTCATAATTTTTCAGAAAATAATGAGGAGACTATTAAGGGGCTCATCGAGCCAAAGCTCGGAGGAAAAAGGCACCGAAGCCTAAGTATAATTTCCCTCGCACCATCGAGGTTCGGGCGTGTGAATGGCCTTCCGAGGATTTCTTGAGAGCAGCCGGGATTTATGAAGATTTTCATGAATTGGATCATATTGCAGGCCTCACCGCTTTCCTCCACGACCAATGCGATCAGTATCTCTTACTCACAAATACCTTTGTGCAAAACTTTCATTTTCATTCTAGGAACTCACCACCTACGGTGGAGTTTCATTTATATGATGAGCATAAGGAGATGTCACTTTATGATTTTTGTCGGATTTGTTTAGTCCCTTTTGAGGGCAAGACAGAAGAACCACATCATGATGATGTGGAGGGGTTTATTGATACTACCACTGTAGGAGAAACTAGGAAGGTTCCCGATGCACGAATCACTAGCATACATTTTCCTGTTTTATGTTACTTTGCATTATTTGCTAGTCGTTGCTTAATTGGACGCGGAAACTGTGGGAACCTTAGTATCCCTGATATAATTATTCTGCTCCATAGTTTATACAGTGATAACACTTTTAGTATGGGCGGTATTATTACCAAACGGTTAAGTCTGAACCGTACCAAGGGCCCCATCTTTGGAGGCATCTATGCTTCACGCCTAGCTGCACATTTTAACATACCTATTAGGCATTCTGAGAAGGCAGAAAAAGTGTTGCCTCATGTTTATCTAGATTATAAAAGTATGGTGGCACATGATTTTATTGTTAAGAATAGGGAAGGAGAGCTTAAATATCAATTGTTCTTTAACAAACATCATCCTGAGACTATTACCCTGTCTGCTCCTTCTTTGTTTGATTTGTCTGTAGGCACGTACCTTGTTCCATTGAAGGCTATTCACACCTACCAGAACCCTGCACCAGCTGAGGAGCCAGAGCCGGAACCACAAATTGATCCTTCACGACAGTCTAATTACCAGTGGGATCCGGAGATGATTGTCAGCCAGTGGCAATCGGAGTCTTCCTCTTCTTCCTCTCAGTACGACCCCAACTACTATTATGGATATCCGCCAGGCCAGCCGTGGCCATAGACCAACTTAGGCCAAAAGCCTAAGCTTGTGGGGAGTATGTATTTCCCACCGACATTACATTTATGTTCGCACACTCATTGCTAGATGTCGGTGCTCATACTTTTTCATTGTATCATCCATGCTAGTTTATTTTCCTTTTTATGCTTTCTTCTTGTGTGTTTACTAAACTTAAGAAAAACCAAAAAAAATTGTAGCTTTTAGTTAGTTTAATTTACATGCTTGTAGTAGTAATTAAAAAGAAAACCCAAAAATATTTCATGTTCTTCTTTTGCTTGTTGGGAGCTTTCCCGTGTAAATAGTTTTATTTCTTTCCTTTTCTTTGGGGGTCGATAGGAGAAGACCATGATTAAATTGTTGAAGTGGCTCTTATATGCATTATTGTTTATTTGACAAAAGAGCCCATATTGACTTGTCTTCTCATGTTTATTGAATGCCTGCAGATTCCAGCTTAGTCCAATGCACGTGCACTATTATTATTATTCACATCGTTCGGTCGTGCAAGTGAAAGGCAATTATGATGATATATGATGGACTGACTGAGATGAGAAAAGTTGGTATGAACTCGACCTCTTTTGTTTTTGTAAATATGATTAGTTCATCATTATTGATTCAGCCTATTATGAATAAACATGTTTGCAATGACAACTAGAGATCATAGTTTCTTATGCCATGCTTGATTAGCTATGAGTTATAATGGTTTACCTTGCGTGCCAACATGCTATTAAAATGGTTATCATGTGGTATGATAGGGTGGTATCGTCTTTTGAATGATTCGAGTGGCTTGACTTGGCACATGTTCACGCATGTAGTTGAAACAAAATCAACATAGCCTTCACGATATTTATGTTCATGGTGGATTATATCCTACTCATGCTTGCATTCGGTGTTGATTAATTTTAATGCATGTTCATGACTGTTGTCGCTCTCTAGCTGGTCGCTTCCTAGTCTTTTGCTAGCCTTCACCTGTACTAAGCGGGAATACTGCTGGTGCATCCAATCCCTTAAACCCCAAAGTTATTCCACATGAGTCCACTATACCTACCTATATACGGTATCTACCTGCCGTTCCAAGTAAATTTGTATGTGCCAAACTCTAAACCTTCAAATAAATATCCTGTTTTGTATGCTTGAATGGCTCATGTATCAACTAGGGCTGTCTGTATCTTCCATGTTAGGCGGGTTACTCTCAAGAGGAGTGGACTCCGCTCCTCACTCACGAGATAAATGGCTGGTCACCAGGATGTCGAGTCCCATGCTTTATGCAAACTAAATCAAAATAATTGCAAACAAAACTCCCCCTGGGACTCTTGTTAGTTGGAGGCACTCGTTGTTTCGAGCAAGCCATGGATTGATGCTTGTTGGTGGAAGGGGGGGTATAAACTTTACCATTCTATTTGGGAACCGCCTATAATGTGTGTAGCATGGAAGATATCGCCATCTCTTGGTTGTTATGCTGACAATGAAAGTATAACGCTCAAAATATTATTCACCTCTATTTCAAAACTGAGCTCTGGCACCTCTACAAATCCCTGCTTCCCTCTGCGAAGGGCCTATCTATTTACTTCTATGTTGAGTCATCATCCTCTTATTAAAAAGCACCAGTTAGAGAGCACCGCTGTCATTTGCATTCATTACTGTTAGTTTACATTGAGTATGACTTGACTGGATCTCTTTTACCATGAATTACAATGTCTAGTCAGTCTTTGGTCTTTAAAGGTGCTCTACATTTATGTTTTGCGGTCTCAGAAAGGGCTAGCGAGATACCATCTTGTTATATCATATTATGATTGTTTTGAGAAAGTGTTGTCATCTGAGATTTATTATTATGGCTCGCTAGTTGATTATGATATTGATATGAGTAAACTTGAGACCTGTGCGTTATTGCGAATGTGGCTAGTTATAATCTTTGCTGAACTTGAATGCTGGCTTTACATATTTACAACAACAAGAGCAAACAGAGTTTGTAAAAGTTTTTCTTTATCACTTTCAGTTTGTCAACTGAATTGCTTGAGGACAAGCAAAGGTTTAAGCTTGGGGGAGTTGATACGTCTCCAACGTATCTTCTTTTCCAAACACTTTTGCCCTTGTTTTGGACTCTAACTTGCATGATTTGAATGGAACTAACCCGGACTGACGTTGTTTGCAACAGAATTACCATGGTGTTATTTATGTGCAGGAGCAAACGTTCTCGGAATGACCTGAAACTTCACAGAGCCACTTTTTAGAAAATAAGAAAAATACCTGCAAAAGATGAAGGCCAGGGGGCCCACCACCTTGCCACGAGGGTGGGGGCACGCATGCCCCCTAGGGCACGCCCCCCGACCTCGTGGGCCCCCTGTTGCCTCTCCGACTCCAACTCCACCTCCATATATTGAGTTTCGGGGAGAAAAAAATCGGGGAGAAGAAATCATCGCGTTTTACGATACGGAGCCGCCGCCAAGCCCTAAAACCTCTCGAGAGGGCTGATCTGGAGTCCGTTCGGGGCTCCGGAGAGGGGAATCCATCGCCATCGTCATCATCAACCATCCTCCATCACCAATTTCATGATGCTCACCGCCGTGCGTGAGTAATTCCATTGTAGGCTTGCTGGACGGTGATGGGTTGGATGGGATCTATCATGTAATCGAGTTAGTTTTGTTAGGGTTTGATCCCTAGTGTCCACTATGTTCTGAGATTGATGTTGCTATGACTTTGCTATGCTTAATGCTTGTCACTAGGGCCCGAGTGCCATGATTTCAGATCTGAACCTATTATGTTTTCATCAATATATGAGTGTTCTTGATCCTATCTTGCAAGTCTGTAGTCACCTATTATGTGTTATGATCCGTTAACCCCGAAGTGACAATAATCGGGATACTTACCGGTGATGACCATAGTTTGAGGAGTTCATGTATTCACTATGTGTTAATGCTTTGTTCCGGTTCTCTATTAAAAGGAGGCCTAATATCCCTTAGTTTCCGTAAGGACCCCGCTGCCACGGGAGGGTAGGACAAAATATTCCATGCAAGTTCTTTTCCATAAGCACGTATGACTATGTTCGGAATACATGCCTACATTATATCAATGAACTGGAGCTAGTTCTGTGTCACCCTAGGTTATGACTGTTACATGATGAACCGCATCCGGCATAATTCTCCATCACTGATCCATTGCCTACGAGCTTTCCATGTATTGTTCTTCGCTTATTTACTTTTCTGTTGCTATTGCTATCATCACTACAAAATATACCAAAAACATTGCTTTTACTACTGTTACCTTTTGCTACCATTATCACTACTATGATATTACTTTGCTACTAAACACTTTGCTGCAGATATTAAGTTTCCAGGTGTGGTTGAATTGACAACTCAGCTGCTAATACTTGAGAATATTCTTTGGCTCCCCTTGTGTCAAATCAATAAATTTGGGTTGAATACTCTACCCTCGAAAACTGTTGCGATCCCCTATACTTGTGGGTTATTAGTGTCGTGTCTTGGACAAGGTTCATTCAATAGTTGCTCGAGGGTGGGACCTGACCCGCCTGACCGAGGGGGTTGCCTACCCTTGCGTCGTTGGTTGTTCCCCTGTGCATTGGTGTTAGCCACAAATTCGTCAGTCTTACGTTTATTACCTCCTTGATTTGCCAGGTTATGCTGGTGACCCTTGTCGTTGCCGTTCTTCTTGCCCTTCCCTGTTTTTTCTTCATCAGACATGGGATCCTTGGTACTATCAGAATCAGCATACTTGACCAGAGCCGCCATCAACTGTCCCATGTCATTGCAGTCATGCTTGAGCCACCCCATCTTCTTCTTCAGAGGTTCAAAACGGCAATTTTTCTCCAACATTAAGACCGCGGAGCTGGCATCCATCTTATTAGATGAATGTATTATCTCCTTGACCCGGCGCACCCAATGGGTTGTGGACTCCCCTTCCTCTTTCTTACAATTAGTCAGGTCCACGATTGACATAGGTTGCTTACATGTGTCTTTGAAGTTCTAAATGAACCGGGCCTTCAACTCCGCTCATGAGCCGATGGAATTGGGTGGCAACCCTTTCAACCAAGTGCGAGCCGTTCCATCCAACATCATGGTGAAGTACTTAGCCATTGCTGCATCACTGACCTCCAACAGCTCCATTGCCATCTCGTAACTCTCAATCCATGCCCCAGGCTGCAAATCGGCCGTGTAGTTAGGCACTTTACGAGGCCCCTTGAAGTCTTTCGGTAAGTGCTCATTACGTATAGCCGGCACCAGGCAAGGAACACCTCCTGTTCTTGTGGCTACTCCTGCCTCAACAGAGGTTGCTAGATAAGCTAGAAAAGTTTGATGAGCCGCCTGCTCAGCTGCCAGTTGAACCGGCCGCTCAGCCTCTTGTCGGATCATCTCCTGATCCGCTAAGTTAAGGGCTCCAGCCTGCACCGGCTCATGCCTGCGTGGTTGGTTACGGCGTTGAGCGTTGCTTGACATATCAACTGAGTCCATATGCCTGCTATAGCTCGGGCTCCAGCTCAGGCGAGGGGTTGAATGGATTCTGTCCCGACTGTAAGAGTGCGCATCCTGCTGCGCCAGAGCCGTCTGAAGAAGTTCTCTCACCCTTCGTGTTTCGATTGATGTCGGAGAGTCGCCTTCCATCAGGAGAGCCGCCAAATGAGCCGATGTAGCAATGAGGTTTTCCAAAGGATTGGAGAAGTGACCTGGTGGTGTTGGCGCATAATGAGGCGGAGTGGTATATATACGAGGTGGTTCCATGGCCCGCGGCTGAACCGGTGCTCCGGGTGTCGCGATCCGATTTGCCTCCGGCGGGTTACTTGGACCGGCCTCGGGTGTATGGAAAAGGTTCCTAGGATCAAGCGTTAGTGGTAGGCGTGACTGAGTTTTCTGATGCCTTCTTCTCATGACCTCGTTTGACGCTTCAGATCCACCGAGAGCCGGAAAGTCTCCGCTTGAAGCTGCTGAGCGCGAGCGTCCAATGCCGCCCGCTCCGCGGCCATCCTGACCTCTTCTGCTGCTAAATTTTCCTTGGCCTGTGCCATCTCTTCGCGTACCCGTGCCACCTCCGCGTCATGTTGATCTTTATCCGCCGGCTCTACCGCGGCAGTTAACAGAGTCGTCAGCTTATCCATGAGGTCCATTAGCATCTGAGCCGGGGGGCACGCGGGGTCTCCTGATCCGGCCGCTGCCGACCTGGTGGTTGTCGCTGCTGCAGCCGTGGAGTTCTACCCGGGGTGAGTGCCTTCCATGAAGACTCCGGCTCGATTCGGCGGCTCAAAGGGGTCCGGAATACTGCTGCCATCGGAACAGACCCCAAGCATGCCATCCTGCAGGTGATACAAAGAATCCGTCTCGCCTGTTGATGACATAGCATCGGAACAGATGGCCATCTCACCGCCATCTACTGATCCTTCTGAGTATTCACCTCCATGGATGAAACCCACAAAGGCATGCTTTACGGCGAGTCGGGCCCGGGCGGGCCTCGCGCGCTGAGCCGTCTCAATGATGTTGGTGCAGACGTCCGGCTCGGGGCCCGATTCACCGATCCGGCCAATGAAGACATGAATCCTGTCGAAGGGGACCCGGTACCCATACTCAATTGAGCCGGCCTCGGGGCCCCAGCCTTCGTCGTCGATGTAGAGCTTTCCGCGATGACTCTTGGTCATCCGGCCCACAACGTATCCCTTGAGCCCTTCGAAGTTGCCCTTCAAGAACTCAAATCCATCGTGCGCTGGCCCCATGGTGGGCGCCAACTGTCGTGGAATTGTCACGGCAGATGTCCTAGCGAAAGGACTTAGTCGTAGGGCCATTGCAACTAGGAAGCTTAAAGGGGTTAATCAGGACAAAGGACACGAGAGGTTTTATACTAGTTCGGCCCCTTACGATGAAGGTAAAAGCCTACGTCTAGTTGTGTTTGGAATTGTGGGGTTTTGAAGGCCAAGGAGCAAATATGTCTGTCCTGGCTTGGAGTTGTTGTCTCCTCTCTAAGCCGCCACCGGGTTGTCCTCTTATATACACGGGTTGACGCCTGGCAGCCTACGGAGTCCCGGCCGGCTTATAAAACGTGTCCAGCTCGGTGACTTCCTTTACATGCCTTTCTTTACAAGTCTTTCCTTACAATGGCGGTTTACAATATTGGGCCTTAAGCCACCTCTGGGCTTTAGGCCTTCTATAAGTCTTAATAAACTATCTCCTTGAATATTACTGGGCTTCTTTTGTAACCCGCCATTGGGGTTGACCCGGCCCCTCCTGGGCGGGTCATTCCTGGTAGCTATATCCCCAACAATTTAAGACATTACTTTTGGGATGACCCACACATTTATAAAGGAGTAGGTGGTGTTATTAGACGTTGTGTACCTGAGCATGAACAGGAACATATCCTACGCAAGTGTCACTCCGAGGCTTATGGAGGACACCATGCTGGAGACAGAACTGCACATAAGGTGCTGCAATCCGGTTTTTATTGGCCTACTCTCTTCAAGGATGCCCGTAAGTTTGTCTTATCTTGTGATGAATGTCAAAGAATTGGTAACATTAGTAGACGTCAAGAAATGCCTATGAATTATTCACTTGTTATTGAACCATTTGATATTTGGGGCTTTGATTATATGGGACCGTTTCCTTCCTCTAATGGGTATACACATATTTTAGTTGTTGTTGATTACATTACTAAGTGGGTAGAAGCTATTCCAACTAGTAGTGCTGATCATAACAACTCTATTAAGATGCTTAAAGAAGTTATTTTTTCGAGGTTTGGAGTCCCTAGATATTTAATGACTGATGGTGGTTCACATTTTATTCATGGTGCTTTTCGTAAAATGTTAATCATAGAATTGCATCTACTTATCATCCACAGTCTAGTGGTCAAGTAGAACTGAGTAATAGAGAGCTTAAATTAATTTTGCAAAAGACTGTTAATAGATCTAGAAAGAATTGGTCAAAGAAACTTGATGATGCATATGGGCCTATGGAAGATCATATAAGAATCCTATGGGTATGTCTCCGTATAAGATGGTTTATGGAAAAGCATGTCACTTACCTCTTGAACTAGAACATAAGGCATATTGGGCCATTAAAGAGCTCAATTATGATTTCAAACTTGCCGGTGAGAAGAGGCTTTTTGACATTAGCTCACTTGATGAATGGAGAACCCAGGCTTATGAACATGTCAAACTGTTTAAAGAAAAGGTTAAAAGATGGCATGATAAAAGAATACAAAAATGTGAGTTTAATGTAGGTGATTATGTTCTGTTATACAACTCTCGTTTAAGATTTTTTGCAGGCAAACTTCTCTCTAAATGGGAAGATCCTTACATCAGCGAGGAGGTCTATCGTTCTGGTGCCATAAAAATCAACAACTTCGAAGGCACAAATCCGAGGGTAGTGAACGGTCAAAGAATCAAACATGATATCTCGGGTAATCCCATAAATGTTGAAACTAATGTTATTGAAACCGTAACCCTGAAGGAGTATATAAAGGACACTTTCCAGAACGTTTCAGACTCCGAAAAGGAATAGGTATGTGGTACGGTAAGTAAACCGGCTCCAAAACAGTTCTAATGGCAATTTTTCTCCGTTTTGGAATATTTAAGAAAATAGGAAAATAAGAAGCAGTCTGGCAAGGACACGAGGATTCCACGAGGTTGGAGGGTGCGCCCTACCCCCTGGGCGCGCCCCCTACCTCGTGGGCTCCTCGTGTGCCCTCCGGACTTCGTTTTCTTGCACGATACTTCTTTTGGTCGGTAAAAAGTCATTATATAATCTCCCGAAGGTTTTGACCACCGCATCATGCAAATATCCTCCGTCTTTATTTCGAGTTGTTTCTGCTATAGAATTAGAGCAAGATGTCTTCTCAAGAGTCAGTCGGGGAGAGTTGGGTGTCTCGTCCGACACCGAGACCAAGAGCAAACAGTGATGCTGACCACTTTGGGCCATCAACGAAGGAAGAGACGGAGGCCGACTTGAAAAGGATAGATGCCATGGAAGAGGACCAAGAAGTTACTTCTCATTTCTGAGCCGGATTCACGATGGGGGAACAACAGAGCTCAGCCATTCCAAACTCGGTCATCCCTTCCAATGTTAGATTTCTTTCTTATGAAAATATGAAAAAGAGTGTTACTTGTTCTCCCACAGCTATGCAACATCCATGGGTGAAAGGAGCTTTGGCCGTCACTGGCAAGCTCTGTAAGGAAATAATGGGCCTCAAGCAGCAAGCCAATAAGCTTGGAGAAGAGAATCGTATCCTGAGGGGCATCATCGCCAAGAATATCACATCACCACCCCCGAAGAAGGAGACATAAACACACGGGTATGGGCACTCCCCTTGGCAACTGCTAAGCTTGGGGGAGTGCCCCGGTATCGTATCACCATCACACTTCTATCTTTACCGTTTTTCTTAGTTCGATCCTTTTGGTAATATCTTGATCTAGTAGAATAAAAGTTTTAGCATGATCTAGTTTTTAGTTTTGCCTTATGATCCTTCTACGTAATTCAGTCCGTGAGCTATATATAATAAAGATTAGTTTTGAGTCAAGGGCTTGATTATCTTGTTATGATCTTGAGGGAATAATAGAAAAAGAAAGAATAAAAATAAATAAAGAGATCATATGGACCTTATGGAGAGTAATGACTTCACATATAAAGAGTATGATGAATAAAAGTTGTTGAGAGTTGACAAACATAGTTTTGGTCATCGTTGCAATTAATAAGAAGTAATAAAGAAAGAGAGGTTTTCACATATAAATATACTATCTTGGACATCTTTTATGATTGTGATCACTCATTAAAATATGACATGCTAAAAGGTTGATGTTGGACAAGGAAGACAACGTAATGGCTTATGTTTTCTTACATCTGAAATAAATTATATTGTCATGGATCATCCAACATGCTGAGCTTGCCTTTCCCCCTCATGCTAGCAAAATTCTTTGCACCAAGTAAAGATACTACTTGTGCTTCCAAAGTTGCCATGAGAGTCCACCATATCTACCTATGGATTGAATAAGATCCTTCAAGTAAGTTGTCATTGTTGCAAGCAATAAAAATTGCTCTCTAAATATGTATGATTTATTAGTGTGGAGAAAATAAGCTTTATACGATCTTGTGATGTGGAAGAAATAAAAGCGACAGACTGCATAATAAAGGTCCATATCACAAGTGGCAATATAAAGTGACGTTCTTTCGCATTAAGATTTTGTGCATCCAACCATAAAAGCACATGAAAACCTCTGCTTCCCTCTGCGAAGGGCCTATCTTTTATTCTTGTCTTATACTTCATACAAGAGTCACGGTGATATTCACCTTTCCTTTTTACATTTTATCCTTTGGCAAGCACAATGTGTTGGAAAGATCCTAATATATATAGCTAATTGGATGTGAGTTTTCATGAACTATTACTGTTGACATTAACCTTGAGGTAAAAGGTTGGGAGGCAAAACTATAAGCCCCTATCTTTCTTTGTGTCCGATTAAAACTTCATACCCATAAATATTGCGTGAGTGTTAGCAATTCTAAAAGACTAAATGATAGTTGAGTATGTGGACTTGCTGAAAAGCTCTTATATTGACTCTTTCCGATGTTATGATAAATTGCAATTGCTTCAATGACCGAGATTATAGTTTGTTGGTTCTCAATGAAGTTTCTGATTCATACTTGAAATTGTGTATGAATTGTTACTTTAGCATAAGAAATCATATGACAATACATATATATGTTGTTGTTCTAAGAATGATCATGATGCCCTCATGTCCGTATTTTATTTTATCGACACCTCTATCTCTAAACATGTGGACATATTTTTCGATTTTGGCTTCCGCTTGAGGACAAGCGAGGTCTAAGCTTGGGGAGTTGATACGTCCATTTTGCATCATGCTTCTATATCGATATTTATTGCATTATGGGCTGTTATTACACCTTATGTCACAATACTTATGCCTATTCTCTCTTATTTTACAAGGTTTACATGAAGAGGGAGAATGCTGGTAGCTGGAATTCTGGGCTGGAAAAGGAGAAAATATTAGAGACCTATTCTGCACATCTCCAAAAGTCCTGAAATTTCATGGGAGCACGTTTCAGAATACATAAAAAATATTGGGCGAAAGAAGTACCAGAGGGGGGGAACCCACCATCCACGAGGGTGGGGGCGTGCCCCCTACCTCGTGGGCCCCCTGGCAGCCCTCTGATGCCCATCTTATGCTATATGAGGTCTTTCGTCCTGGGAAAAATCATAAGCAAGCTCACGAGAAGAAACTCCGCCGCCACGAGGCGGGACCTTGGCGGAACCAATCTAGGGCTCCGGCAGAGCTGTTCTGCCGGGGAAACTTCCCTCCGGGAAGGGGAAATCATCATCATCGTCGTCACCATCGATACTCTCATTGGGAGGGGGTCAATCTCCATCAACATCTTCATCAGCACCATCTCCTCTCAAACCCTAGTTCATCTCTTGTATCCAATCTTTGTCTCTAAGCCTCAGATTGGTACCTGTGGGTTGCTAGTAGTGTTGACTACTCCTTGTAGTTGATGCTAGTTGGTTTATTTGGTGGAAGATCATATGTTCAGATCCATTATGCATATTAATACCCCTCTGATTATGAACATGAATATGAATTGTGAGTATTTCTGTTTGTTCCTGAGGACATGGGAGAAGTCTTGCTATAAGTAGTCATGTGAATTTGGTATTCGTTCGATATTTTGATGAGATGTATGTTGTCTCTCCTCTAGTGGTGTCATGTGAACGTCGACTACATGACACTTCACCTTTGTTTGGGCCTAGAGGAAGGCATTGGGAAGTAATAAGTAGATGATGGGTTGCTAGAGTGACACATGTTTAAACCCTAGTTTATGCGTTGCTTCGTAAGGGGCTGATTTGGATCCATATGTTTCATGCTATGGTTTACCTTAATACTTCTGTTGTAGTTGCGGATGCTTGAAATAGGGGTTAATCACAAGTGGTACGCTTGTCCAAGGAAGGGCAGTACCCAAGCACCGGTCCACCCACACATCAAATTATCAAAGTACCGAACGCGAATCATATGAATGTGATGAAAACTAGCTTGACGATAATTCCCATGTGTCCTCGGGAGCGCTTTCCTTTATATAAGAGTTTTTCTAGGCTTGTCCTTTTCTACAAAAAGGATTGGGCCACTTGCTGCACCTTATTTACTTTCATTACTTGTTACTCGTTACAAATTACCTTATCACAAAACTATCTGTTACCGATAATTTCAGTGCTTGCAGAGAATACCTTGCTGAAAACCGCTTATCATTTCCTTCTGCTCCTCGTTGGGTTCGACACTCTTACTTATCGAAAAGGCTACGGTAGATCCCCTACACTTGTGGGTCATCAGTCATCATGGCCTTACCCGTGTCCATCGGCCCCATCCTTTGGCTCTAATACATCCTATATTATATATATATATATCCCTTTTGAAGTTTAATAGGGATTTTAGTATGTTTGTATTGTTATATTTATTGTGTGTTGTCTAATTTAAGGCCTAGGCAACATGATCTAGAGACCTACGTGGTTAAGCACACGTTATATAGCGGTTCCTCAAGCTTTCATGTGATAGGTGTTGGTATCAACGAGGAGCGATGGCGATATGAGGAGCACGAGAAGCGACATCACTTAAGGTGTTGTTTCAATATATTGATTTTAGACACCGAACCGACCATTGCTAATGGGAATGAAGGGGGGCAATAGTACTCCCTTCATTTCAAAATAATTGAACTTATAGGATTATCCTGAATCAAACTTTTAAAAGTTAGAAAAATCTCCAAAGATCTACACAATATATAATACATATATATATATATATATATATATATATATATATATATATATATATATATATATATATCATAATGAATAAGTGAAGCAAATTTGGCGTTGTAGATGTTGATATATTTTAAAATAGACTTAATGAAGTTTGACTTTTTCAAACCTAGAACTTCAATTATTTGCAAAGGGGGGAAGCGTTGAGCAAATACGAAAGAAGGGGGTTCGGTTATTCATGGGTGGCTTGTCTGCCGAGCATACTATCAGTTGAATGCATTTGCTTTCCACACCATTTGATCTCATTGTAGGAAAATAGAGTCTCATCACCATTATTTACTTTCCACACAAAGTTTATTACTTGAATTTAATCCTCTATTCAACAACCATCACTACTATAAAGTCTGATAGGTACTCTTCATTAGTCAACACATTTGAGATAAATGACATATCAAGCGTTGTTGGAACAACAATAGCAACACTCTTCTTATACCTTGAGGAATCCATATTAAATTGGGAAACGACACTTCCTGATTCAAGCTTCAACTAGCCTTGTGCACTAGCAGAACATTAGATATCATGTGCTTCTAATCGATTGTTTTTGCATCAGGTCAATTGCATATAGAGTCAGACTAGTTTGATGGAGGTTCACGTGATCAGGTCATGTTCTTGGCACTTCTCTTGTCTCACCCTAGTGATGATCTTCCTTTAAAAAATCCATGCACGACTATGAGGCTACTCTACTCTCTAGTGTTGGATCCATTGCTCTTCTTCTGTTAGCCTATTATACTTCCGATTTTGGAGGCCCTCTCTGGGGTACTTGGCTTGGGTGGAAAGATGGGGATCATAGTGCCATTGAGTCGTTGTCTCATTGTATGTTGTCTTCTAAGGATTGTTCGCATTTGGTCCGTGTTTGCCAAGATGATACTTTATTCACCATCACTAGTAGAAAAAGGGGCTTTCGTTCGGGCCTGGCCAGCCCATTAGTCCCGGTTCTTCCACGAACCGAGACCAATGGATGCACTTGTCCCGGTTCGTGAGCCCAGGGGGCTGGCCGGGGCCTCGTGGGCATTGGTCCCGGTTTGTATGGAACCATTTGTCCCGGTTCCAGGCACGAACCGGGTCCAATGGGCATCGCTCCTGGCCCACAAACATCGGTCCCGGTTCTTGGCTCGAACCAGGACAGAAGGCTAGGCTTTAGTCCCGGTTCCAGCACGAACCGGGACAAATGATTTGCCTATATATACCCCGTCGCCACAGCAGAAAACTCCACAGTGCTCTGTTTTTTCTGGCCGGCGAGGAGAGGGCATTTGGGTGCTCTAGCTCACCTCCTATGCACATGAGGTGTTCGATGAAATGCCCGAGCCATGCTAGTTAAGCTTTCTCCTCTCAAAGCTTGACCTCCAAGCTCCATTTCCCCCAAGATTTGTCTAGGTTTAGCGGTTCGTCACGTCCCGTCCCCGTCTTCACCGCCGTCAATCGCCCGCGCCGATCTCGTCGCTTGCACCACTGTGGTGAGCCTCTTATCTTCTTCTGAAAGAAAAAATTCTTACTTTAGATAGATACTTGTCTAATTTTCTTACTTTTATTATTGCTTGTTATTATATAGTGCGATGGTTTTGGTATCCGCCCCCGTCGGCCCTTGTCCTGGCTATGATTCGGATGTGGTATATATTATCTTTTATAACTATTTGGTTCATTTATTGTTTATGACAATTATGCCCATCAAGTTGACATAGATTTTATTTATGTAGGAGGTAGTTGAACCGGAAATTCCAACCGACCCTATTGTCGAGAGGTTAAATTTAGTTGAAGAAGAAAACAATTACTTGAATGAAAAAATAAAAAAAATGAGGAGGAGAAGATGATATTGGAGTTGCATGTTGTGGATGTCGTCGGTGATCACAAGATCAAGATGGATGCAATGCGGTTGAAGATGAGAAAGATTAGAAAATATGCCATTCATACCGAGGCTTGGTATCATTATGTCGTTGGATAAATTTTTACCTTGGTTGTGATTATGATCGCATTTATTGTTGCATTGAAAGGTTTCACATAGTTTTAATGTATGGTTTAACTAGATGCTCTAGAGATCTATATGTTGTTCAATGAGAACTATGTATGTACTTTGTTTTTAATGTGATGATGAACTTCTATTAATTTGGTGACTTATCTATCCATGTGAATCTGTAATGGTTTTTGACACACATAATGTGATGATGAACTTCTATTATATTGGTCACCTATCTATCCATGTGGCTTTGAATGGTGCATTTTGAACAAACAAAAAGTCTGGAGTTGAAATAAGTTCAAATAAATGAAATCCCTTTTGTAACAGATGAATTTTCGTCCGAAACCCTAATACTTCGAAAGAGATTGTCCATTTTGTACACAAAGTGCATCCAGTTTTTGTCATAACCCTCTCAACTTTTTAGTACATGCTATGTGGGTGAAATGATGATACCATGCCAACTTTCAACCTTTTTAGAGTTCATTTGTAGTGCTTTTCAATTTCAGGGTCATTCAGCTAAAAAAATCAGTAAATGCATGAAAAATAACAAATGAAGTCAGAAAGGGTTGAAAATTGATGATGTGGCTTTGAATGGTGCACTTTGAACACAGAAAAATTATGGAGTTCAAATAAGTTTAAAAAATGAAATCCCTTTGTAACAGACGAGTTTCCGTATGAAACCTTTATACTTCGAAGAGATTGTCTGTTTTGTACACGAAGTGCATCTAGTTTTTGCTGTAACCCTCTAAACTTTTATGCACATGCTATGTGGGTGAAATGATGATACCATGCCAACTTTCAACATTTTCAGAGTTCATTTGGAATGCTTTTTAATTTTAGGGTCTTATAGCTCAAAAAAATCAGTAAATGCATGAAAAATAACAAATGAAGTCAGAAAGGGTTGAAAATTGATGATGTGGCTTTGAATGGTGCATTTTGAACACACAAAAAGTCTGGAGTTGAAATAAGTTCAAATAAATGAAATCCTTTTGTAACAGATGAGTTTTCGTCTGAAACCCTGATACTTCGAAAGAGATTGTCCATTTTGTACACGAAGTGCATCCAGTTTTTGTCGTAACCCTCTCAACTTTTTAGTACATGCTATGTGGGTGAAATGATGATACCATGCCAACTTTCAACCTTTTTAGAGTTCATTTGTAGTGCTTTTCAATTTCAGGGTCATTCAGCTCAAAAAAATCAGTAAATGCATGAAAAATAACAAATGAAGTCAGAAAGGGTTGAAAATTGATGATGTGGCTTTTAATGGTGCATTTTGAACATAGAAAAAGTATGGAGTTCAAATAAGTTCAAAAAAAGGAAATAACTTTGTAACAGACGAGTTTTCATATGAAACCCTTGTACTTCGAAAGAAATTGTCTGTTTTGTACACGAAGTGCATCTAGTTTTTGCCGTAACCCTCTCAACTTTTATGCACATGCTATGTGGGTGAAATAATGATACCATGCCAACTTTCAACATTTTCAGAGTTCATTTGGAATGCTTTTGAATTTTAGGGTCTTATAGCTCAAAAAAATCAGTAAATGCATGAAAAATAACAAATGAAGTCAGAAAGGGTTGAAAATTGATGATGTGGCTTTGAATGGTGCATTTTGAACACACAAAAAGTCTGGAGTTGAAATAAGTTCAAAAAAATGAAATCCCTTTATAACAGACGAGTTTCCGTATAAAACCCTGATACTTCGAAAGAGATTGTCTGTTTTGTACATGAAGTGCATCTAGTTTTTGCCGTAACCTCTCTACTTTCTTGCACATGCTATGTGGGTGAAATGATGATACCATGCCAACTTTCAACCTTTTCAGAGTTCATTTGTAGTGATTTTCAATTTCAAGGTCATTCAGCTCAAAAAAATCAGTAAATGCATGAAAAATAACAAATGAAGTCAGAAAGGGTTAAAAATTGATGATGTGGATTTAAATGGTGCATTTTGAACACAGAAAAAGTATGGAGTTGAAATAAGTTTAAAAAACGAAATCCCTTTGTAACAGACGAGTTTCCGTATGAAACCCTGATACTTCGAAATAGATTGTCTGTTTTGTACATGAAGTGCATCTAGTTTTTGCCGTAACCCTCTCTACTTTCTTGCACATGCTATGTGGGTGAAATGATGATACCATGCCAACTTTCAACCTTTTCAGAGTTCATTTGTAGTGATTTTCAATTTCAAGGTCATTCAGCTAAAAAAATCAGTAAATGCATGAAAAATAACAAATGAAGTCAGAAAGGGTTGAAAATTGATGATGTGGCTTTGAATGGTGCATTTTAAACACAGAAAAAGTATGGAGTTGAAATAAGTTAAAAAATGAAATCCCTTTGTAACAGACGAGTTTCCGTATGAAACCTTGATAATTCGAAATAGATTGTCTGTTTTGTACACGAAGTGCATCTAGTTTTTGTCGTAACCCTGTCTACTTTCTTGCACATGCTATGTGGGTGAAAGGACGATACCATGCCAACTTTCTACCTTTTCAGAGTTCATTTGTAGTGCTTTTCAATTTCAGGGTCATTCAGCTCAAAATAATCAGTAAATGCATGAAAAATATCAAAGTATTATCATAAAATAAAATGATGATGATACTACGAATTTCAGGGTCTTTCAGCCAAAAGAATTATCATAAAATGAATAAATAAGTAATTTTAAACAAAATAATATAAACTTTAATAAAATATATAAGTAGAAACAAAATAAAATTTAATAACATAAATAAAATTTATGAAACTAAAATTATCAAAGTATTTTATGTTCAAAACATTATAAGCAACCCCTAAAATTTATGAAACTAACATTATATAAAATTGATGCAACTAAAATTTTCAAAGTATTTTCTGTTCAAAATCATTAAAAGCAAAAATATTTTTCATAAAGAACTTTTTTTTGTTAGAAACTTTAATAGCAAAAAGAATTATCATAAAATAAAATAAATAAGTAATTAGAAACAAAATAAAATAAAATAAATAAGTATTTTGTTGTAAGTAGAACAAAACAAAAAAATAAAGCAAAAACGAAAACAAAAAAACTGGGGAAAAATTTGCCACCTATTGGGCCACCACGGCCTGAATACGACTAGAAACCCATCCATGGGCCAGGATTCAGGCCCGCAGAAGGCCCAGTAGGCCCATCAGGCATAGCAGTCACAATTAGACCCGTAAGCCTGCAATGGAGAGGAGCTCGAGAGGGGTGCGGCAGTGGGGCTTATAAACCACTGCGCGCCCCTCTCGACTAGCGAGGTGGGACTAAACTCCCACCACCACCCCGCTGTGCAAGGCCTTTGGTCCCGGTTGGTGGCACCAACCGGGACTAAATGGGTGCATTAGTTCCGGTTTGTCGCACCAAGCGGAACCAATGCCCCCCATTTAGTCCCGGTTGGTGC
>NC_041390.1:34976516-34983661 GCF_002162155.2 Triticum dicoccoides | reverse complement strand
CCGGGACCAAAGGCCACCGCTTCCCGCCCTTTGGGCTGCTGAAAAGAGACCTTTGGTCCTGGTTGGTGGCACGAACCGGGACCAAAGGGGGGTATTCGTCCCGGTTGATGCCACCAACCGAGACCAAAGGTCCTACTATATAAGCCCACACTTAGAAAATTTGGCAGTTTCATCGCCAATTGCCTCCTGGCGACGCTGAGCTCATCGACGCCGCCAGGCTGCCCCGACACCGTCCGCCGCCCCTGCCGTCGCCCCCGACCGCGCCGTCGTCGTCGCCCGTGCCTTGTTGTCACCGTCTCCGTCGCCGTCGCCAACATCGTCCCCGAGCCCGCGCGCCCCTGCCCTCGCCCCCAAGCGCGCCTTCGCCGTCCGCCGTCCCCGAGCCTTCCTCATCGCAGACGCCACCTTGCTGTGAGCGCCGCCCCGTTCCCCTACTCCTCCCCCCAGTACTGGCCACCGTCGCCGCCGCGCGTTGCCACCGCGCCGCCGCCTCTGCCCTTCGCTGCTGCCGCGCGCCGCCCCTGCCCTGCGCGGCCGCCGCGCACCGCCCTCCCCTGTGCGGCCGCCGCGCACCGCCCCTGCCCTTCGCTGCCGCCACGCGCCGCCCCTGCCCTGCATTTTTATTTCATAGCATTTTTTTTCATAAATGTATTTTTTGTCTATGTGTGTGTATGTGTATATATGTGTGTACATGTTCATAGCATTTTTTCATAAATGTATTTTTTTGTCAATTTATGTATATGTTCATATATATGTGCATATTTGTAAAACAATTGTGTATGTACAGGAGAATTTATGTATATGTTTTGTGCATATTTTTTGTAAATTTATGTATATGTTCATGTTTAGAAGAAAAAAGGAGTGGAAAAAGAAGGTTAGTGCATTTTAGGTTAGTGCATTTTAGGAGTGGAAAAATTTCTATTTTTTTCTTCTTCTCCTCTATTCCTTTCTTCTTCTCCTCTTTTTTTCCTTCTATTTTTCTTCGATCTTCTTCTCCTCTTTTTATTTCTTCTTCGTCTTTTTTTTATCGGATATGTCGTTGTCGATATACCCCCTCTCCGATAACATTATTTTCTCATGTATGTATGTCATCATTGTCGATATATATAACTCCCTCCCAGATAACTTCGACATGAGGGGCGGTCGATATATATACCCCCTCTCGACCGTGATAACTTATACCACGGGAGCACCCCCTGATACGTCTCCAACGTATCTATAATTTTTGATTACTCCATGCTATATTATCTACTATTTTGGACATTATTGGGCTTTATTATCCACTTTTATATTATTTTTGGGACTAACCTATTAACTGGAGGCCTAGCCCAGAATTGTTGTTTTTTGCCTGTTTTAGGGTTTCAAAGAAAAGGAATATCAAACGGAGTCCAAACGGAATGAAACCTTCGGGAACGTGATTTTCTCAACAAATAAGACCCGGGAGACTTGAACCCTACGTCAGGACACAAAAGAGGAGGCCACGAGGTAGGGGGGCGCGCCCACCCCCACCAAGCGCGCCCTCCACCCTCGTGGGCCCCCTGTTGCTCCACCGACGTACTCCTTCCTCCTATATATACCTACGTACTCCCAAACGATCAGATACGGAGCCAAAAACCTAATTCCACCGCCGCAACTTTCTGTATCCATGAGATCCCATCTTGGGGCCTATTTCAGAGCTCCGCCGGAGGGGGCATCGATCACGGAGGGCTTCTACATCAACACTATAGCCTCTCCGATGAAGTGTGAGTAGTTTACCTCAGACCTATGGGTCCATAGTTAGTAGCTAGATGGCTTCTTCTCTCTTTTTGGATCTCAATACAATGTTCTCCCCCTCTCTTGTGGAGAACTATTCGATGTAATCTTCTTTTTGCGGTGTGTTTGTTGAGACCGATGAATTGTGGGTTTATGATCAAGTCTATCTATGAACAATATTTGAATCTTCTCTGAATTCTTTTATGTTTGATTGGTTATCTTTGCAAGTCTCTTCGAATTATCAGTTTGGTTTGGCCTACTAGATTGATCTTTCTTGCAATGGGAGAAGTGCTTAGCTTTGGGTTCAATCTTGCGGTGTCCTTTCCCAGTGACAGTAGGGGCAGCAAGGCACGTATTGTATTGTTGCCATCGAGGATAACAAGATGGGGTTTTCATCATATTGCATGAGTCTATCCATCTACATCATGTCATCTTGCTTAAGGGGTTACTCTGTTTTTAACTTAATACTCTAGATGCATGCTGGATAGCGGTTGATGAGTGGAGTAATAGTAGTAGATGCAAATAGGAGTCGGTCTACTTGTCTCGGATGTGATGCCTATATACATGATCATACCTAGATATTCTCATAACTATGCTCAATTCTGTCAATTGCTCAACGGTAATTCATTCACCCACCGTAGAATGCTTATGTTCTTGAGAGAAGCCACTAGTGAAACCTATGGCCCAGGTCTATCTTTATCATATTAATCTCCTACTACTTAGTTATTTACTTTGATTTTTACTTTACCTTTATTTTACTTGCATCTTTATCACAAACATACCAAAAATATTGTCTTATCATATCTATCAGATCTCACTCTCGTAAGTGGCCGTGTAGGGATTGACAACCCCTATTCGCGTTGGTTGCGAGGATTTTTTTTGTTTTGTGTAGGTACGAGGGACTCGCGCGTAGCCTCCTACTGGATTGATACCTTGGTTCTCAAAAACTGAGGGAGATACTTACACTACTTTGCTGCATCATCCCTTCCTCTTCAGGGAAAGCCAACGCAGTGCTCAAGAGGTAGCACCCCCCGGCCCTCTCGCTCGACCAAAACTCTCGAGGACACCCAAACCCTAGAAAAAAAACAATGTCGGTCTCCTACCCCCTCCTGCCGCGCCCCTACCCGATCGACAAACTCTCTTGACGCCACCCAAATTTACCAAGTTAAAAGAGCGTTGTCGTCGAGGCCACCCCGAACCCTTGAAGCGTTGTTGAGGCCACCCCAAACCCTTGAAGCGTTGCCGAGGCCACCCCAAACCCTAGAGAAGCTTCGAGGCCAGGCCACTAATATGATTCCTTATTGTGCTTAGCTAGCTAGTTCTATGTTTGCCACTAATATATCCATCTGTCATGTTTGAATAATAATTGCCATGTTGTAAATATTTGCAGAAACTATGGATCCGCACCCCCGAGACGAAGCAACAGAAGCGGTGTTGGGGGAGATAATCGCACACGGAAGTGATGCCGTCTTGTCGTTTCTCAACGTCACATGCACCGATGGTCTGGAAAGATAGGATGAAGAAGCAGGCTATGATGATGATCAAACAATGGAGGAGGAAGGACACCATGATGATGGCTTCGGTGACCGAATGGAGGGGGAAGGACAGCGTGATGACGGCTCTGATGACCGAACGGAGGGGGAAGGACACCGTGATGACGGCTCCGGTGACCGAACGGAGTCTGGCTAGGTATATATATTAATTAATTAAGCATGTGCTGACTATAGCTAATTGATGCATTAATTGTTTTTGGTATGTACACATATTAAATCTCTTCTTTTTCTTCTTTTCTAGCCCTCCGGATCGAGCAACACTTCGGTAACGAGACGAGGCCCGAAGAGAAAGTTGCGCACGGATGAAAGGTACACGATCGTCGAAATTGATCGCGCTGGCCAACCGATTGAACCCCTCCGGACCAAGCAAAAATTTAATGTTCAGTGCGGGGTTCTAGTTAGGGACATGATCCCGATCAGCATCGAGCAATGGTTGAAGCCTAAGGACAAAGACTCTCAGGTGTCTTGTGTCAGCGATAGGCAGAAAGCTGATCTTTGGACCGCGCTGCTAGAAAATTTCACCTTCCCGCCAGAGGAGGATCCGAAGAATCCAGTTAAAAAGCCAATGATCAAGGCTTATGCTCTTAAGAAGATGGTTGAGCTATTCAGGAGGTGGAAGAATGAGCTGAAATCATCGTTTGTCGACCAAGACAAGACTCCAGAATTCATCGGCCGATTTGAGAAGATCAAAGATCAGTGGCCCGCATTTGTCACCAAAAAGAAATCTGAGAGAGCAGCGAAGATGTCAGCGACAACCGACAAACAAGAAAAATGCTGCAAAGAAGAAGCATCACCATCGCACGGGGTCAGGTGGCTACCTGAAAGCCCAGCCATTGTGGGACAAGGCTGAGAATGACCTCATTGCTAAAGGGATCGAACCAGAGATGCGACGCTGGCCAGACCGTTGCAGGACTTGGTTCTTCGGGGTTGGGGGGAAATTGGACCCTGTAACAGGGAAGTGCGTTTGGACCAACGAGCAGCTGAACACACCCATCGTAAAGCTTCAGGAGTATATCGAAAAGGCGTAGCAAGGGACATTCGTTCCAGACAGAGAGAATGACGAGCTCACAGAGGCCCTCGGTAATCCTGAGCACCCCGGACGGACACGAGGCACGCCAGGCTCCCTTTCATGGAAGGCTGGATTTCCCGACGCAAGCGGTTACAAACGCCGGGAGAGAAAGAAGAAAAAGGAGCTGACCCAACTACAGGCGCTGCACGCAAGGGTACAAGCGCTAGAGGAACGAGACAAGGCCCGCAGCGCGCGACCTGCCGAAGCTGCTACACCCGAAGCTACCCCGCCATCTCAGCGGAGAAGCAGCGTGGTTTCCACGGAGCTGCTTCAGGAGCCTGTCTTCACGGCTCCTGTTAGCTACCTCGTGGATGCTATCACGGAGTCTCAGAATTGCCACCTTATGACACAGTGGATGGATTTGAAAGTCAAGGCGGATGTTGGCTCTGTTGCACCTCCTGAACCTGGCGCAACTTTTCACTGCCAGCCGATTCCAGAAGGATATGCTAGGGTGATGGTTGATGAAATCACAGAAGGATTTGAGGACCTCCAGCTTGACCACCCTATGGGTGATGGGGAGACTAGGCTGGGTTCTTGTCTGAAGACTCCATGCCTATGGCGGAAGGAGCTCATCAACCTTCCGAACTGGACACCTCCGCCTCCTCCTCCACCTCCGGCGAGTCAGGGCACTCCGCCTCCTCCACCGCCTCCTCCTTCGGTGAGTGATCAGGGCACACAGCCTCCTTCTCCGGCGTGTGGCGGCACTCCACATGCGCCGGCGCTCCCGAGCAGCCACCAGCCTACTCCTTCTTCGGCGCGTGGCGGCACTCCGCCTCCTTCTCCGCCTGCGCCGGCGCGCCCGAGCAGCCACCAGCCTCCTCCTTCTCCGCCTCGCCAGCAAGGGCGGAAGAGACCCGCCGCCGCCTCGGCTGCTCCGGCACGTCGTAGTACTTCTCCCCCGCCTCGTAAGCAAGCACGAAAGAAGACAGCCGCAGTCACTCTGTCTGCTCTGCGTCTAGCAGTACAGCCAGAGGCAGGAGGCAATATAGATTCGGTCCACCTCTCAAGCCTCTAGAGAAGTTACCATACGAGAGGACCATTGAAGAAAACACGAAGATCATGGAAAAAGAAGTGAATGACTTCTTTGAAGGGGTGAAAGCAAAGAGACATCCACCTCCGAAGGAGAAGGTAGACCGGGTGAAAGCAAAGTGCACTATCGATGCCCTAAGGAAACCACCAAAGTCTCCGCTGAAAAACAACTATGAGCGCATTACTGCAAAGGTATATATCGAAGCGGAGCGGTCGAGAAATACTATCAGTGATCGAAGGTTAGCAGCACGACAAGTTAGGAAAAAAATTGCCCAGCTCGGCGAACAAGCGGACCAATCGTGCCCCCCGCTCAAGGTGTCTAGCGATATCATCGCTAATGATCCGGGGATGGTGCCCGGTTATAGCAATCTTGAAGATTACCTGCCCGACGATGTACATTATTATTTCTTGGAGGTGGAAGAACACCAATACCATTACGGGAAGCCTCTTGTCAAAGATGAAAAATCTCTAACAACGATGATGCGAAGATTCCATGATTGGTACATGAAAACCTGCAGAGAGTCCGGGGGGACGAATACTTTGTATCTGAGAGTTAAAGAGGAGCATGACCTCGTTGGAATTGATTTGTTGACTATTCCATTTGAGGAGTTCTTCCAGTGGTTCAATCAAAAGGCCCTCGATAAATTAATGGTCACTTGCTACTGTCTGTAAGTACTATTTCTGTCATTAAGTCTCTACATATAGCTCAGCTCTTTCATTGCATGTATATATGATTATCCTCACTATATTATGTAGATTGAAGATCGTCGAGTGCAGAAAAGCAGAAATGTATGATATTGGGTTCATTAACACAAATCTCATAGATAAATTTGAGGTTGAAAAGAACGCCGATGATGTTGAGGTCAACTTGCTCAAATCATTGATAGTAAATCAAAACAAAGATAAAATACTCTTTCCTTACAACTTCGAGTGAGTGTTACTTTCTTGTGCATATTCGGTTTCCCTTATTACTCGAGCGAGGTTATAGTAATGTAATTGATGAGTTATGCATGCGTGCGCAGCTTCCACTATACTCTCCTGGATATTAAGTTTGAGCAGGGACTAGTAACCGTCTTAGACTCGAGACAAAAATTTCCCGAGACCTATGCGGACATGACTAAAATGCTCGAGAAGTAAGTTCAATCGATCATTATCGCACCATATCGGGAACTTTTTGTTCATTTCCTAATATCAAGTAATTGTTTTCTTTGTCTCGCAAGGTTTGTAAAGTATTCACCGCACAAGCTCCGGGACTGCCGGGGGAGCTGCGATGGACATACCCGAAAGTAAGTAGTACTAGCTAGCTAGTTCCGCGCATCTCGATCCCGTTGATTCTAGCTACTTTCGTCAATGCCATTTATAATGCTTCATTTATCAGTTTGATTGACCTCTATTTCTCGTAAAGTGCTTGTGGCAGGAATAAGGGAATGATTTCTGTGGATACTACGTGTGCAAGTTCATCTACAACGCGACTTGCAAAGATAAGCAGCACTGGTAGAAAAAGGGCCTATAGTCCCAGTTCGTAAGGGCCTTTAGTCCCGGTTCCGGAACCGGGACTAAAGTGTCGGTACTAATACCTCCCCCCTTTAGTCCCGGTTCAATCCAGAACCGGGACTAAAGGCCCTCCACGTGGGCAGTGCGCAGAGCCCAGTCAGGAGACCCTTTGGTCCCGGTTGGTGGCACCAACCGGGACCAATAGGCATCCACGCGTCAGCACTTCTGTGGCTGGGGTTTTTGTTTTT
>NC_041390.1:34970505-34976122 GCF_002162155.2 Triticum dicoccoides | reverse complement strand
GGGGTTAATTTAGGTGTTTCATATATTGTGTTAGCTAGTTATAATTAATAGAGAGAAGTGTCCTCTGTTATGTCCGTGCTTGGTCGACGCTACGTACTATACATACGTATATAGAGAGGACTAGACACGCTAGCTAGCTAGTAAGCAAACGAAGGAAACAGAAGATCATCATGAACATATATGCATATATACAGAGAGAAGTGAAATCGACCACCTCTCCTTCTCCGAGAGATTGGTCGAACAACAAGTTCTCGTATATCTATCTGACACTACCGGCTACATATATACAATAATTATCTCTTACAAATATAATCATACGGACTCAGGGTCCACATAGAATTCTCCGTCTTCAGGGATCACGTGGTCAAGAAAGAATGACGCCAATTCCTCTTGAATTCCTCGCATGCGAGCTGGTGCTAGGAGTTCATCCCGCTTCCGAAACATCTAATTTAAAGAAGGGGGTCAATACATATATATATATGAATGAATGAAACTCAACACAAATGATGGTAATAAAATAAAATTGTGAATGTTGTTATTTACGTACTTCATATTGTTCGTCAGTGTAGCCCCGCTCACAGGTCGTGTGGCGGATGGACTCGCAAACATAGTATCCACAGAAATCATTCCCTTGTTCCTGCCACAACCACTTTACAAGAAATAGAGGTTAATCAAACTGATAAGCAAGAATGCCAAATGGTATTGATGAAACTAGCGCTTGAATGACTAGTAGATGCGCTTAAAATGCTACTATAGCTAATACTTACTTTCGGGTGTCTAAATTGCAGCTCCTTCGGTAGTCCCGGAGCTTTTCTGGTGAATTTTCTCCAAACCCTGCCGGACAAAGAAAATAATTACTTGATATATCAGAAAATGAACAAAGTTGCTGATATGGTGGATAATGATCGATTTAACTTACTTCTCGAGTATTTGAGTCATGTCTGCATAGTCCTTGGGATCTTTTCGTCTTGAGTCTAAGACGGTTACTAGTCCCTGCTCAAGCTTAATATGTAGGAGAATATAGTGGAAACTGCACACGTATGCATAACTCATCAATTACATTACTATAACCTTGACTAATATATAAGGGAAACCGAATACGCACAAGACAGTAACACTCACTTGAAGTTGTAAGGAAAGAGTGTTATATCTTTGTTTTGATTTATTATCAACGATTCTAGCATGCTGGCCTCGGTTTCTGCAGCATGAAATTTAACCTGAGTTGCATCTATGAGATATGTGTTAATGAACCCAATATCACCGACTTGTCTTTTCTTCAATTCGACGATCTTCAATCTGCATAATATAGTGAGGATGATTATAAATACATGCAATGAAAGAGCTAAGCTATATAGAGAAACTTAATGACAAAAGTAGTACTACTTACAGACAGTAGCAGGCAACCGTTGTTTTATCGAGGGCCAATTGATTGAAAAACTGATAGAACTCCTCAAATGGAACAGGCAACAAATCAATTCCAACGAGGTCATGCTCCTTTTTAACTTTCACATACAAAGTACTCCTCCCCCCAGAGTCTCTGCAGATTTTCAAGTACCAATCATGCAATCTTCGCATCATCGTTGATAGAGATCTTTCATCTTTGACGAGAGGCTTCCCGTACTCGTATCTTTGTATCTGCATCTCCATGGGTTCATAATGTACTTCGTCGGGCAGGTAATCTGCAAGATTGCTATAACCGGGCACCATCCTCGGATCATTATCGACGTTGTGGCTAGGCACCTTGAGCGGGGGGCACGATTGCTTCGCTTGTTCGCCGAGCTGGGCAATTTGTTTCCCAGCTCGTCATTCTTTCAGCCTTTGATCACTGACAGTACTTCCCGACCGCTCCGCTTCGGCAAATTCCTTTCCAATAATGCGGTCATAGTTTCCTTTCGGCGGATCAGACTTCGGTGGTTTTGTCAAGGCAGCCAGAGTGCGCTTCACTTTCACCCGATCTACCTTCTCCTCCGGAGGTGGATGTTTCTTTGCTTTCACCCCTTCAAAGAATTTCTTCACTTCTTCTCACGCGATCTCGGCGTTCTCCTCCTGGGTCCTCTCGTATGGTAACTTCTCTGGAGTCTTCAGAGAAGGACCAAATCTGTATGTCCTCCCGCCTCTGGTTGTACTGCTAGACGCCGACCGAGCAGACGTAGCGGTTGTCTTCTTTACTTGCTTAAGAGGCGGAGGAGAAGGACTACGACGCGCCGGAGCAGCTGGAGCGGCGGCAGGTCTCTTCCGCCCTTGCTGACGAGGCGGAGAAGGAGGAGGCTGGCTGCTCGGGCGCGTCGGCGCAGGCGGAGAAGGAGGCGGAGTGCCGCCGTGCGCCGGAGAAGGAGCCGGCCGAGGGCCCTGATCGTCACTCGCCGGAGGAGGAGGCGGTGGAGGCGGAGTGCCCTGACTCGCCGGAGGAGGCGGTGGCGTCCAGTTCGGAAGGTTGATGAGCTCCTTCCGCCATAGGCATGGAGTCTTCAGAGCAGACCCCAACCGAGTCTCCCCTTCACCGGTAGGGTGGTCAAGCTGGAGGTCCTCAAATCCCTCCGTTATCTCATCCACCATCACCCTAGCATATCCTTCTGGAATCGGCCGGCAGTGAAAAGTTGCGCCGGGTTCAGTAGGAAAAACAGAGCCAACAGCCGCCTTGACCTTCAAATTCATCCATTGCATCATAAGGTGGCAATTTTGAGACTCCGTTATAGCATCCACGGGATAGCTGGCAGGAGCCGTCAAGGCATGCTCCAGCTGAAGCAGCTCGGTGGAAGCCACGCTGCTTCTGCGCTGAGATGGGGGGGTAGCTTCGGGGGAGGCTTCGGCAGTACGTTTGCTGCGATTTGCTTCTCGTTCCTCTATCGCGTCTACCCTTGCTTGCAGCGCCTGCATTTGGGTCTGCTGCACTTTTTTCCTCCTCTCATGGGATTTGTAACCGCCTGCGTCCGGAAACCCAACCTTCCATGGAATGGAGCCTGGCGTGCCTCGTGTCCGTCCAGGGTGCTCAGGATTCCCGAGGGCCATTGTGAGCTCGTCGTTCTCTCTGTCTGAAAAGAACGTCCCTTCCTGCGCTGCTTCGATATACTGCTTAAGCTTACTGACTGGTATGTCCATTTGATCGTTCGTCCAAATGCACTTCCCTGTTACAGGGTCCAGTGTTCCGCCAGCCCCGAAGAACCAAGTCCGGCAACGGTCTGGCCAGTTAATTGTCTCTGGTTCGATCCCTTTATGAACCAGATCATTCTCAGTCTTGGACCACTTAGGCCGGGCTACGAGGTAGCCACCTGACCCCGTGCGATGGTGAAGCTTCTTCTTCGCAGCATTTTGCTTGTTTGTCGCCGACATCTTCTTACTCTTTTCCGATGTCTTGTGGGCCACAAATGCAGGCCAGTGATCTCTGATATTCTCGTATCTGCCCTTGAATTTTGGTGTCTCATTATTTTCGACAAACTTATTCGGCTCTTTCTTCCACCTCCTGAATAGTTTTGCCATCCTCTTGAGAGCAAAAGACTTGATTAATTTCTCTTTAACTGGGTTCTCTGGATTATCCTCAGGCGGTAGGGTGAAATTTGACTTCAGCTCAGTCCAAAGATCATTTTTCTGCATATCATTTACATAAGAGACCTCAGGGTCTTCTGTAGCCGGCTTAAACCATTGCTGGATGCTTATCGGGATCTTGTCCCTAACCAGAACCCCGCACTGAGCAACAAATGCGCTCTTTGTCCGGAGGGGTTCAATAGGTTGGCCGTCGGGCGCGATTGCTATGATCTCAAACTTTTCATCCGAGCTCAACTTTTTCTTTGGGCCTCGTCTCTTTACCGAAGTTGTGCTCGATCCGGAGGGCTAGAAAAAAGAACAAAGACTTAATTAATATGTGTACATACCAAAACAATGAATGCATCAATCAGCTAGTCAGCATAGGCTTAACTAATATATATACCTGGCCGGACTCGGTTCGGTCACCGGAGCCGTCATCACGGTCTCCTTCTTGCACCGGCATTGGGTCACCGGAGCCATCCTCATGTTCTTCTTCTTGCACCGGCATTAGGTCACCGTAGCCAGCTTGTTCACCCTCTCCTTACAGAACATCGGTTTTATTGAGAAACAACGAGATGGCATCGCTTCCTTCTGCGATTATGTCCCTCAACAATGCTTCTTTTGTTGCTTCGTCTAGGGCGGTGTCCATAGTTTCTACAAATATTTACAACATGGCAATTATTATTCAAACATGACAGATGGATATATTAGTGCCAAACGTAGAACTAGCTACCTAATCATAGTAAGCTATCGGGAGGGGGTATATATCGACAACGACGACACTACATCTATGTCCCTCGACGACCCTCGTTCCCGATAAAAAAAGAGGAAGAAGAAGAAAAATAAGAGGAGAAGAAAGAATAGAGGAGAAGATCTCCTCTATTCTTTCTTCTCCTCTTTTTTTCTTCTTCCTCTTCTTTTTTTATCCTCTTCTTCCTCTCATGTTCGATAGGATCGCCGAGGGGTCGGGAGGTTGCCTAGTGTCAAGGGATTCAACAAAACCATGTCTTCATCATTAGGGGAAAGTAACATGTGCATGATGGTATGAAGCTCTTCAAAGTTGTTCTGGAATGGAGTCCCAGATAGGATAATTCGCCTTTTGGTACAAAGTTCAGAAAGAGCCTTCCGAATATCGCTATTTGGAAGGCCTTTGCTGAATTCGTACCAAAAGGCGGATTATTCTATCCGGGACTCCATTCCAAAACAACTTTGCAGAACTTCGTACCAACATGCCCTGGTTACTTCCGGCTAATGATGAAGGCATGGATTTCTTCAATACTTTGACACTAGGAAACCTCTCTCTACTTCCGGCTAATAAGAATAAGAAGAAGAAGAAGAAGAAGAAGAAGAAGAAGAAGAAGAAGAAGAAGAAGAAGAAGAAGAAGAAGAAGAAGAAGAAGAAGAAGAAGAAGAAGAAGAAGAAGAAGAAGAAAAGAAGAAAAAAAAGAGGAGAAGAAGAAAGGAATAGTGGAGAAAAGAGAAAATAGAATATATTCTATTTTCTCTTCTTCTCCACTATTCCTTTCTTCTTCTCCTCTTCTTTTTCTTCTTTTTTCTTCTTCTTATTTATTTCTCCTCTTCTTTTTGGTAGAGGAAACCCTAAATAGCTAGCAAGTATCGTGGGTGTGAGATACATGTGGCCTTCGGTGTCGGACACTACATCCACGTCCCACAAGTGACGTGGGCATCGAAGCCCGCGCCACTTGTGGGATGTGGGTGTAGTGTCCGACACCGACGGTACATGTATCTCACACCGACGATACTTTCTATTTAGGGTTTCTCCTCTACCGCTCCTCGACCTCTCGACAACCCTCGTTCCCGATAAAATAAACAGGAAGAAGAAGAAGAAGAAAGAAGAAAAGAAAGAATAGAGGAGAAGACTTCCTCTTCTTCCTCTCCTCTTCTTCTCCCTCTTCTTCCCCTTCTTCCTCGCCTCTCTCATGAATGTCCGACGTTCTCGACCCCCCCCCCCATGTGTCGAAGAAAAAAAGAAGAAAAAAAAGAAGAGAAGAAGAAAGGAATAGAGGAGAAAAGAGAAAATAGAATATATATTCTAATTTTCTCTTCTTCTCCTCTATTCCTCGAAGAAAAAAAG
>NC_041390.1:34937718-34970243 GCF_002162155.2 Triticum dicoccoides | reverse complement strand
AAAAAAAAGAAGAAAAAAAAGAAGAGAAGAAGAAAGGAATAGAGGAGAAAAGAGAAAATAGAATATATATTCTAATTTTCTCTTCTTCTCCTCTATTCCTTTCTTCTTCTCCTCTTCCTTTTCTTCCTCTCCTCGTCTTCTCCTTCTTCTTCTCCTTCTTTCTCTACTTATTTTCCTTTTCCTTATTTTACTTTTTCCTCTCCACTAACATCATCATATATATGAAAAAAAACATCATCATATATATCATCTATCATCTATGAACAAAAATATTCCTAGATACATAAAAAATTTCTACAAATGAAAATAACCTAAAAAATCATATGATCATCTATGAACAAAAAAAACATCATTTGATCATCTATCATCTATGAACAAAAAAATCATCATTTGATCATCTATCATCTATGAACAAAAATATTCATCATCTGATCATCTATCATCTATAAACAAAAATATTCCTAGATACATAAAAAAATTCTACAAATGAAAATAACCTAAAAAAATCATATGATCATCTATGAACAAAAAAACATCATTTGATCATCTATCATGCATCTATGAACAAAAAAATCATCATTTGATCTCTATCATCTATGAACAAAAATTTGCAAAGGGATGGCGCCGGCGGCCGGACCAAGCTAAGGAGAGGTCGGCGGCGAGGATGGCGTCGGGGCAGGGGCGCGGGTGACGGCGATGGCGGGCCAGGGCGGCGCGGGGCGACGGCGGCGGGGGCGGGCCGGGGCGGCCGCATCGGGGCAGGGGCGGGCCGGGGCAGGGGCCCGGGCGACGGCGAGGGCACGGGCGACGGCGGGCGACAGCGGGCGATGGCGAGGGCGCGGGCCACGACGGGCACGGGCGAGGCGACGGCGACGGCGACGGCGGGGCAGCCTGACGGCATCGTCGGGGCGAGCTCGGGCAGCCTGGCGGCGTCGTCGGGGCGGGGAACTGGCGATGAAATCTGAAAAAACGCTAAGTCTTTGCTTATATAGAAAAGGCTTTGGTCCCGGTTCGTGGCAGCAACTGGGACCAAAGGTGTGCATTAGTCCCGGTTGGTGCCACGAACCATGACCAATGCCCCCTTTGGTCCCGGTTGGTGCCGCCAACCGGGACCAATGCCCTTGTGCTGCCCGCGCCCAAAAGTTTAGTCCCACATCGCTAGCTGAAGGGCGCCGGCACTGGTTTATAAGTCCTGTTGTGCCTCCCCATTCGAGCTCCTCTCTAATGCAGGCTTTCGGGCCTAAACTTGCTACTGCCTGTGGGCCTATTGGGCCTCTGCGGGCCTGAATCCTGGCCCATGTAGGGTTTCTAGTCGTATTCAGGTCGTGGAGGCCCAGTAGGAGGCATTTTTTTTGGTTTTTTCTTTTTTATTTCTACACTTTTTGGTTTTTTATTTTTTTATTTCTACTTAAAACTAAATACTTATAGTTTTTTAGTGATTTCTTTTTGCTTTTAGGTCACAAAAATTATAAACTTTCTGTTAGTGCCATTAGTTTTAAATTTTGAATAGTTTAAATTTGAATTTTAAAAAATTTGTGTGAATCACTAGTTTATGAATAACTTTACTATAAAAATAGAATTTTTTTTCTATTTATTTTTTATTTATACTTACAACTAAATACTTATAGTTTTTTAGTGATTTCTTTTTGATTTTAGGTCACAAAAATTATAAACTTTCTGTTAGTGCCATTAGTTTTAAAATTTTGAATAGTTTAAATTGGAATTTTATAAAATTTGTGTGAATCACTAGTTTATGAATAACTTTACTATAGAAATAGAATTTTTTTTCTTCTTTGCTATTTATTTTTTATTTATACTTACAATTAAATACTTATAGTTTGATTTTAGGTCACAAAAATTATATTCTTTTTGCTATTGAAGAATATTATAGTTTTGTTTTAGTTGATCATAACATAATATTTTAATTGATTGTTTTTATTTTCATAAAAGTTTTGTAGTTCATTCTGTTTGCTATTAATTCATTCTTTGAGCTAAATGACTCTGAAATTGGAAAGCATTTCAAAATAAACTCTGAAAAGGTTGAAAGTTGGCATGGTATCATCATTTCACCCACATAGCATGTTCCAAAAAGTAGAGAGGGTTACGACAAAAACTTGATGCACTTCGTGTACAAAATGGACAATCACTTTCGAAGTATCAAAGTTTCGAACCATAAGACATGAAAGCATTTCAAATGAACTCTGAAAAAGTTGAAAGTTGGGATGGTATCATAATTTCACCCACATAGCATTTGCTTATTGCGGGAGAAAGTCTTCACTTTTTCTTCGCTTGTGTCATTTGCTTATTGTGCCATAACCATGGATAATCTTCATTGTTTATCAGGATGCTTGGGTCAGCCTTGACATTGAAGGGAGGAATTTCATGAAACTTTTCATAATCTTCAGACATGTCTGTCTTGCCGTCCACTCCCAGGATGTCCCTTTTTCCTGAAAGAACTATGTGGCGCTTTGGCTCATCGTATGATGTATTCGCTTCCTTATCTTTTCTTTTTCTCGGTTTGGTAGACATGTCCTTCACATAGATAACCTGTGCCACATCATTGGCTAGGACGAACGGTTCGTCAGTGTACCCAAGATTTTTCAGATCCACTGTTGTCATTCCGTACTGTGGGTCTACCTGTACCCCGCCGCCTAACAAATTGACCCATTTGCACTTAAACAAAGGGACCTTAAAATCAGGTCCGTAGTCAAGTTCCCATATGTCCACTATGTAACCATAATATGTGTCCTTTCCGCTCTCGGTTGCTGCATCAAAGCGGAAACCGCTGTTTTGGTTGGTGCTCTTTTGATCTTGGGCGATCGTGTAAAATGTATTCCCATTTATCTCGTATCCTTTGTAAGTCAATACAGTCAAAGATGGTCCCCTGGACAACAAGTACAACTCATCACAAACAGTGTTGTCACCTCTGAGACGTGTTTCCAACCAACTGCTGAAAGTCGTGATGTGTTCACATGTAATCCAGTCGTCGCACTGCTCCGGGTGTTTGGAGCGCAGACTGTTCTTGTGTTCATCGACATACGGGGTCACCAAGGTAGAGTTCTGTAGAACTATGTAGTGTGCTTGAGACCAAGAATATACGTCCCTGCATATTATTGAGTCTCTTCCAAGAGTGCCTTTTCCAGTCAGTGTCCCCTCATACCGCGATTTAGGGAGACCTATCTTCTTAAGGCCAGGAATGAAGTCAACACAAAACCCGATAACATCCTCTGTTTGATGGCCCATGGAGATGCTTCCTTCTGGCCTAGCGCGGTTACGGACATATTTCTTTAGGACTCCCATGAACCTCTCAAAGGGGAACATATTGTGTAGAAATACGGGCCCCAGGATGACAATCTCGTCGACTAGATGAACTAGGACGTGCGTCATGATATTGAAGAAGGATGGTGGGAACACCAGCTCGAAACTGACAAGACATTGCGCCACATCACTCCTTAGCCTTGGTACGATTTCTGGATCGATCACCTTCTGAGAGATTGCATTGAGGAATGCACATAGCTTCACAATGGCTAATCGGACGTTTTTCGATAGAAGCCCCCTCAATGCAACCGGAAGCAGTTGCATCATAATCACGTGGCAATCATGAGACTTTAGGTTCTGAAACTTTTTCTCTGGCATATTTATTATTCCCTTTATATTCGACGAGAAGCCAGTCGTGACCTTCATACTGAGCAGGCATTCAAAGAAGATTTCTTTCTCTTCTTTCATAAGAGTGTAGCTGGCAGGACCTTTATACTGCTTCAGAGGCATGCCGTCTTTTTTGTGCAAACGTTGCAGGTCCTCTCGTGCCTCAGGTGTATCTTTTGTCTTCCCATACACGCCCAAGAAGCCTAGCAGGTTCCCGCAAAGGTTCTTCGTCACGTGCATCACGTCGATTGAGGAGCGGACCTCTAGGTCTTTCCAGTAGGGTAGGTCCCAAAATATAGATTTCTTCTTCCACATGGGTGCGTGTCCCTCAGCGTCATTCGGAACAGCTAGTCCACCGGGACCCTTTCCAAAGACTACGTAGTGTAAATCATTGACCATAGCAAGCACGTGATCACCGGTGCGCATGGCGGGCTTCTTCTGGTGATCTGCCTCGCCTTTGAAATGCTTGCCTTTCTTTCGACATTGATGGTTGGTCGGAAGAAATCGACGATGGCCCAGGTACACATTCTTCCTGCATTTGTCCAGGTATATACTTTCAGTGTCATCTAAACAGTGCGTGCATGCGTGGTATCCTTTGTTTGTCTGTCCTGAAAGGTTACTGAGAGCGTGCCAATCGTTGATGGTCACGAACAGCAACGCCTTAAGGTTAAATTCCTCCTGTCTGTGCTCATCCCACGTACGTACACCGTTTCCATTCCACAACTGTAAAAGTTCTTCAACTAATGGCCTTAGGTACACATCAATTTCGTTGCCGGGTTGCTTAGGGCCTTGGATGAGAACTGGCATCATAATGAACTTCCGCTTCATGCACATCCAAGGAGGAAGGTTATACATACATAGAGTCACGGGCCAGGTGCTGTGATTGCTGCTCTGCTCCCCGAAAGGATTAATGCCATCCGCGCTTAAAGCAAACCATACATTCCTTGGGTCCTTTGCAAACTCATCCCAGTACTTTCTCTCGATTTTTCTCCACTGCGACCCGTCAGCGGGTGCTCTCAACTTCCCATCTTTTTTTCGGTTCTCACTGTGCCATCGCATCAACTTGGCATGCTCTTCGTTTCTGAACAGACGTTTCAACTATGGTATTATAGGAGCATACCACATCACCTTCGCAGGAACCCTCTTCCTGAGGGGCTCGCCGTCAACATCACCAGGGTCATCTCGTCTGATCTTATACCGCAACGCACCACATACCGGGCATGCGTTCAGATCCTTGTATGCACCGCGGTAGAGGATGCAGTCATTAGGGCATGTATGTATCTTCTCCACCTCCAATCCTAGAGGGCATACGATCTTCTTTGCTGCGTATGTACTGTCGGGCAATTCGTTATCCTTTGGAAGCTTCTTCTTCAATATTTTCAGTAGCTTCTCAAATCCTTTGTCAGCCACAGCATTCTCTGCCTTCCACTGCAGCAATTCCAGTACGGTACCGAGCTTTGTGTTGCCATCTTCGCAATTGGGGTATAACCCTTTTTTGTGATCCTTTAACATGCGATCGAACTTCAGCTTCTCCTTTTGACTAATGCATTGCGTCCTTGCATCGATAATGACCCGGCGGAGATCATCATCATCTGGCACATCGTCTGGTTCCTCTTGATCTTCAGCAGCTTCACCTGTGGCAGCATCATTGGGCACATCGTCTGGTTCCTCTTGATCTTCACCAGCTCCCCGTTGCAGCATCACCGTATTCAGGGGGCACATAGTTGTCATCGTACTCTTCTTCTTCGCCGTCTTCCATCATAACCCCTATTTCTCCATGCCTCGTCCAAACATTATAGTGTGGCATGAAACCCTTGTAAAGCAGGTGGGAGTGAAGGATTTTCCGATTAGAGTAAGACCTCGTACCACATTCAGTGCATGGACAACACATAAAACCATTCTGCTTGTTTGCCTCAGCCGCATCGAGAAACTCATGCACACCCTTAATGTACCCGCGGGTGTGTCTGTCACCGTACATCCATTGCCGGTTCATCTGCGTGCATTATATATAATTAAGTGTCCAAATTAATAGAAGATCATCATCACATTAAAACCAAAGTGCATACATAGTTCTCATCTAACAACATATAGCTCTCCATAGCATCTAATTAATTAAACCATACATTGAAACTAAGTAAAACATTTCAATGCGAAAAAAAATGCGATCATAATCGCAACCAAGGTAACAATTGATCCAACGGCATAATGATACCAAGCCTCGGTATGAATGGCATATTTTCTAATCTTTCTAATCTTCAAGCGCATTGCATCCATCTTGATCTTGTGATCATCGACGACATCCGCAACATGCAACTCCAATATCATCTTCTCCTCCTCAATTTTTTTTATTTTTTCCTTCAACAAATTGTTTTCTTCTTCAACTAAATTTAACCTCTCGACAATAGGGTCGGTTGGCATTTCCGATTCACATACATCCTAGATAAATAAAATCTATGTCATGTTAGTCAGCATAATTTTCATAAACAATAAATGAACCAATAGTTATAAAGATAATATACATACCAAATCCGAATCATAGACAGGACAAGGGCCGACGGGGGCGGATACCAAAACCATCGCACTATATAAGATGCAATAATAAATGTAAGAAAATGATACAAGTATCTATCTAAACATACAAGTAAGAATATTTTTCCTTTCAGAAAGAAGATAAGAACAAGAGGCTCACCACGGTGGTGTCGGTGATGAGATCGGCGCAGGTGATCGACGGCGGTGAAGACGGGGACGGGGCGTGACGGACCGCTAAATCTAGACAAATCTCGAGGAAAATGGAGCTTGGAGGTCGAGCTTCGAGAGGAGAAAGCTTAAGTAGTGTGGCTCGGGCATTCCATCGAACACCTCATGTGCATAGGAGGTGAGCTAGAGCACCACAAAGCCCTCTCCCCCTCGGCCAGAAAAAATAGAGCACTGTGCTCTGCTCTTGCGCGAGGGGGTATATATAGGCACCTCATTGGTCCCGGTTGGTGACATGAACCGGGACTAAAGGGGAGCCTTTGGTCCCGATTCAAGCCACCAACCGGGACCAACGGTGGTGGGCCAGGAGCGAGGCCCATTGGTCCCGGTTCGTCCCACCAACCGGGACCAAAAGGTCCAGACGAACCGGGACCAATGGCCCACGTGGCCCGGCCGGCCCCCTGGGCTCACGAACCGGGACCAATGCCCGGTTCTAGACTGAACCGGGACTAATGGGCTGAGCCGGCCTGGACCATAGCCCTGTTTTCTACTAGTGCAGGGCTACTCTAAAAGGCAATTTATGTGCGTAAGCAATAATATTCACAATTTCATTTTATTACACCATCATTTCTGTTGAGTTTCATTCATATATATATATATGTATTAACCCCCTTCTTCAAATTAGACGTGGGAGATGCGGAATGAACTCCTACTAGAAGATCGCATGAAAGCAATTCAAGAGGAATTAGCGAGATTCTTTCTTGACACATCATCAATAAAGCCGGAGAATACCATGTGGAACTTGATTTCAGATGCTAGGGGATTGTAACAGATCTTACATATTGTATATGTATGTAGCCAGTAGCGTCGGATAGATAATACGAATACTTGTTGTTCGACCAATCTCTCGGAGGAGAGGTCGACCACTTCTCTCGGTATGCATGACGAAGTTCTGTACTTAATGGTTTCCTTCATTTTCTTACTAGCTAGCGTGTCGAGGGCCTCTCTATACGTATAGTACGTAGCATCGACCAAGCACGAAGATAAAAGAGGACACTTCTCTCTATTAATTAATTAGCTACCTAACACAATATATGAAACACCTTAATTAACCATACAAACCCCCAAATCCACCCCCCCCCCCTTTCAGAAAAAAACCAAAAACCCTAGCCCCTGAACAGCTGACGCGTGGATGCCTATTGGTCCCGGTTGGTGCCACCAACCGGGACTATAAAGGCCCTCCTGCCTGGGCTCGCCACAGCGGCCACGTGGAGGCCCATCTGTCCCGGTTCGTATAAGAACCGGGACTAAAAGCCAAGGGCATTAGTAACGACTCTTTAGTCCCGGTTCCGCAACCAGGACAGATGGACCTTATAAACCGGGACAAATGACCCTTTTTCTACTAGTGCATGTGCATCCTTGGGTGGTGGATTAGCCATGTGTCGCCGAATGCATTTCTTGTAAATAAATATGTATGCATGTGGGTTGTAGCTGCAAATGGACCTGTGTGCCTATCTTGTACTAACTAGTAAATGCGCATGTGCAACGCACGTTAATATTTAGGTAATATATTAATTGCACGGGGATATTAGGTATGTTATTATTTGTGTGTTAATACTGTGATTAGTGCAATATTTGGTATAATATTAATTGCATGTTAAACACGTTTAACGCTCGTCATTGAAGCAGTCTAGGTCATTGGATTGACTTAGTTCGATGGCTGAGATCATTTGGATCTACCCCTTTGAATCTTTTTATATTGGTATAATATAGGTGTGGTTCAACGTGGAGTTTTTCTTTTTTGTGGTTCAACGTGTAGTTGTTTGAAGAAAATAAAACTCCCAAAGGCCAAACCGCCATCAGGGTTTTCCAAATAAATAGCCGTCAAAGCTTCTCTCATTTTCCATCCGGCACCCTCCACAAGTTTCTTCTCCAGGCCCCCCGCCAGTTAGCGGAATTGCCACGCGAGTCCTCCGGCCGCGACCGCCATGGAGCCACCCGGTTCGGGTACAGGAGCAGCAGAACCGGTCGAGGAGGACCGCGTCGACGAACCGGCCCATGGGGGCTCCTCCCCGAGCGCTGCGGCGCCGCCACCTCCACCTCCCCGCACGACGCCCCTCCACCTCGAGCAGGCCGGAGGCGGCGCCGATGGGTCGACCCCCGCGACGGTGTTCGACCCCCGGAAGGGCAAGGATCCGGTGCCCCTGCTGCCGCCCTGGGCCATTCCTCCTCCTCCGAGCCCCGCCACGGTGTTCGACCGACGGAAGGGCAAGGATCCGGTGCCCCCGCTGCCGCCCTGGGGCATTCCTCCTCCTCCGAGCCCCGCGGGCAGCAGCAGCTCCTCCGACTCCTCCATCGACTACGGCGCGGCATTCAGGGCCGGGGCCTTCGGAGACGGGGTCACCGAGTCGAGCACCGCCGCGGAACTCAGAGCCCGCGGCGGCAGGGCGCCGGCTACGTGGAGCGACCCCTTGGTGGCGGCCACGAGGGAGGAGCCCAACGCGGCGCCGCATCCGTTCGACCACGGGATGATCGATCGGCTGGTGCGACAGCAGGCGGCCATCGACGGGGCGATCGGGCTACGGGAAGAGCCCGACGAGGCGGCGCCGTCGGTCGACCCCAAGCTGGTTGCGCAGTTGTTGCTCCAGTGGCTGGCGAGAGTGCAGGCGGCCGTCGACGAGGACAACAGGCGACGGGAACAGCAGGTAACGGCCTCTGCGACGTGCTCTTGTTGTTTCTTGGAGTTCTTGGAGTTCTTGGAGTGCGTTCTTGAGCGTTTCTTGGTTTCCTGTTGAGCAGTACAACTCGTTGCGCGCGGAAGAGGCGATGTACCAGAAGGAACAGGTATGGGCATGAATGGCATGAATCTGGTCGGAATTGCTTGCTGTAGTCTGTTAAAATCTTGAGGTCAGGGATGATTTAGCAGTTGAAATGGAATCTCGGCGAAATGTTGGGGACAGTTTGGCGATTAGGCATTTCCTGATTATTACTCAAGTTCTTCTTGTGATGCATTATGAGATTTAGAGGTAGGCAAGGATCTTGTTGTGATTACTCACAACTGTTCAAGATTTAGGCGTCCAGGCTTGTGCTAATTGATTCTTCTATTTGGTTTGGTATGATAGCATGTTTTGCACTTTTGCTGCAAGTGAAAAATGTGGGGAGATATGAGGATCATGTCTTGGCAGTGGTTGCTGTCATATTTGGGCAAGAAATCTTGATGTCAAAATGTACCAGTTTCCAGTGTAGATGAATGGTGTTATAGGGGAAGTTAATCATCTGTTATAGTGAGTGTTTGTTCGGGATTACATGGCTCTATGCTTTTGCCTTTTGTCATGTGTTGCCTGAAAGGCTGAAACTGGCTCCGAAGCCTCAAAACTCGATTCATATGAATAACTCGAATATTTCAATCTTGTTAGCCGAAATATGTGATCCTGATGCTAATTCTGTGGTGCAGGAGAAACTATCACAAGTAAAGGTTGTGGTAAAGGTGAAACCCAAGCAAGACAAACTAGGTATAAACTGGACTCGGATCATGAACAAGGTATGGCCTGAATCTTGTCCGCTCTTCTCACTTGTGAAGTTGTGATTCTCGGGTGGTATGAACTGGGATTTTTTGTGCATAGAAAATAGAACTGGGATTTTTTGGTTTTCTTTGGTTTCTGTTTGTTCATGTTAAATTCTTGGACCTGTTAGTGTAATCAACGCATGAAATCTTGGTTAGAGCGTCATGTGGCATCCTAGCGTAGGGGAGGAATCTTGGGAAAATGTTGGCAGAAGTACAAATGCCCTTGGTGCTCGTTGATCTTTCCACAATCTGCAATTGTATTTTGAAGCAAATGGCTATCTTGTTGAAACTGTTGTCTGTAAAATGTGGGGAAATCATGAGGTCATGTCCTACTGCAATATTTTGGCAACAGAGCCTGAAGTCAAATGTATGAGCTTCCTTTGCAAACAGATGCTGTTATCAGAAACTTTAATCTAGACATTAGTTCAAGACTGCATAGTTGGACATAATTCCTGTGAATCGTTTGCCATTCACATGCAAAATCGGCGACCACTTTAGGATTTGGTCGAGAAGTTTCGCCATTATGTCGATTGGTACCTGGAACTGGTTCAGAAGCCCCGGAATATAATTCATGTAAATAGTTGCCGAAAATAAAGAAGCTTTGGATGCACATGTTTTGCGGTCTTGCTATACAGTATTATTTTTCCTTTTGACAGGGAAAAGGGAAAAAAAATTGAGTGCTTGTTTGTTAATTCCATTATTTTTCATTCCCTTATGTCTTTGCTTTTAAATACTCGATCTTGTTGATTCTGTACAATTGCAAGACTGGCAGGATGTATGGTCTTTAACTTCGTTTTCTTCATTTCCTGTCAAATAGATTTTTCGTAGAGAAGGAAGGGAAATATGTTCGGAACATGTGAACCACCAGGTTTGTCTCCATTTTGCCTGATGTAATGTTCAAAATGGAAGTGCAAGAAAAATCAGGATCAAAGCCCTATATCACAAGATACTGTGATTAGTGGTTCAGAAGGATCATGTTCTCTTTATAAATACTAAATTGTATATTAACTCTTGGTTGTGATAATCTGATGGGACCTGAATCGTACTTGTACTGTTCTTGAGTTTATCATGTGTTAATAGACATCTTCTCGTTTTCTTACTGAACAACAACCAATCAGTATCAATGATGGGATTATATACTAGCGGTTTCAAACATTTCCAGAGAACATGGAAACCTGAAGATTTGAATGAAAACAAAATTTCCATCACATTTTTAGATATGTTGTTTCCATGTTCAACTCAGCGTAATTTGAATTCTCATATTTGTGCGTTCGTTGCAGACACATCCCATCACTGAAGTCAGAAGGCATCATAGGCTTGCTTCTGACGAGGCGAACCATCTTGATGCGTATTCAGAATATAGATCGGTGATTGGAGATGGGGAGTGTTTCTACAGGAGCTTCATATTTTCGTACCTTGTAATCGTCCTCCCCTCTTTTCATTATCATAGGATGTAGGTTTAGTTATTTATTAACTTTCTCTGTTTTCGTGAATGTACAACAGGAGCAAGTTATTGATAGGCAGGACACACATGAGGAACAACGTCTCCTTCGTGTTGTTGAAAGAATGTCCATGCAACATGCAAATCTTCGATGGAACTCTGACTTTCGCAGGAGCAGCAAAGTAAGTTCTCGCCTTCTCCATACTTGGTTCTTTCCTTTTCTTTTTTTGAGGGTAATGTTCTTTCTTGGATAAACATGCTTGCAAGGGATGATGATTCTATTCAGGTTACGGTACAACACTTTGTTTGTCATTTGCAGGAGATTCACATTGCTTAACAGTAGCGGTATGCCATCACAGTTTTATGCACTGTTGGCAGAAACTCAAATTTGAAGTTTATTGTAAAGTTAACGACCCAATTGTAGCAACGGCCTTAAGAAAATTTACTTGCAAAGGAACGTCAATATAATAAGGAAGTAACATAATTTTATGCTTGTTTGAGCACTGCAACAATGCTCACCTACTGGTTATTATTGTATAGCCACCTCACTGTTTGTTACTAGCTATAGTATATGCTTAACAACTAAAGCTTCTCAGGCGAGTTATCTTAGGTGTGTTCTTTTATATCTTGCCATTGATCAGTATTCTGTATGTATCATTGTAACCTATGATATATGATTATCAATTGCGAATTATTGAGTCGCTGGTTCTTTCAGGCATTTAAGAATCTGATCAAGAAAATAATGAGACGGAAACATGGCAGAGAATCAACTAGCAGGTTTTTGACTTGCTTGGTTTTCTGCAATTCCATCATAGTATTGTGGCCGAATGCATTCCATCTCACTGACATAATATGTGCCATTTTTAGCCGCCGTAAAGAGAAACTTCTCAAGTTCTTCAACAAGGATGATACGACACTAGACAGTGAGAGAAACACCCTTGAATTCATATTTCCTTTTGTCCATCACAATTCATGTTTCTGACACATTTTCTTGGTTAGTTTTCATTTTCCTCAGATTACTAGTAGCTATCCAGATGTGCTCGCACAGGGAGGTGTATGAACCGCTTATACCCGGGCTCAGAGGAAATTACAATCTGGAAGATGTCAGTGATGCATATTCTCCCTTGCATTACCGTTGTGCTGATTTCCAATGCATCCATTGTTGGATACATGACACTCAATCTACCTATCCTGTTATTGTTGTTGTACGTACAGTGGTGCTTTTGGCGCGTCACTCCAGCTCGCCGGTTCACGCATCATGTTATGATGGTGGCCTTGGCCAGAGCGCTTGAGGTACCCCTCAGAGTGGAGCGAGTCCGAGGAGGATATGATCCAGATATCTACACTGTTCCTGGAGTTCCCCGTCCGAGAGTGACCCTGCTGTACTCGGCAAATCACTACGAAATCATCTACCCACGTGCTCCTTCTGCTGAGAGTTCAAGTCATCAGGCTTCCCAGAGAGAACATGCTGCTGATCAGGGTTCAAATCAACAAACTTCCCAGAGAAAACATCCTGCTGATCAGAGTTCATGTCATCAGGCTTCCCAGAGAGAAGATCCTGCTGATCAGAGTTGAAGTGAATAGATTCCGCTGGATTAAAGTTTGAGTTGGGCTGCTGCCTATGAATGAGATTAGTGGTAGGCATATCATCCTCCAGATATCTACATGCAGTGATGAAGTTGGGGTAGACATAGCATATACACTTGTGCGTTCTTCTTTGATAGGGAGAGAAACTTGTGGTGTTGTTTGAATTGTTGGCTGGTATACTTGTGCATTCTTTGAAAGAATTTCTTTCTAATGTTGGCAAAGATACATACTGCTGATGCCACTGGATTGATTGATCAGTTTGGTGCTAAGGATGAAACTGTTTTCCAACAATATACTCATATTACCCTGCCTGCTTTGTGAAGCTGTTCGAATCACAACAATCTGGCCGGTATTACTTTGTAATGTACTCCCTCCGTAAACTAATATAAGAGTGTTTAGATCACTAGTTTAGTGATCTAAACGCTCTTATAGAAGTTTATAGAGGGAGTACTAGCAAACTGCCAAAATGTGGTTAAGACAACTTTTTGTACCTATTGATTCAGGCACGAGGCCCATATCACACCACATAGTCTTCCAATAGCAGACCGGCTGGGAACTTTTCTAGTGACCCATCAGTGGAAGTTGTGGAAACCACAATTTTTGCACATCCAAGCTGGGCTCCAGCTCTGGAATAAGGTTCAACACATCAATACAATCTACAAGAAGGGAAAATGGCACATCACATTCAAAAAATGTTCACGCTTTTCAAAAGATATGTTCGTGACATTTAAAAAAAATACAATGTAAAATATGTTCATGCGTTCAAAAAAAATATTCATGACATTTTAAAAGATGTTTATACAATGTAATTTTTTTCGAGTAATTAAAAACGTACTCCCTCCGTCCTAAAATGTAAGATCATTTTTGACACAAAATGTAGTGTCAAAACTGATCTTATATTTTTGGGACGGAGGGAGTATTTTTTAGCATTAAATTTATTTGTCACATTAAAAAAATGTTCACACATTTAAAAAATAAGCTCGTGACATTTTCATAATGTTATACAATGTAAAAAAATGTTCGCCTAATTTTAGAAAAATGTGTTGCATTAAAAAATGTTCACATGTTTCAATAATATGTTAGTGACTTTCTAAAAATACTTTTAAACAATTTTAGATAGTTCCTCGTATATCAAATAGATGTGCGGCGTCTATACAAAGAATTTATAATTGTATTAAAAATCGACATGTATTAGAAAAAAACAGATAAAATATCAAAAAGGAAAAGAAAAATCAATGAGAATCGTAAAAAAGGCAAAAATAAAGAAAAAACACACATGGAACCTTCCGAAAACCGATGAAAAGTTCCATGAACCAATCCTCAGAACCTTCACAAAAACCACTTCACTAGGTCGGCTCACTATGGCGACGCATTTGGTAGCGCCAGTGCCGAGGCGGAGGTATGTCTCACAATAAGTGAGACATAGCTCCGGTGGAATTTTACACCAGGCAAGATAGCACGAGGACACAAATCCAAACTAGACCTAATTACCTTAATTTTATTACATACTAGCAAGATGCCCATGCGTTGCACGGAACATCAAGATGCATTTGTATGAGTAGTTTATCTTGTGGGAGATAAAGATGAACGAAGCAAGGCCTTATCTGTAAATATGGAGAGAGGTGCGGGTATCTTTTGTAAAATTGGCATGGTTTGCTTTCTATCCGTCAGATATGGATCGGACGGTCTATATTACAAGATGGCAGGCACACCATCATCACCAACTCGGTTTTTTATAAGAGTAGTAGATGTTGCTTTTCTCTATTGTTCAGAACATGCACACCATGAATAACTCATCTCTGTCATTAAGGTAGGGGAAGGCTCAACTGAGGAGAGTGGTTTATCTCTTGTGCATGCTTGTATATGGATCCATCATTTGTGGTTGCTTTGGGATTCATGTTACTTTTTTGGTTTGCCAAAAATTGTCTTCATTGTGTTGCCAATAAGAAAGAATGCACTTGTTTTGGACCGAGTTTGCTCATACACAATTAAGCGAGCTATGCCTCTCCACGGCGATTAGGCACTCCCACCCGTCCGATTCGGACATGCACGACCTGGATCAACTCTGTCATCCACTCCTGCCCCATTTTTACCATGAGACAACTACCAACTGTAAACTGGGCCACTACTTCGCAAAACAACTTCGGCAATTTCCTATGAACCGAGCCAACATATTTGTGGGCTAGGGTAATTGTGTGAGCCCAGCATCGTGGCTTCCGACGCCCTTCTTGTTTTCCCCATTGATGACATGTCCTTTCCCCTGACGGTCGCCATGATGGAAGCCTCCTCCCCCCCAGGCCCTCGCCAATGATGATGCTTAGGTTTCCGCCTGCACTTGCTGCAACATGGGAGGCCACGCGCGATGGTGTTGCTGTTGACGGTGGAGAGGAGATCATCAACAAGGGAGGTGACTGGAATAATCTAGTATGAAAGAGATCAAGTTGAAGGTAGGCATTCTTTCCCCGCTTCTCCACTCCATCAATACCCTCCCACATCTCGCAACCACAACTCTCTCTCTCTCAACTTGCTTATATTTGTGATTTCTTAGATTCCCCTAATTTTGTTTGCTTTTGTTTCTATACATGTTAGGTTATGAGGGTTACAACTAGGTACAAATCTCAACAATGACTTATCTTCTTGCGATGCAAAAAATGAAGTTAAATTGGTCTCTTCTAATTAATTAAACAATAGGACTAGAGGGTTAGAACAGATTGGAACCACCGAGTTATGGTGGAGTTGGTGTGTACTTTGTGTAGGTACTATTAGGGAGATGTCAGTTAATCTGCCAATTTTTTGTATTTGGGAGATGGTGGCAGTTGTGAGTGTTGAAAGTGTGTATGTGGATTGCGTTGCCTAGTGCATAAAGTTTAACATGATATTAGAGCCTATGTTTAGGTCTCCCCCCAGACGCCGCAACTCATCCTCTCTCCTGGTCGTTTTTTTGGTCTATCACGATCCGCACGCCCCTTGTGCTTGTTTTGTGACTTCTCATCGAGCACTTCCGATGGATTTCCTTTGCTTCTAGCAACCTCGAGGACGCCGGTCGCCGATCCCTTGACTGCCTTCAGGGCACAAGCTTTGATACCATGTTGAGCTTCATGCACTATCCAACGCAACCAAAAGTCTAAACTGATGAAAAGGACTAGGCAATCCGCATATACACTTCAACACCCACTCTCATGTGTGACGCGGGAAGTCAGCACGTGAGTAAACTCAGAGGTATGACTCAAGAGGGTTATAGGTGGACATAAATGGGCGCAACAACAAAATTTGGATAAATTGCAAAAGTTAGGACTTGAACTCAAGATATTAGAGTATGATACCATGTTAAGCCTCATGCACTAGTCAACGCAACCAAAAGTCTGAACTTAAGGCCTTAGGCTCTAATACCATTTTATGGTGCAACTTAATTGTATTGCAAGCCCAAAAGGCGTACATATATTACAAAAGACTTAACATTGAAGGAACGGAAACATAGCCTAATAACGACTCCTAGACCAATATTAATACTTCCTAACAGTCAGTTCATTCAGTTTTTTCTTCCATCATGCACAATTAAAACTTATCTGGTCTCAAATGTTCAACTGTTGCAGATGATGCATGGGTATCACAGTAAATATGTTAATAGTATAAACTGAACTATTGATTCAGTAACTCTAATTTTGGTTTGACGGATACATGGCTTATGAAAAATTCATGCAATAGACATCTATATTTGAAACTTGGAGACCATCTCTTATACCCTCATGTTCACCTCTCAATTCTCACTTTTTCGGTCTCATTCCTTCATTTAAGCATAGGTTCAGTTTCATTTGCTCAAGGTAGTTGGAAGTCGCACATATAGTTTCTTCACTTAGCCTCCCTTCCCCCCTCGAAGAAAAATTGTTGTGTTTTAGATGAAGGAATTGGTATGAAGAATGTGTGTCATGCCCAAATGAGTTAGCATGCTTCTCATTCTTGTCAGTGCGATGATCATGCTTTTAGATCAAGCATATGAGGGGGATAGGGTGTACTCTGGATGAGAATTCTGCTAAGACTAGATCAGTGAACTAAACAAGTTGTGCGATAAGCGGCATGACCAGATGCCAAGTGGCCATACAACTCTTTGCCACTTCGGTACTGACAACATATCACAATGAGAAAGGAGGAAACAACACTTGGATGTTCCTTGCAAAAATTGTTTTAACATGTGAAGCTACATTCCACCCCAATCAATTACTGTTATCTGAAATTGTTTTGGGAGCAGCAAGCTAAATATTTACAAACATATATATGCAAACATGTTTAAATCAGTTATAGGGCCAGTTCATGCAAAATTAACCTATGTATGCATTGCGACTATATAGACCGGATCATGTAAATTAACATAATTCTATCACTGAAATGAACGGGTGCGGCAAAGCGGGTCATCACGGTCTAGTGAAACATTAAAATACACTTTGAAATGAGAAGAAACCAAATGTAATCCTTTGAAACAAGACAGGTTTTGAAAAATATATTTTTTAAATAACCCGAATCTCAAAGCAACCATGAATGATGGATCCAGAAATGGTAGAATTGTTTTTTTAGGTGGATAGAATTTCTCTCTCCTCACCCGAGCAAGGGAAGAGAATATTTTAAAAATAGCATGAATCTCAAAGCAAATACTCCCTTCGTCCAAAAAAGCCTGTCCCGCAAATGAAGGTATCTAGCATCAAGTTAGTGTTATATACATCCATTTGAGGGACAAAGTTGGGACAAGCTTTTTTGGACGGAGAGAGTATGAATGATGAATTCATATGTGGTATATATTTTTTAGCTTTGTATTAAGATTTTTTTTGAGCTGGTTAGAAGTGAAAGGAGCAAACATGGTATTTTGGTGTCTGCATGTGGGCCTAGGTTGGCAGGGGACAAACGATCAAATCCCCCTGTTTTTCTCCCCGAAGCGAAATTCTCACCCGTCACCATTTCCTCTCGAGCTCGACAGCCATGGCCTCAGAACTAGGGCTAGCGCCGCCGGCGAAGCGCCCGCTACCGTCGACACCCACCACCATCATGCATGGCCAGGATACTTTTAGATCAAGCATATGAGGGGGATGGGGTGTACTCTGGATGATAATTCCGCTAAGAGTAGATCAGTGAACTAAACAAGTTGTGCGATAAGTGGCATGACCAGATGCCTAGTGGCCATACAACTCTTTGCCACTTCGGTACTGACGACATATTACAATGAGAAAGGAGGAAACAACACTTGGGTGTTCCTTGCAAAAATTGTTTTAACATGTGAAGCTACATTCCACCCCAATCAATTACTGTTATCTGAAATTGTTTTGGGAGCAGCAAGCTAAATATTTACAAACATATATATGCAAACATGTTTAAATCAGTTATAGGGAAGTTCATGCAAAATTAACCTATGTATGCATTGCGACTATATAGACCGGATCATGTAAATTAACATAATTCTATCACTGAAATGAACGGGTGCGGCAAAGCGGGTCATCACGGTCTAGTGAAACATTAAAATACACTTTGAAATGAGAAGAAACCAAATGTAATCCTTTGAAACAAGACAGGTTTTGAAAAATATATTTTTTAAATAACCCGAATCTCAAAGCAACCATGAATGATGGATCCAGAAATGGTAGAATTGTTTTTTTAGGTGGATAGAATTTCTCTCTCCTCACCCGAGCAAGGGAAGAGAATATTTTAAAAATAGCATGAATCTCAAAGCAAATACTCCCTTCGTCCAAAAAAGCCTGTCCCGCAAATGAAGGTATCTAGCATCAAGTTAGTGCTATATACATCCATTTGAGGGACAAAGTTGGGACAAGCTTTTTTGGACGGAGAGAGTATGAATGATGAATTCATATGTGGTATATATTTTTTAGCTTTTTATTAAGATTTTTTTTGAGCTGGGTAGAAGTGAAAGGAGCAAACATGGTATTTTGGTGTCTGCATGTGGGCCCAGGTTGGCAGGGGACAAACGATCAAATCCCCCTGTTTTTCTCCCCGAAGCGAAATTCTCACCCGTCACCATTTCCTCTCGAGCTCGACAGCCATGGCCTCAGAACTAGGGCTAGCGCCGCCGGCGAAGCGCCCGCTACCGTCGACACCCACCACCATCATGCATGGCCAGGATACTTTTAGATCAAGCATATGAGGGGGATGGGGTGTACTCTGGATGATAATTCCGCTAAGAGTAGATCAGTGAACTAAACAAGTTGTGCGATAAGTGGCATGACCAGATGCCTAGTGGCCATACAACTCTTTGCCACTTCGGTACTGACGACATATTACAATGAGAAAGGAGGAAACAACACTTGGATGTTCCTTGCAAAAATTGTTTTAACATGTGAAGCTACATTCCACCCCAATCAATTACTGTTATCTGAAATTGTTTTGGGAGCAGCAAGCTAAATATTTACAAACATATATATGCAAACATGTTTAAATCAGTTATAGGGCCAGTTCATGCAAAATTAACCTATGTATGCATTGCGACTATATAGACCGGATCATGTAAATTAACATAATTCTATCACTGAAATGAACGGGTGCGGCAAAGCGGGTCATCACGGTCTAGTGAAACATTAAAATACACTTTGAAATGAGAAGAAACCAAATGTAATCCTTTGAAACAAGACAGGTTTTGAAAAATATATTTTTTAAATAACCCGAATCTCAAAGCAACCATGAATGATGGATCCAGAAATGGTAGAATTGTTTTTTTAGGTGGATAGAATTTCTCTCTCCTCACCCGAGCAAGGGAAGAGAATATTTTAAAAATAGCATGAATCTCAAAGCAAATACTCCCTTCGTCCAAAAAAGCCTGTCCCGCAAATGAAGGTATCTAGCATCAAGTTAGTGCTATATACATCCATTTGAGGGACAAAGTTGGGACAAGCTTTTTTGGACGGAGAGAGTATGAATGATGAATTCATATGTGGTATATATTTTTTAGCTTTTTAATAAGATTTTTTTTGAGCTGGGTAGAAGTGAAAGGAGCAAACATGGTATTTTGGTGTCTGCATGTGGGCCCAGGTTGGCAGGGGACAAACGATCAAATCCCCCTGTTTTTCTCCCCGAAGCGAAATTCTCACCCGTCACCATTTCCTCTCGAGCTCGACAGCCATGGCCTCAGAACTAGGGCTAGCGCCGCCGGCGAAGCGCCCGCTACCGTCGACACCCACCACCATCATGCATGGCCAGGATACTTTTAGATCAAGCATATGAGGGGGATGGGGTGTACTCTGGATGATAATTCCGCTAAGAGTAGATCAGTGAACTAAACAAGTTGTGCGATAAGTGGCATGACCAGATGCCTAGTGGCCATACAACTCTTTGCCACTTCGGTACTGACGACATATTACAATGAGAAAGGAGGAAACAACACTTGGATGTTCTTTGCCAAATTGTTTTAACATGTGAAGCTACATTCCACCCCAATTAATTACTGTTATCTGAAATTGTTTTGGGAGCAGCAAGCTAAATATTTACAAACATATATATGCAAACATGTTTAAATCAGTTATAGGGCCAGTTCATGCAAAATTAACCTATGTATGCATTGCAATTATATAGACCGGATCATGTAAATTAACGTAATTCTATCACTGAAATGAACGGGTGCGACAAAGCGGGTCATCACGGTCTAGTGAAACATTAAAATACACTTTGAAATGAGAAGAAACCAAATGTAATCCTTTGAAACAAGACAGGTTCTGAAAAATATTTTTTTAAAATAGCCCGAATCTCAAAGCAACCATGAATGATGGATTCAAAAATGGTAGAATTTTTTTTAGGTGGATAGAATTGCTCTCTCCTCACCCGAGCAAGGGAAGAGGAAGGCGCAATGGAAGAGAATATATAAAAAAAGCATGAATCTCAAAGCAAATACTCCCTCCTTCTGAAAAAGCTTGTCCCGCAAATGAATATATCTATTTGAGGGACAAACTTGGGACAAACTTTTTGGACGGAGAAAGTACGAATGATGAATTCATATGTGGTATATTTTATTTTATTTTGCTTTTTATTAAGATTTTTTTTTTGAGCTGGGTAGAAGTGAAAGGAGCAAACATGGTATTTTGGTGTCTGCATGTGGGCTCAGGTTGGCAGGGGACAAACGATCAAATCCCCCTGTTTTGTTTTTCTCCCCGAAGCGAAATTCTCACCCGTCGTCATTTCCTCTCGAGCTCGACAGCCATGGCCTCAGAACTAGGGCTAGCGCCGCCGGCGAAGCGCCCGCTAGCGGCGGCACCCACCACCATCACCGGCATCGGCGACGAACTCCTCCGCGAGATCTTCCTCCTGCTTCCGTCCCTCCCGAGCCTCGTCCGCGCCGCCCTCGCCTGCCGCACCTTCCTCGGCGCCGTACGGTCGTCCCCCGCCTTCCGCCGCCGCTTCCTGGCGCTCCACCCGCCCCAGATCCTCGGCTTCTTCATCTGCCCCAGCCGCATAGCCAGCCACCCCTTCGTCCCCTCCCGCGGCCGCTCCGACCCGGACCTCGCCGCCGCCGTCCGCGGCGCCGATTTCTTCCTCACCCGCCTCCCGGAGGACGGCGGTTCCTCCCGCGGGTGGCACTTCGAGACCTGCTACGGTGGCTACGCCGTCCTCCTCAACCAAACCACGGACCAGATCGCTGCCTACAACCCCCTCACGCAGGCGCTGCATCTCTTCCCCCAGCCGCCCGCCGATAAGATCCTCTTCCACGGCTTGCCTGAGTACTATTTCTTCCCCGAAGAGGACCAGGGAGTGCTCCGTATGGTCTGTGTCCAACACCGGAACACGTCGTGGCAAGTGCCGGCGCGCCTCGCCGTCTTCTCCCCGGCCACCAGCGGCGAGTGGCAGATTTTGCCGTGGGTGGAGACCCCGCCGCCGCTGCAGCCCGAGGAAGATGGTCAAAAGGTCATCACTTTTTACCCTGGTACGCAGGTGAAAGGATTCGTTTACTGGAAACACACGAGTCAAGCCTATGCACTCGTTCTCAACACTGCGACACTGCAATTCTCGAGAGTGGATTTGCCGCCATTCTTTGAAGAGATAGAGACTGTGCAATTTATGCTTGGTCAGACCAAGGATGGGGAGCTCTGTATGGCTGGCGCAGATGACAACGATGGAAAGACAGGAATGCTTGTTGTTTGCGTTTGGAGAGCTGATGAGCACGGTGTTGAGAAGTGGATGCTGGAAGGTACTTTTGCACTGAGTCTATTTGTTGATGCCACAGAGGATGATTCCACGGTGCAGGTTGATGCGATTATCGATGGCTATGTGTACCTGTCTACTAAGTATTCTGGGCAAGCCGAGTCCCTCCTATCCCTCTGCCTGGAAACAGCAAAGCTAACCAAGCTCTTTGATGGTACATACACAAGCCCATCTCATCCCTATATCATGGCGTGGCCTTCTTCTTTGGTAGACAACAAGGCAAGCCCGTGCTTGAAGATTCCGGTAAAGTTTCTTCAGACGTTTGGTCCTTAGATTATGTGAGGTTGCTTGAGAGCATTGGATTATTGTATAGTTGTGATAATCTGCCATTAATTCCACCTTCTGCAATTTTGGTCCACGGTTTTTGTTCTTTTGTTGCACAACAATGGCTTGATTCCAAGTCTTGATAAAGTAGCACACTATCATGTCTGATTTGCATAACTCATATAGTACATGTGTTTAATTGCAGATTATATATCAGTACGAGGATGCAATGTGGAAAGCCAAAATCCCTCTAAACATTAAAATATGGCTATGGCTGATTTGGCACAATGTGATTTGCATGTTTGGCTGCATCATACATGTGGAGCTCTATTTGCAATACTATGGGGCTATATGATAGACCTTAGATGCTTCACACATTACTTTACTTGGGTCGCTGATAAAATTCCCTTAGGCATTAATTTACAATTGCTGCCTTTTGTTGGGTTATCTGGAAAACTCGAAACAGAGCTTATTTTGAGAAGAAATTACCGTCGGCTCCTGCTGAGCTGATTTATTATTTTTATGTTTTTCTATGTCACTGGGCAGGTTTACAGAAGGATGGTGAAAGCAAAATCTTCTGAAAGGGGAGGCGGCGATCCAGAATTCAGCTATCAGGAGTTCAGGACCCATGAAGCTGCTCATGCGTCCTCGACTGGTGGCTTACTGAGCATCACTGAAGAAGATGAACAAAATGAGCTGATGGATATTGAGCGGCAGTAATAACAAAAAGTCTTGTTACTGCTTGATTGTGGTGTTTCGATCCAGGTTATCTGTCCTGTATGTTTTTCGTTCTGAACAAATCAGTCTGGGGCTAGCTTGTCGCCCAAATCTTATCTTCTCTTTTGTGTCTGTGTCCTGTTGTGGATTGCTGTCCACTTTCCTTGGAGTTTGCTCTTGCGACCCTGCGTTACTTTCGGTGTGAGGTTCATGAGTCTTTTGGGATGCGTTTTTTCTTTTCTTTTTCAGTGTGTAAAAACCTTGTTTCGTTATGCCAGTAGTGGAACCCGACTCCCTTTTTTGGGAGGCGTATGACAAAAAAGCACGAGGATGCAATATTTAGCATGCAGTTTGTGCAGAGTTTATGATAGCACTAGTACGCTGATATAAAGTGCACGTCATGCTCCCTATCTCTTGTCTTTTGCAAAGATTATGTGATAGCACAAGGATATAAAGTGCTGCATTGCCACCATTTGAGGCTGTAAATTTCTCCTCACTAAATGTTGTCTAAACATTACTTTGTAATGCTAACCACTATGAGATGGCATTGCTGTAACAAATCTTATTTCATTTTCACTACTTGTATGGGTACTATACTTGTCTATCATAACAAATCTTATATCGTTTGCACTGCTTGTATGGTTGCTAAACTTGTCTATAAATATATATTTTTGAGACGGAGAACTTGTCTATCATTGGAATTATAGCCTTGCACAATTTATGTATACAAATACTTGAATCCTTTACTCACACCGAAATATTCTTCTATGTCTCCGGGTGCTCGCTGGTGCAAAAGCACTACGTTGCCTGCACGCGTGCCCTCCTGGTGTTTGATTGCAGGCGTGTAATGTAGCTGTACAGTCCATCCCACTGAACAGTTGAGGATTTTTCAACGATGCAGCTACCACTGGAACATCTGATGTTCCATACATCATATCATATCTGTAGTTTGGTTACTTAAATTTATCTAGCCTCTGAACCTGAATGATTTATGAGTACACAATATACTGCTCCTGCTTGGCCTCGTATAATGCGTGCAGTTATGATTATCATTAAACTGCTATTGCATCTACGGAAACTTGTGAGCATAGGACCTATGATGTTCTTACATACGATTCCTGATTGAGGAGTCATATTGATTTCAATAGACAGAAAAGGCAAAGTAGACAGACAGCATAGATTGCCAGCAGCAAGCCATCTGTGATTCTGAAACATTCTCAGTAGCTGGTGCAAATCAGCATCATTATGATGTGTCTGTTCTTGACAGGAATTGCAAAAACTTGCCTGTAAACTAATATGAGATCTTTTAGATCACTAAAGTAGTGATCTAAAAGATCTCATATTAGTTTACAGAGGGAGTACTTACAAGTATCCACATGATGGTTTTGGCCAAACCATTCAAATCTATCCAAATTTCACAAGTATACATGCATGCTCATAAAGAAAAGCAGAACAATCAAATTGATTTGCCGCCCTGTTCTGTTGATATTTCTGAAGCTTCTTACAATTCTATCATAAAACCACTGCATTTTCCAGTTATGCTAAATAATGGTATAGAGAAAACTGCATGATCATCCACTCATTGTAAAAATCCCCACGGTGAAAAATTTCATCAACGAATCACATCAGAGAGATGAATGTCAGAAGAGCGACTACATCCAGCGTCAACAATTTCAGCAGTCCTGCATCATAGGACGGTGAGGCCAAAAGACCTGTTCTGTCGACGGAACGAAGCGAGTTTAGCTAGCAGAAGAAACACACGAGCTGCTGATTGCATTTTTCTAAACCTATATCTATATGTTCTATAGGCAAAAGTAGGCGTCCAGTTCTGCTGTCATCGTATGCTGAACTTGTGAAGAACTCCCACTCTGATCTTCATTTACTCTGCGTCGACATCCGGGTGTTGCAGCTCACATCCTAGGCTGAATTAGCAGAAATTATGAGCGAGTTAGGCAGCAGACATGATCAATAACAAGATCAAGAAGGAAAAATCTTGAAACAATATAATGTGCAAGGAACTAAGTTTTATGCGCTATTGTAAGATACTACCTGAATTATATTCAGAGTTCTTTTTTTGAGGAATTAATTCGGAGGTTAGAAAATAAAGTATATTATCTGCAAAGGTGAAATGAGATGACTGAACTTGATTTTCCTATTTATCTATAGGCAAATGTTCCAGAATGGAACTGAATTATCTGAATCAAGGACTGAACAAATCCACATGGCAAATCAAACTACTTTTACTCTTCTATAAGACTGCAACTGTTTCAGGCAACTACCAAATCCTAAATGAACTACTTTTACTCTTCTATAATATCCTTTTTCCAAGAACGATCGGATTAGCACTCAACTAAAGAAAGATTCTAGTACATATTTTCATGCAGTAAAATAGTATCTACGCCAACATCTGTACATTGTGCATAATAGATTCAAGACCAGAATACATTCTGGCCAAAGAAGATTAGCAGGAGGCAGGTGAACAATCTAAATCTCAGAATTTTGTAGAATAAAAAAACAAGATCAAAGATTACAGATCATGTACAAAACCTGAATACAGCTCATGTGGACAAATAAGATTCATTTAATTTATTATTGTTGGAACCAGAATTTTGTTCGCAGTGTTATTCGATGCAAGTAAAATGGGCTAAATCAAACGGATATCACCATTTTCTATGTTAAGGCCAAAAGGAGATGAATCAAATGATTTGGAGTTTTAAGTTCCATAATGATTTATTCCCCCAATAACAGATCTTAATCTACTTATCAACAAGATTACAACAGTTGCAGACAATCCCCAACACCTATCAGTTTTAGACCACAAGAGTGTCAGATAACTGTTTTTTCAGACTACAAGAGTTTCAGTTAACTGTTTTTTCAGACTACAACAGTTTCAGTTAACTGTTTCTTGGACTAAAACAGTTTCAGTAAACTGTATCAAGCACAAACAGATTAGCACAAAAATATACCCCAATCATCTACACCAAAATCTGAACACCACCAGTTACAGTTCATGACAAATTCCTTTGCAAAATCGTAGTGTACCTATCCTGTACCCTGACGAAACCCGTGAAAGATGCTCGAACTGAACCCGTATGAACACCGGAGGGCTCCTCGACGCCAACGGGTAGCCGTGGAACTTCCATGGCGTGCAGCGGGCGAGCTGGGACCTGGGACTGCTGCCCGCCGAAGCGTGGCGGCGCGAACTGGGGCGGAGGCCCCTGGAGCTGAACCTGAGCCATCGGCGCGTTGAAGTAGCGGGGGGCCTGAAGCCGCTGGGACCGGAGCGGCGGCTGGACCTGAAACTGGAGCGGCGGCGGATGCATCGGCTCGTTGACGTTCGGCGGCTCGAGCTGGAGCTTCTCGATGTCCTGGAAGAGGGCCCATCGTGTACCCGAAGCGGTAGTCGCCGAACACCTGCACAGCAGGCAGCAGGGCGGGAAGCCCTGAGCGAATTCCCCCGATTAGTTTTGCAAGAAAGCAAGAACAAGAAATCAACAGGAAAACTCGGCCGGGAGGGGACTGATCGCACCTGAGAGAACCGCCTTCGCTGCGGCGAAGGTCCCCGGGGCGGCGCAGGTCGGTGGACGCGCGGAATCGTCCCCGCCGAGGTCGACGTGGCAGGCGCGGAAGAGGTCGTCGCCGGCGCCGCCTCGGCCGTGGCCGCAGTCGTCTCCGCTGCGGCATCGCCCGCGCGCCCGAAGAGCGAACCGGGCGACATGGCGACGGTGTCCCTGTCTAACGTGTAGCTGGGCGTCTTCCCTCCTCTCCGACGGTCCTCGCTCCTCCTAGGAGGACGCGGCGGCGGCGCAGCTCTCCCGCCCCTGGGAGGACGCGGTGGCAAACTCCCCAGAACCGGAAAGGCCGTGTCGTAGTCGAGGCTCGGCGCGAGCACTGCGTCGGCTGGGGGCTGCGAGGAGGAGGCGGCGGTGGAGGGCATGGAGGAGGAGGAGGAGGACGAGGCCATGGGAGCGGCCGCTGGGGGTGGCGGGAGTTTGAAGAAGAATTGGTTGAGGAGGCCGTTGGGCCGTTGGTTGGGGGCGGTGTTCCCCGTATTTATACTGCTGCACACAGCACAAAAATTAAGAAGTGCCTCTGCTTTCTTCTTCTTCTGTCCCGTACCCTGCACTCTCGGAAGCATGGATTGCTGGCTGAGTCTAGCGAAGGGCATAGCCTGAAGGTGCAGCATTTCTTGTGCACCTTAGCACTTTCAGATGTTGTATTCAGAATTGGAAACCATGCATGCACACCTTGCCGAGGCCCTGTACCAAGCAGCTGCCCTCTGGGTCTCGCTGGCTTCACAAGCGTTTGCAAGATTTAGAGCATCTATAGCTTGATCCCTCAAATCAACCTTATGCATTGCAGTATCGTCGAATTGCCCGGTCATGAAAATGCAACCTCGGACCTCTCACTGGTCTATCCGACACCTCCCAAATTCAGCCTGTAAGTATGTGAGGTGGATATAGGGCGGTCTGGACATGCTCGGACACAACCATCACATCGGATCTGGCCCACATTGGCCCATCCTTCCTGTCCCGACAAATACCTCACCCTAGAAAAAATCCTAGTCAAAGCCACACTCTTCTCAACCGCACTATTTCCATTGCTCGTGTCCTCCCCTCCACCATGTCCAACTTCAGCAGCGGATCTGAAAAGAAACACCGTTGGAAAGGATTGTAGAAGAGATGTTGCACCGGAACAATTGAGAGATTTGAATGAGGTGACAACCTCGAAATAATAGAATGCAAACAAGAATCTTCTGAGATGTCTTCAACACTCCGGAAGGATTAAATTACGAGAGGCAAACGAGCAAAGGAAGCACTTGAGTTGATGAAAAGAATATAATCGACAACGAAAAGCTTGAATTGGATCCACCGGAAAAGGAAAAGAGACGAACAATGATTAACTATGCGAGAATTCACCGTTTGGGGAAAGACTGAAGAGGCTTCGCATGAATGAAATAACTGCTCGAATAGAGGCTCAGACTCCGGGAAGAAAAGGGGTGGGAGGGCGGGAAAAACACAGGCAACTTGGAACATGAAACCGATAAATAACTTGAACAGAAGACACCGGTTGAAATAATTGAGGAGAGAAAGCAAAGGCTTCACACGAGTAGGATGGATACTCGATTTCGGACTCCGGCTTCGAGAAGAAAAGGGGTGGCCGGGTGGGAAAAAACAAGGACAACTTCGGATGGGGAAAACAACGTCGATTGAAAGAACTGAGGATTGATCTACCAAAGGACAAAGAGGTTCAAATCAGCTTGAAGAGAAATGCACCGGATTGAAAAGAGGATGGACAACGAACGAAAACTAACCGCGTGATCCTAAAGAAAAGTTTAAAGGGGAAGGGGGGTAATTCAAAACACCTACGTCAAGATTCCTTACCATTGCCGCGAGGAGAAGGCGGCGGTGGAGGGCATGGAGGAGGAGGAGGAGGACGGGGCCATGGGAGGGGCCGTTGGGGGTGGCGGGAGTTTGAAGAAGAATTGGTTGGGGAGGCGGTTGGACCGTTGGTTGGGGGCGGTGTTCCCCCGTATTTATACTGTTGTGCATAGCGCAAGAATCAAGAAGTGCCTCGCTTTCTACTTCTACTGCCCCGTACCCTGCACTCTTGGAAGCATGGATCGCTGGCTGAGTCTAGCGAAGGGCATAGCCTGAAGGTGCAGCATTTCTTGTGCACATTGGCACTTTCAGATGTTGTATTCAGAACTGGAAACCATGCATGCACACCTTGCCGAGGCCCTGTACCAAGCAGCTTCCCTCTGGGTCTCGTTGGCTTCACAAGCGTTTGCAAGGTTTTGAGCATCTATGGCTTGATCCCTCAAATCAACCTTATGCATCGCAGTATCGGTCGAATTGCCCGGTCATGAAAATGCAACCTCGGACCTCTCACTGGTCTATCCGACACCTCCCAAATCCAGCCTATAAGTATGTGAGGTGGATATAGGGTAGTATGGACATGCTCGGACACAACCATCACATCGGATCCGACCCACATTGGCCCATCCTTCCTGTCCCCGCAAATACCTCACCCTAGAAAAAATCCTAGTCAAAGCCACACTCTTCTCAACCGCACTATTTCCATTGCTCGTGTCCTCCCCTCCACCATGTCCGACTTCAGCAGCAGATCTGAAAAGAAACACCGTTGGAAAGGGTTGTAGAAGAGATGTTGCACCGGAACAATTGAAAGATTTGAATGAGGTGACAACCTCGAAATAATAGAATGCAAACAACAATCTTCTGAGATGTCTTCAACACTCTGGAAGGATTAAATGGCGAGAGGCAAACAAGCAAAGGAAGCACTTGAGTTGATGAAAAGAATATAATCGACAATGAAAAGCTTGAATTGGATCCACCGGAAAAGGAAAAGAGACGAACAATGATTAACTATGCGAGAATTCACCGTTTGGGGAAAGACTGAAGAGGCTTCGCATGAATGAAATAACTGCTCGAATAGAGGCTCAGACTCCGGGAAGAAAAGGGGTGGGAGGGCGGGAAAAACACAGGCAACTTGGAACAGGAAACCGATAAATAACTTGAAGAGAAGACACCGGTTGAAATAATTGAGGAGAGAATGCAAAGGCTTCACACGAGTAGGATGGATACTCGATTTCGGACTCCGGCTCCGAGAAGAAAAGGGGTGGGCAGGTGGGAAAAAACAAGGACAACTTCGGATGGGGAAAACAACGTCAATTGAAAGAACTGAGGATTGATCTCCCAAAGGACAAAGAGGTTCAAATCAGCTTGAAGAGAAATGCGCCGGATTGAAAAGAGGATGGACAACGAATGAAAACTAACCGCATGATCCTAAATAAAAATTTAAAGGGGAAGAGGGGTTATTCCAAACACCTACGTCAAGATTCCTTACCATTGCCGCGAGGAGAAGGCGGCGGTGGAGGGCATGGAGGAGGAGGAGGAGGACGAGGCCATGGGAGGGGCCGTTGGGGGTGGCGGGAGTTTGAAGAAGAATTGGTTGGGGAGGCGGTTGGGCCGTTGGTTGGGGGCGGTGTTCCCCCGTATTTATACTGTTGTGCATAGCGCAAGAATCAAGAAGTGCCTCGCTTTCTACTTCTACTGCCCCGTACCCTGCACTCTTGGAAGCATGGATCGCTGGCTGAGTCTAGCGAAGGGCATAGCCTGAAGGTGCAGCATTTCTTGTGCACATTGGCACTTTCAGATGTTGTATTCAGAACTGGAAACCATGCATGCACACCTTGCCGAGGCCCTGTACCAAGCAGCTTCCCTCTGGGTCTCGTTGGCTTCACAAGCGTTTGCAAGGTTTTGAGCATCTATGGCTTGATCCCTCAAATCAACCTTATGCATCGCAGTATCGGTCGAATTGCCCGGTCATGAAAATGCAACCTCGGACCTCTCACTGGTCTATCCGACACCTCCCAAATCCAGCCTGTAAGTATGTGAGGTGGATATAGGGTAGTCTGGACATGCTCGGACACAACCATCACATCGGATCCGGCCCACATTGGCCCATCCTTCCTGTCCCCGCAAATACCTCACCCTAGAAAAAATCCTAGTCAAAGCCACACTCTTCTCAACCGCACTATTTCCATTGCTCGTGTCCTCCCCTCCACCATGTCCGACTTCAGCAGCGGATCTGAAAAGAAACACCGTTGGAAAGGGTTGTAGAAGAGATGTTGCACCGGAACAATTGAAAGATTTGAATGAGGTGACAACCTCGAAATAATAGAATGCAAACAACAATCTTCTGAGATGTCTTCAACACTCTGGAAGGATTAAATGGCGAGAGGCAAACAAGCAAAGGAAGCACTTGAGTTGATGAAAAGAATATAATCGACAATGAAAAGCTTGAATTGGTTCCACCGGAAAAGGAAAAGAGACGAACAATGATTAACTATGCGAGAATTCACCGTTTGGGGAAAGACTGAAGAGGCTTCGCATGAATGAAATAACTGCTCGAATAGAGGCTCAGACTCCGGGAAGAAAAGGGGTGGGAGGGCGGGAAAAACACAGGCAACTTGGAACAGGAAACCGATAAATAACTTGAAGAGAAGAGACCGGTTGAAATAATTGAGGAGAGAATGCAAAGGCTTCACACGAGTAGGATGGATACTCGATTTCGGACTCCGGCTCCGAGAAGAAAAGGGGTGGGCAGGTGGGAAAAAAAGAGGACAACTTCGGATGGGGAAAACAACGTCAATTGAAAGAACTGAGGATTGATCTCCCAAAGGACAAAGAGGTTCAAATCAGCTTGAAGAGAAATGCGCCGGATTGAAAAGAGGATGGACAACGAATGAAAACTAACCGCATGATCCTAAATAAAAATTTAAAGGGGAAGAGGGGTTATTCAAAACACCTACGTCAAGATTTCTTACCATTGCCGCGAGGAGAAGGCGGCGGTGGAGGGAATGGAGGAGGAGGAGGAGGACGAGGCCATGGGAGGGGCCGTTGGGGGTGGCGGGAGTTTGAAGAAGAATTGGTTGGGGAGGCGGTTGGGCCGTTGGTTGGGGGCGGTGTTCCCCCGTATTTATACTGTTGTGCATAGCGCAAGAATCAAGAAGTTCCTCGCTTTCTACTTCTACTGCCCCGTACCCTGCACTCTTGGAAGCATGGATCGCTGGCTGAGTCTAGCGAAGGGCATAGCCTGAAGGTGCAGCATTTCTTGTGCACATTGGCACTTTCAGATGTTGTATTCAGAACTGGAAACCATGCATGCACACCTTGCCGAGGCCCTGTACCAAGCAGCTTCCCTCTGGGTCTCGTTGGCTTCACAAGCGTTTGCAAGATTTTGAGCATCTATGGCTTGATCCCTCAAATCAACCTTATGCATTGCAGTATGGGTCGAATTGCCCGGTCATGAAAATGCAACCTCGGACCTGTCACTGGTCTATCCGACACCTCCCAAATCCAGCCTGTAAGTATGTGAGGTGGATATAGGGCGGTCTCGACATGCTCGGACACAACTATCACATCGGATCCGGCCCACATTGGCCCATCCTTCCTGTCCCCGCAAATACCTCACCCTAGAAAAAATCCTAGTCAAAGCCACACTCTTCTCAACCGCACTATTTCCATTGCTCGTGTCCTCCCCTCCACCATGTCCGACTTCAGTAGCGGATCTGAAAAGAAATACCGTTGGAAAGGATTGATGAAGAGATGTTGCACCGGAACAATTGAAAGATTTGAATGAGGTGACAACCTCGAAATAATAGAATGCAAACAAGAATCTTCTGAGATGTCTTCAACACTCCGGAAGGATTAAATGGCGAGAGGCAAACAAGCAAAGGAAGCACTTGAGTTGATGAAAGAATATAATCGACAACGAAAAGCTTGAATTGGATCCACCAGAAAGGAAAAGAGACGAACAATGATTAACTATGCGAGAATTCACCGTTTGGGGAAAGACTGAAGAGGCTTCACATGAATGAAATAACTGCTCGAATAGAGGCTCAGA
>NC_041390.1:34936251-34937529 GCF_002162155.2 Triticum dicoccoides | reverse complement strand
GGGAAAACACAGGCAACTTGGAACATGAAACCGATAAATAACTTGAACAGAAGACACCGGTTGAAATAATTGAGGAGAGAAAGCAAAGGCTTCACACGAGTAGGATGGATACTCGATTTCGGACTCCGGCTCCAAGAAGAAAAGGGGTGGGCGGGTGGGAAAAAACAAGGACAACTTCGGATGGGGAAAACAACGTCGATTGAAAGAACTGAGGATTGATCTCCCAAAGGACAAAGAGGTTCAAATCAGCTTGAAGAGAAATGTGCCGGATTGAAAAGAGGATGGACAACGAACGAAAACTAACCGCGTGATCCTAAAGAAAAATTTAAAGGGGAAGAGGGGTAATTCAAAATGCCTACATCAATATTCCTTACCATTGCCGTGAGGAGAAGGCGGCGGTGGAGGGCATGGAGGAGGAGGAGGACGAGGCCATGGGAGGGGCCGTTGGGGGTGGCGGAATTTTGAAGAAGAATTGGTTGGGGAGGCGGTTGGCCCGTTGGTTGGGGGCGGTGTTCCCCCATATTTATACTGTTGTGCATAGCGCAAGAATCAAGAAGTGCCTCGCTTTCTTCTTCTGCTGCCCCGTATCCTGCACTCTCGGAAGCATGGATCGCTGGCTGAGTCTAGCGAAGGGCATAGCCTGAAGGTGCAGCATTTCTTGTGCACCTTGTCACTTTCAAATGTTGTATTCAGAACTGGAAACCATGCATGCACACCTTGCCGAGGCCCTGTACCAAGCAGCTGCCCTCTGGGTCTCACTGGCTTCACAAGCGTTTGCAAGATTTTGAGCATCTATGGCTTGATCCCTCAAATCAACCTTATGTTGGGGAACGTTGCAGAAAACAAAAAATTTCCTACGGTTTCACCAAGATCCATCTAGGAGTTCATCTAGCAACGAGTGATTGGATTGCATCTATATACCTTTGTAGATCACGCGCGGAAGCGTTCAAAGAATGGGGATGAGGAAGTCGTACTCGACGTGATCCAAATCACCGGAGATCCTAGCGCCGAACGGACGGCACCTCCGCGTTCAACACACGTACGGTCAGAGTGACGTCTCCTCCTTCTTGATCCAGCAAGGGGGAGGAGAGGTTGAGGAAGATGGCTCCAGCAGCAGCACGACGGCGTGGTGGTGATGGAGCTGTAGTACTCCGGCAGGGCTTCGCCAAGCACTATGGAGGAGGAGGATGTGTTGGAGAGGGAGAGGGAGGCACCAAAGGCGTGGATTGAGAGGCCCTCCTTCCCCCACTATATATAGGGAGCCTAGGGGGGGGGGGG
>NC_041390.1:34927088-34936039 GCF_002162155.2 Triticum dicoccoides | reverse complement strand
GGGGGGGGGGGGCGCCGGCCCTAGGAGATCCAATCTCCTAGGGGGGCGGCGGCCAAGGGAGGAGTCCCTCCTCCCCAAGGCACCTCGGAGGTGCCTTCCCCCTTTGGGATTCTTCGCTTCTTACCCTAGGTGCATGGGCCTCTTGGGGCTGGTGCCCTTGGCCCATGCAGGCCAAGGCGCACACCCCTACAGCCCATGTGCCCCCCCGAGATAGGTGGCCCCACCCGGTGGACCCCCGGGACCCTTCCGGTGGTCCCGGTACAATACCGGTGACCCCGAAACTTGTCCCGATGCCCGAAATAGCACTTCCTATATATAATTCTTTACCTCCGGACCATTCCGGAACTCCTCGTGACGTCCGGGATCTCATCCGGGACTCCGAACAACATTCGGGTTACTGCATATACATATCCCTACAACCCTAGCGTCACCGAACCTTAAGTGTGTAGACCCTACGGGTTCGGGAGACATGTAGACATGACCGAGATTGCTCTCCGGTCAATAACCAACAACGGGATCTGGATACCCATGTTGGCTCCCACATGCTCCTCGATGATCTCATCGGATGAACCACGATGTCGAGGATTCAAGCAACCCCGTATACAATTCCCTTCGTCAATCGGTATGTTACTTGCCCGAGATTCGATCGTCGGTATCCCAATACCTCGTTCAATCTCGTTACCGGCAAGTTACTTTACTCGTACCGTAATGCATGATCCCATGACCAGACACTTGGTCACTTTGAGCTCATTATGATGATGCATTACCGAGTGGGCCCAGTGATACCTCTCCGTCATACGGAGTGACAAATCCCAGTCTTGATCCATGTCAACCCAACAGACACTTTTGGAGATACCCGTAGTATACCTTTATAGTCACCCAGTTACGTTGTGACGTTTGGTATACCCAAAGCACTCCTACAGTATCCGGGAGTTACATGATCTCATGGTATAAGGAAAGGATACTTGACATTGGAAAACTCTAGCAAACGAACTATACGATCTTATGCTATGTTTAGGATTGGGTCTTGTCCATCACATCATTCTCCTAATGATGTGATCTCGTTATCAATGACATCCAATGTCCATAGTCAGGAAACCATGACTATCTGTTGATCAACGAGCTAGTCAACTAGAGGCTTACTAGGGACATGTTGGTGTCTATTATTCACACATGTATTACGATTTCCGGATAACACAATTATAGCATGAATAAAGACAATTATCATGAACAAGGAAATATAATAATAATACTTTTATTATTGCCTCTAGGGCATATTTCCAACAGTCTCCCACTTGCACTAGAGTCAACAATCTAGTTACATTGTGATGAATCGAACACCCATGGAATTCTGGTGTTGATCATGTTTTGCTCTAGGGAGAGGTTTAGTCAACGGATCTGCTATATTCAGGTCCGTATGTACTTTACAAATATCTATGTCTCCATGTTGAACATTTTCACGAATAGAGTTGAAGCGACGCTTAATGTGCCTTGTCTTCTTGTGAAACCTGGGCTCCTTGGCAAGTGCAATAGCTCCAGTGTTGTCACAGAAGAGCTTGATCGGCCCCGACGGATTGGGTATGACTCCTAGGTCAGTGATGAACTCCTTCACCCAAATTGCTTCATGCGCTTCCTCCGAGGCTGCCATGTACTCCGCTTCACATGTAGATCCCGCCACGACGCTTTGCTTGCAACTGCACCAGCTTACTGCCCCACCATTCAAAATATACACGTATCCGGTTTGTGACTTAGAGTCATCCAGATCTGTGTCGAAGCTAGCATCGACGTAACCCTTTACGACGAGCTCTTCGTCACCTCCATAAACAAGAAACATTTCCTTAGTCCTTTTCAGGTACTTCAGGATATTCTTGACCGCTGTCCAGTGTTCCTTGCCGGGATTACTTTGGTACCTTCCTACCAAACTTACGGCAAGGTTTACATCAGGTCTGGTACACATCATGGCATACATAATAGAACCTATGGCTGAGGCATAGGGGATGACACTCATCTCTTCTATATCTTTTGCCATGGTCGGAAATTGAGCTGAGCTCAATTTCACACCTTGTAACACAGGTAAGAACCCCTTCTTAGACTGATCCATATTGAACTTCTTCAATATCTTATCAAGGTATGTGCTTTGTGAAAGACCTATGAGGCGTCTCGATCTATCTCTATAGATCTTGATGCCTAATATATAAGCAGCTTCTCCAAGGTCCTTCATTGAAAAACTCTTATTCAAGTAGGCCTTAATGCTGTCCAAGAGTTCTATATCATTTCCCATCAAAAGTATGTCATCTACATATAATATGAGAAATGCTACAGTGCTCCCACTCACTTTCTTATAAATGCAGGCTTCTCCATAAGTCTGTGTAAACCCAAACGCTTTGATCATCTCATCAAAGCGAATGTTCCAACTCCGAGATGCTTGCACCAGCCCATAAATCGAGCGTTGGAGCTTGCACACCTTGTTAGCATTCTTAGGATCGACAAAACCTTCCGGCTGCATCATATACAATTCTTCCTTCAGGAAACCATTAAGGAATGCCGTTTTGACGTCCATTTGCCATATCTCACAATTGTAGAATGCGGCAATTGCTAACATGATTCGGACGGACTTTAGCTTCGCTACCGGTGAGAAAGTCTCATCGTAGTCAACCCCTTGAACCCGTCGATAACCCTTAGCGACAAGCCGAGCTTTATAGATGGTCACATTACCATCCACGTCTGTCTTCTTCTTAAAGATCCATTTATTTTCTATGGCTCGCCGCTCAACGGGCAAGTTAGTCAAAGTCCATACTTCATTTTCATACATGGATCCTATCTCGGATTTCATGGCTTCTAGCCATTTATCGGAATCCGGGCCCGCCATCGCTTCTTCATAGTTCGAAGGTTCACCGTTGTCTAACAACATGATTTCCAAGACAGGGTTGCCGTACCACTCTGGTGCGGAACGTGTCCTCGTGGACCTACGAAGTTCAGTAGCAACTTGGTCTGAAGTTCCATGATCATCATCATTAACTTCCTCTCTAGTCGGTGCAGGCACCTCAGGAACATTTTCTTGAGTTGCGCCATTTTCCGGTTCAAGAGGTAATACTTCATAAAGTTCTACTTTCCTCCCACTTACTTCTTTCGAGAGAAACTCTTTCTCTAGAAAGGACCCATTCTTGGCAACAAAGATCTTGCCTTCGGATCTGAGGTAGAAGGTATACCCAATAGTTTCTTTAGGGTATCCTATGAAGACGCATTTTTTCGATTTGGGTTCGAGCTTTTTAGGTTGAAGTTTCTTGACATAAGCATCGCATCCCCAAACTTTTAGAAACGACAGCTTAGGTTTCTTCCCAAACCATAATTCATACGGTGTCGTCTCAACGGATTTCGACGGAGCCCTATTTAAAGTGAATGCGGCAGTCTCTAAAGCATACCCCCAAAAAGATAGCGGTAAATCGGCAAGAGACATCATAGATCGCACCATATCCAATAGAGTGCGATCACGACATTCGGACACACCATTATGCTGAGGTGTTCCAGGCGGCGTGAGTTGTGAAACTATTCCACATTTTCTTAAGTGTGTGCCAAACTCATGACTCAAGTATTCTCCTCCACGATCTGATCGCAGGAACTTGATTTTCCTGTCACGTTGATTCTCAACCTCACTCTGAAATTCCTTGAACTTTTCAAAGGTCTCAAACTTGTGTTTCATTAAGTAGACATACCCATATCTACTTAAGTCATCAGTGAGGGTGAGAACATAACGATAGCCACCGCGAGCCTCAACACTCATTGGACCGCACACATCAGTATGTATGATTTCCAATAAGTTGGTTGCTCGCTCCATTGTTCCTGAGAACGGAGTCTTGGTCATTTTACCCATGAGGCATGGTTCGCACGTGTCAAATGATTCGTAATCAATAGACTCTAAAAGTCCATCAGCATGGAGCTTCTTCATGTGTTTGACACCTATGTGACCAAGGCGGCAGTGCCACAAGTATGTGGGACTATCATTATCAATCTTACATCTTTTGGTACTCACACTATGAACATGTGTAGCATTACGCTCGAGATTCATTAAGAATAAACCATTCACCATCGGAGCATGACCATAAAACATATCTCTCATATAAATAAAACAACCATTATTCTCGGATTTAAATGAGTAGCCATCTCGAATTAAACGAGATCCTGATACAATGTTCATGCTCAAAGCTGGCACTAAATAACAATTATTAAGGTTTAAAACTAATCCCGAAGGTAAATGTAGAGGTAGCGTGCCGACGGCGATCACATTGACCTTGGAACCATTCCCGATGCGCATCGTCACCTCGTCCTTCGCCAGTCTCCGCTTATTCCGCAGCTCCTGCTTTGAGTTACAAATGTGAGCAACTGCACCGGTATGAAATACCCAGGAGCTACTACGAGTACTGGCAAGGTACACATCAATTACATGTATATCACATATACCTTTCGTTTTGCCGGCCTTCTTGTCTGCTAAGTATTTGGGGCAGTTCCGCTTCCAGTGACCACTCTCCTTGCAATAAAAGCACTCAGTCTCGGGCTTGGGTCCATTCTTTGGTTTCTTCCCGGCAGCTTGCTTGCCGGGCGCGGCAACTCCCTTGCCGTCCTTCTTGAAGGTTTTCTTACCCTTGCTTTCTTGAACTTAGTGGTTTTATTCACCATCAACACTTGATGTTCCTTTTTGACTTCTACCTCTACTGATTTCAGCATTGCAAATACTTCAGGAATGGTTTTTTCCATCCCCTGCATATTGAAGTTCATCACAAAGCTCTTGTAGCTCGGTGGAAGCGACTGAAGGATTCTGTCAATGACCGCGTCATCCGGGAGATTAACTCCCAGCTGAGTCAAGTGGTTATGCAACCCAGACATAGTGAGTATGTGCTCACTGACAGAACTGTTTTCCTCCATCTTACAGCTAAAGAACTTGTCAGAGACTTGATATCTCTCGACCCGGGCATGAGCTTGGAAAACCATTTTCAGCTCTTCGAACATCTCATATGCTCCGTGTCTCTCAAAACGCTTTTGGAGCCCCGGCTCTAAGCTGTAAAGCATGCCGCACTGAACGAGGGAGTAGTCATCGGTACGTGCCTGCCAAGCGTTCATAACGTCTTGTTCTGCAGGGAGAACAGGTGCGTCACCTAGCGGTGCTTGTAGGACATAATCTTTCTTGGTAGCTATGAGGATGATCCTCAGGTTCCGGACCCAGTCCGTGTAGTTGCTGCCATCGTCTTTCAGCTTGGTTTTCTCTAGGAACATGTTGAAGTTGAGGACTACGTTGGCCATTTGATCTACAAGACATATTGTAAAATTTTTAGACTAAGTTCATGATAATTAAGTTCATCTAATCAAATTATTCAATGAACTCCCGCTTAGATAGACATCCCTCCTGTAATCTAAGTATAACATGATCCGTGTCCGATCCACACGTGAGACGGACTAGTCAACATCGGTGAACATCTTCATGTTGATCGTATCTTCTATACGACTCATGCTCGACCTTTCGGTCTTCTGTGTTCCGAGGCCATGTCTGTACATGCTAGGCTCGTCAAGTCAACCTAAGTGTTTGCATGTGTAAATCTGTCTTACACCCGTTGTATGTGAACGTTGGAATCTAACACCCGATCATCACGTGGTGCTTCGAAACAACGATCTGTCGCAACGGTGCACAGTTAGGGGGAACACTTTCTTGAAATTATTATGAGGGATCATCTTATTTACTACCGTCGTTCTAAGCAAACAAGATGCAAAAACATGATAAACATCACATGCAATCAAATAATAATAGTGACATGATATGGCCAATATCACATAACTCCTTTGATCTCCATCTTGGGGCTCCATGATCATCTTGTCACCGGCATGACACCATGATCTCCATCATCATGATCTCCATCATCGTGTCTCCATGAAGTTGCTCACCAACTATTACTTCTACTACTATGGCTAACGCGTTTAGCAATAAAGTAAAGTAATTTACATGGCGTTTCTCAATGACACGCAGGTCATACAAAATAAAGACAACTCCTATGGCTCCTGCCGGTTGTCATACTCATCGACATGCAAGTCGTGATTCCTATTACAATAGCATGAACATCTCATACATCACATATATATCATTCATCATTCATCACAACTTTGGCCATATCACATCACCAAACACTTGCTGCAAAAACAAGTTAGACGTCCTCTAATTGTTGTTGCATGTTTTACGTGGCTGAAGTAGGGTTCTAGCAAGAACGTTTTCTTACCTACGTGAAAGCCACAACGTGATTTGTCAACTTCTATTTACCCTTCATAAGGACCCTTTTCATCGAATCCGCTCCAACTAAAGTGGGAGAGACAGACACCCGCCAGCCACCTTATGCAACTTGTGCATGTTAGTCGGTGGAACCGGTCTCACGTAAGCGTACGTGTAAGGTTGGTCCGGGCCGCTTCATCCCACAATACTGTTGAAGCAAGATAAGACTAGTAGCGGCAAGAAAGTTCACAACATCTACGCCCACAACAAATTGTGTTCTACTCGTGCAAGAGAACTACGCATAGACCTAGCTCATGATGCCACTGTTGGGGAACGTTGCAGAAAACAAAAATTTTCCTACGGTTTCAACAAGATCCATCTAGGACTTCATCTAGCAACGAGTGATTGGATTGCATCTACATACCTTTGTAGATCACGCGCGGAAGCGTTCAAAGAACGGAGATGAGGAAGTCGTACTCGACGTGATCCAAATCACCAGAGATCCTAGCATCGAATGGACGGCACCTCCGCGTTCAACACACGTACGGTCAGCATGACGTCTCCTCCTTCTTGATCCAGCAAGGGGGGAGGAGAGGTTGAGGAAGATGACTCCAGCAGCAGCACGACGGCGTGGTGGTGATGGAGCTGCAGTACTCCGGCAGGGCTTCGCCAAGCACTATGGAGGAGGAGGATGTGTTGGAGAGGGAGAGGGAGGCACCAAAGGCGTGGATTGAGAGGCCCTCCTTCCCCCACTATATATAGGGAGCCTAGGGGGGGGAGGGCGCCGGCCCTAGGAGATCCAATCTCCTAGGGGGGCGGCGGCCAAGGGAGGAGTCCCTCCTCCCCAAGGCACCTCGGAGGTGCCTTCCCCCTTTGGGACTCTTCCCTTCTTAACCCTAGGCGCATGGGCCTCTTGGGGCTGGTGCCCTTGGCCCATGCAGGCCAAGGCGCACACCCCTACAGCCCATGTGCCCCCCCGGGATAGGTGGCTCCACCCGGTGGACCCCCGGGACCCTTCCGGTGGTCCCGGTACAATACTGGTGACCCCGAAACTTGCCCCGATGCCCGAAATAGCACTTCCTATATATAATTCTTTACCTCCTGACCATTCCGGAACACCTCGTGACGTCCTGGATCTCATCCGGGACTCCGAACAACATTCGGGTTACTGCATATACATATCCCTACAACCCTAGCGTCACCGAACCTTAAGTGTGTAGACCCTACGGGTTTGGGAGACATGTAGACATGACCGAGATCGCTCTCCGGTCAATAACCAACAGCGGGATCTGGATACCCATGTTGGCTCCCACATGCTCCTCGATGATCTCATCGGATGAACCACGATGTCGAGGATTCAAGCAACCCCGTATACAATTCCCTTCATCAATCGGTATGTTACTTGCCCGAGATTCGATCGTCGGTATCCCAATACCTTGTTCAATCTCGTTACCGGCAAGTTACTTTACTCGTACCGTAATGCATGATCCCGTGACCAGACACTTGGTCACTTTGAGCTCATTATGATGATGCATTACTGAGTGGGCCTAGTGATACCTCTCCGTTATACGGAGTGACAAATCCCAGTCTTGATCCATGTCAACCCAACAGACACTTTCGGAGATACCCGTAGTATACCTTTATAGTCACCCAGTTACGTTGTGACGTTTGGTATACCCAAAGCACTCCTACAGTATCCGGGAGTTACACGATCTCATGGTCTAAGGAAAGGATACTTGACATTGGAAAACTCTAGCAAACGAACTATACGATCTTATGCTATGTTTAGGATTGGGTCTTGTCCATCACATCATTCTCCTAATGATGTGATCTCGTTATCAATGACATCCAATGTCCATAGTCAGGAAACCATGACTATCTGTTGATCAACGAGCTAGTCAACTAGAGGCTTACTAGGGACATGTTGGTGTCTATTATTCACACATGTATTACGATTTCCGGATAACACAATTATAGCATGAATAAAGACAATTATCATGAACAAGGAAATATAATAATAATACTTTTATTATTGCCTCTAGGGCATATTTCCAACACCTTATGCATCGCAGTATCGGTCGAATTGCCCGATCATGAAAATACAACCTCGGACCTCTCACTGGTCTATCCGACACCTCCCAAATCCAGCCTGTAAGTATGTGAGGTGGATATATATAGGGTGGTCTGGACATGCTCGGACACAACCATCACATCGGATCCGGCCCACATTGGCCCATCCTTCCTGTCCCCGCAAATACCTCACCCTAGAAAAATCCTAGTCAAAGCCACACTCTTCTCAACTGCACTATTTCCATTGCTCGTGTCCTCCCCTCCACCATGTCTGACTTTAGCAGCGGATCTGAAAAGAAACACGGCTGGAAAGGATTGTAGAAGAGATGTTGCACCGGAACAATTGAAAGATTTGAATGAGGTGACAACCTCGAAATAATAGAATGCAAACAAGAATCTTCTGAGATGTCTTCAACACTCCGGAAGGATTAAATGGCGAGAGGCAAACAAGCAAAGGAAGCACTTGAGTTGATGAAAAGAATATAATCGACAACGAAAAGCTTGAATTGGATCCACCGGAAAAGGAAAAGAGACGAACAATGATTAACTATGCGAGAATTCACCGTTTGGGGAAAGACTGAAGAGGCTTCACATGAATGAAATAACTGCTCGAATAGAGGCTCAGACTTCA
>NC_041390.1:34870284-34926850 GCF_002162155.2 Triticum dicoccoides | reverse complement strand
AAGGGGTGGGAGGGCGGGAAAAACACAGGCAACTTGGAATAGGAAACTGATAAATAACTTGAAGAGAAGACACCGGTTGAAATAATTGAGGAGAGAATGCAAAGGCTTCACACGAGTAGGATGGATACTCGATTTCAGACTTCGGCTCCGAGAAGAAAAGGGGCGGGCGGGTGGGAAAAAACAAGGACAACTTCGTATGGGGAAAACAACGTCGATTGAAAGAACTGAGGATTGATCTCCCAAAGGACAAAGAGGTTCAAATCAGCTTGAAGAGAAATGCGCCGGATTGAAAAGAGGATGGACAACGAACGAATACTAACCGCGTGATCCTAAAGAAAAATTTAAAGGGGAAGAGGGGTAATTCAAAACACCTACGTCAAGATTCCTTACCATTACCGCGAGGAGAAGGCGGCGGTGGAGGGCATGGAGGAGGAGGAGGAGGACGAGGCCATGGGAGGAGCCATTGGGGGTGGTGGGAGTTTGAAGAAGAAGGCGGTTGGGCCGTTGGTTGGGGGCGGTGTTCCCCCGTATTTATACTGTTGTGCATAGCACAAGAATCAAGAAGTGCCTCGCTTTCTTCTTCTGCTGTCCCGTACCCTGCACTCTCGGAAGCATGGATCGCTGGCTGAGTCTAGTGAAGGGCATAGCCTGAAGGTGCAGCATTTCTTGTGCACCTTGGCACTTTCAGATGTTGTATTCAGAACTGGAAACCATGCATGCACACTTTGCCGAGGCCCTATAGCAAGCAGCTGCCCTCTGGGTCTCACTGGCTTCACAAGCGTTTGCAAGATTTAGAGCATCTATGGCTTGATCCCTCAAATCAACCTTATGCATCGCAGTATCGGTCGAATTGGCCAATCATGAAAATGCAACCTCGGACCTCTCACTGGTCTATCCGACACCTCCCAAATCCAGCCTGTAAGTATGTGAGGTGGATATAGGACGGTCTGGACATGCTCGGACACAACCATCACATCGGATTCGGCCCACATTGGCCCATCCTTCCTATCCCCGCAAATACCTCACCCTAGAAAAAATCCTAGTCAAAGCCACACTCTTCTCAACCGCACTATTTCCGTTGCTCATGTCCTCCCCTCCACCATGTCCAACTTCAGCAGCGGATCCGACAATGACTCCGATCGAAGCCCCAAACGACGAGGAGCTCGCGCTGCGTATTATATTGCCCTCCGACGGTCGCAAATGGATAGGGATGGTAGCTCGAGCTCTTCGTCGTCCCGATAGTTCGACAGTCAAGCTCCGCGCTTGATCGTGTCGGCCGGTCGCGCTCTGCGGTCGTCCCCTCCAGCACTTGGTTCTCGTGGCTGGAGATGGATCCTCGTGCCCACACTACCGACATTGTGTCCTTTACACTGACCGGAATTGAAGGCAAGGGCAGCTCGCCGCGCTCGGCAAAGGGCGGTGGAGGCTGGATTCAGCCGTTTCGGATGTGAGTCCAGCCGGACCACAACCATTCATGTGTCCTCAGACTTGGAGGAGGAGCTCCTCTACTACGTGCTCCGCTGGTCCTTAGCCTCGGTGGAGACAAACGTCCGCTGCCGGCACCGTGATACGTTCATTTTGCATCATGTTTCCTACTGTTATTTATAATATTTTTGATCATTATTTCACTTTATGATACAACTAGCAAAGTGACTCGCGCATTTGCGCCACTATGTGGTGTAAATATTTCTCTACATACTATGTATGGGAAATAACAATTCGCTTTTCCCCGTAAAATCGGAAATACAACACGTGAGATGATACAAGATTTATCGATTATTCCTTGGTTATTTGAGATTTTCTTGAACCATAATCAAACTTATTAACATTTGGATTAATATGCGGTGGTCTCCATTTATTGCCTCTTGGCCTGTTGCCGATAGAGGAAACATATGAAACTCTCTGATAAGCCCCTCTTGAATAGTATAGTAGGTGGGAGTAGAGTTGTGTACCTTTGCATGATATTGTACTCGTTCTTCTCGGTTGTGATAGATCATATTTACTGCTTAATCAAAAGCATAATAATTACGTCACAATATCATGTGACAAATCATATTTTTATTGGCTCTTTCAACATTTGCATGGTTAGAATTTACATTTTGTGCATGTCGTTTTAGGTCTTGACACGACCACCCATAACAATTTTGCTAGTATATTTATACGGATGTCCTTGTACATATTTACAAAATGACAGGATCACACAAAGTAGTTGTGAAAAATATACTATGTTTTTACTTGATGAATCTAAAAGTATATCTAAACCTTATTATGTATTTATCAGTTTATGGAAAATGTATGGATTTAATACAAAAAGCATTTTTCAGATATTCAATTTATTCTAAATTCATACACCAAAATAGTAATATTTACCCACCTAATAAGGAATTATTCCGTATACATAAACATTTATTTCTTGTCTATTTAAGGATTTCACTTGGGGTTAAAAATGAACTTTCCATTTTTATTTCGTTATTCTTATAGTTTGTTTTGCCAATATATAGTTGTGTTCAATACCTTCCTTATAAGATTTTGTTATTTTTATTAAGTATTTCATTTCGAGTTTCTACGAAAACCAATGGAAATGCTTGTTATCGGTCTGGCCATATGTTTCCATTATCACCCACCATTTGTGTTCAAACTCTTCAACTGCATTCAAAATAGAAACATGGTAATATCAGGGGTTGAAGGGTGGTAACCTTAGTTCAAACACATTGTAACTTAAACACTCTCTTGTTGATAATTCTGTCACAAACAGTTGGTCATTTTAGTTCAGGCAACATGGTAACTACAGTGCACATATGATGACATTTTCCACGACGAATACCACTTGTAGTTTGTAGTTCAAGCATCATTTTAACTAGCAAACAAAAAAATATCTTTCAATTACAACTAGTGGGGGATGCAAAGTTATTTTATGTGTGCAACAAACATGATAGGTTCAATACAGGAAAATATGCAGGTAAACTGGTTATACTTGTCTGATAAATTATCGCTTTCTTACATGGTAACTGTTGAACCCATGTATGCGAAATCATTTTTTATTTAAGGTAGTTTGAGTGGGAAGTAAAATACCAGTCAAGTTGTTGTCAACATAATCCTTGAATGCATTGTTTAGTGGCTCATCATCAGCCATCAGCTTCCTAAGCTTCTCCTGGGCCTTTTTCATCATATGCCAGTGGCAATTCCTGTGTACTATCCCGATGAACACCTCATCAATAGCACTCCTCATTCCAAAATCTTGATATGTTATTATGTTCTTTAGCGCAACTCCACCCATTACATGCAGGAATGCATTAAATAGCCACACAAAGTTACTAGATAGTTTGTTTCGAACAAATCCACAACCAAACTGGATTGACTGCCCATGGTTGTTAATGCCAAGGGGGCACAGGGCATCTTGTACATATTTGTCATGTATGTGAAGGAAATATGCCCTAGAGGCAATAATAAAGTTGTTATTTATATTTCCTTATATCATGATAAATTTTTATTATTCATGCTAGAATTGTATTAACCGGAAACTTAGTACATGTGTGAATACATAGACAAACAGAATGTCACTAGTATGCCTCTACTTGACTAGCTCATTGAATCAAAGATGGTTAAGTTTCCTAGCCATAGACATGAGTTATCATTTGATTAACGGGATCACATCATTAGAGAATGGTGTGATTGACTTGATCCATTCCGTTAGCTTAGCACTTGATCGTTTAGTATATTGCTATTGCTTTCTTCATGACTTATACATGTTCCTATGACTATGAGATTATGCAACTCCCGAATACCAGAGGAACACTTAGTGTGCTATCAAACGTCACAACGTAACTGGGTGATTATAAAGGTGATCTACAGGTGTCTCCGATGGTACTTGTTGAGTTGGCATAGATCAAGATTAGGATTTGTCACTCTTATTGTCGGAGAGGTATCTCTGGTCCCTCTCGGTAATGCACATCACTATAAGCCTTGCAAGCAATGTGACTAATGAGTTAGTTGCGGGATGATGCATTACGGAATGAGTAAAGAGACTTGCCGATAATGAGATTGAACTAGGTATTGAAATACCTACGATCGAATCTCGGGCAAGTAACATACAGATGACAAAGGGAACAACGTATGTTGTTATGCGGTTTGACCGATAAAGATCTTCGTAGAATATGTGGGAGCCAATATGAACATCCAGGTTCCGCTATTGGTTATTGACCGGAGACGTGTCTTGGTCATGTCTACATAGTTCTCAAACCCGTAGGGTTCGCACGCTTAACGTTCGGTGACCATCGGTATTACGAGTTTATGTGTTTTGATGTACCGAAGGTAGTTTGGAGTCCCAGATGTGATCACGGACATGACGAAGAGTCTCGAAATGGCCGAGACATAAAGATTGATATATTGGATGACTACATTCGGACACCGGATGAGTTCCGGGGGTCACCGGATAATTATCGGAGTGTCGGGGGGTTATCGGAATCCCCGGGGGAACTAATGGGCCACGCCCCCCTTGAGGAGTCTGAATTGGACAAGGAGGGGGGCGGCGCCCCCTCTTTCCCTCTTTCCCTCCCTCTCTCCCTCTCCTTCCTTTCCCCTTTCCCCTTCCTAGCAGGACTTGGAAAGGGGGAGTCCTACTCCTACTAGGAGGAGGACTCCTCCCCTCCTTTGCACGCCCAAGGGCCGGCCAGCCTCCCCCGTTGCTCCTTTATATACGGGGGCAGGGGGCACCCTAGAACACAGCGACAGACATTGTCTTAGCCGTGTGCGGTGCCCCCTCCACCATAATCCACCTCGGTCATATCGTTGCAGTGCTTAGGCGAAGCCCTGCGCCGGTAGCTTCATCATCACCGCCATCACGCCGTCATGCTACGAAGCTCTCCCTCGACACTCAGCTGGATCAAGAGTTCGTGGGACGTCACCGAGCTGAACGTGTGTGATACGTCTCTAACGTATCTATAATTTTTGATTGTTCCATGCTATTATATATTCTGTTTTCTATGTTTAATGGGCTTTATTATACACTTTTATATTATTTTTGGGACTAACCTACTAACCCAAGGCCCAGTGCAAATTGCTGTTTGTTTGCCTATTTCAGTGTTTCATAGAAAAGGAATATCAAACGGAGTCCAAACAGAATGAAACCTTCGGGAGAGTTATTTTTGGAACAAACGTGATCCAGAGGACTTGGAGTGGACATCAAGAAATCAACGAGGAGGCCATGAGGCAGGGAGTCACGCCTGCCCCCTGGGCGCGCCCCCACCCTCGTGGACCCCTCGTGGCTCCACCGACCTACTTCTTCCTCCTATATATACCCATGTACCCCGAAACCATCAAGGAGCACCACGAAACCCTATTTCCACCGCCGCAACCTTCAGTACCCGTGAGATCCCATCTTGGGGCCTTTTCCGGTGCTCCGTAGGAGGGGGAATCGATCACGGAGGGCTTCTACATCAACACCATAGCTTCTCCGATGATGTGTGAGTAGTTTACCACAGACCTTCGGGTCCATATTTATTAGCTAGATGACTTCTTCTCTCTCTTTGGATCTCAATACAAAGTTCTCGATCTTCTTGGAGATCTATTCGAAGTAATTCTTTTTGCGGTGTGTTTGTCGATATCCGATGAATTGTGGGTTTATGATCAAGATTATCTATGAACAATATTTGAATCTTCTCTGAATTCTTTTATGTATGATTGGTTATCTTTGCAAGTCTCTTAAAATTATCAGTTTGGTTTGGCCTACTAGAATGATCTTTCTTGCAATGGGAGAAGTGCTTAGCTTTGGGTTCAATCTTGCGTTGCTCGACCCCAGTGACAGAAAGGGAAACGACACATATTGTATTGTTGCCATCGAGGATAAAAAGATGGGGTTTATATCATATTGCTTGAGTTTATCCCTCTACATCATGTCATCTTGCCTAATGCGTTACTCTGTTCTTATGAACTTAATATTCTAGATGCATGCTGGATAGCGGTCGATGTGTGGAGTAATAGTAGTAGATGCAGGCAGGAGTCGGTCTACTTGTTGCAGACGTGATGCCTATATACATGATCATGCCTAGATATTCTCATAATTATGCACTTTTCTATCAATTGCTCAATAGTAATTTGTTCACCCATCGTAATACTTATGCTATCTTGAGAGAAGCCACTAGTGAAAACTATGGCCCCCGGGTCTATTTTCCATCATATTAATCTCCCGTCAACTAGCTATTTCTGTCACCGTTTATTTTGCAATCTTTACTTTTAATATTTATCATAAAATACCAAAAAATATTATCTTATCATCTCTATCAGATCTCACTTTTGCAAGTGGTCGTGAAGGGATTGACAACCCCTTTATCGTGTCCCCTTTATCGCGTTGGTTGCAAGGTTCTTATTTGTTTGTGTAGGTACGAGGGACTTGCGTGTGGCCTCTTACTTTATTGATACCTTGGTTCTCAAAAACTGAGGAAAATACTTATGCTACTTTGCTGCATCACCCTTTCCTCTTCAAGGGAAAACCAACGCATGCTCAAGAGGTAGTAGTGTGCAGATCACGGAGGTGCCGTACTTTCGGTACTAGGATCGGTCGGATCGTGAAGACGTACGACTACATCAACCGCGTTGTCATAACGCTTCCTCTTTCGGTCTACGAGGGTATGTGGACAATACGCTCACCTCTCGTTGCTATGCATCACCATGATCTTGCGTGTGCGTAGGATTTTTTTTGAAATAACTACGTTCCCCAATAGTGGTATCCGAGACAGGTTTATGCGTAGATGTTACATGCACGAGTAGAACACAAGTGAGTTGTGGGCGATAATAGTCATACTGCTTACCAGCATGTCATACTTTGATTCGGCGGTATTGTTGGATGAAGCGGCCTGAACCGACATTACGTGTAAGCTTACGCGAGACTGGTTCTATCGAGGTGCTTCGCACACAGGTGGCTGGCGGGTGTCAGTTTCTCCATCTTTAGTTGAATCGAGTGTGGCTACACCCGGTCCTTGTTGAAGGTTAAAACATCACATACTTGACGAAAAATCATTGTGGTTTTGATGCGTAGGTAAGAACGGTTCTTCCTCAGCCCATAGCAGCCACGTAAAACTTGCAACAACAAAGTAGAGGACGTCTAACTTGTTTTTGCAGGGCATGTTGTGATGTGATATGGTCAAGATATGATGCTAAATTTTATTGTATGAGATGATCACGTTTTGTAACAGAGTTATTGGCAACTGGCAGGAGCCATATGGTTGTCGCTTTATTGTATGAAATGAAATTTCCATGTAATTGCTTTACTTTATCACTAAGCGGTAGCGATAGTCATAGAAGTAATAGTTGGCGAGACGACAATGATGCTTTGATGGAGATCATGAAGGAAATATGTCCTAGAGGCAATAATAAAGTTATTATTTATTTCCTTATATAATGATAAATGCTTATTATTCATGCTAGAATTGTATTAACCGGAAACATGATACATGTGTGAATACATAGACAAACAGAGTGTCACTAGTATGCATCTACTTGACTAGCTCGTTAATCAAAGATGGTTATGTTTCCTAGCCATAGACATGAGTTGTCATTTGATTAACGGGATCACATCATTAGGAGAATGATGTGATTGACTTGACCCATTCCGTTAGCTTAGCACTTGATCGTTTAGTATGTTGCTATTGCTTTCTTCATGACTTATACATGTTCCTATGACTATGAGATTATGCAACTCCCATTTATGGAGGAACACTTTGTGTGCTACCAAACGTCACAATGTAACTGGGTGATTATAAAAGTGCTCTACAGGTGTCTCCGAAGGTACTTGTCGAGTTGGCGTATTTCGAGATTAGGATTTTTCACTCCGATTGTCGGAGAGGTATCTCTGGGCCCACTCGGTAATGCACATCACTATAAGCCTTGCAAGCATTGTAACTAATGAGTTAGTTGCGGTATGATGTATTACGGAACGAGTAAAGATACTTGCCAGTAACGAGATTGAACTAGGTATTGAGATACCAACGATCGAACCTCGGGCAAGTAACATACCGATGACAAAGGGAACAACGTATGCTGTTATACGGTTTGACCGATAAAGATCTTCGTAGAATATGTAGGAGCCAATATGAGCATCCAGATTGCGCTATTGGTTATTGACCGGAGATGTGTCTCGGTCATGTCTACATAGTTCTCGAACTTGTAGGGTCCGCACGCTTAACATTCGGTGACGATTTGTATTATGAGTTATGTGATTTGATGTAATGAAGGTAGTTCGGAGTCCCGGATGAGGCCGGGGACATGACGAGGAGTCTCGAAATGGTCGAGATGTAAAGATCGATATATTGGATGACTATAGTCGGACATCAGAAAGGTTCCGAGTGACTCATGTATTTTTTGGAGTACCGGAGAGTTACGGGAATACGTATTGGGCCTTAATGGGCCATACGGGAAAGGAGAGAAAGGCCTCAAAAGGTTGTCGCACCCCTCCCCATGGTCTGGTCCGAATTGTACTAGGGGGGGGGGGGGGGGGGCGCCCCCTTCCTTCCTTCTCCTTTTCCCTTCCCTTTTTCCTATTCCATGTGGGAGGAGGAATCCTACTAGGACTAGGGAGTCCTAGTAGGACTCCACACTTCTGGTGCGCCCTAGGGGTTGGCCGGCCTCCCCTCCTCCATCCTTTATATACGGGGGCAGGGGGGCTGTTGGGGAACGTAGTAATTTCAAAAAAATGCCTACGCACATGCAAGATCATGGTGATGCATAGCAACGAGAGGGGAGAGTGTTGTCCACGTACCCTCGTAGACCGAAAGCGGAAGCGTTAGCACAACGCGGTTGATGTAGTCGTATGTCTTCACGATCCGACCGATCAAGTACCAAACGTACGACACCTCCGAGTTTAGCACACGTTCAGCCCGATGACGACCCTCGAACTCCGATCCAGCCGAGTGTTGAGGGAGAAATTCGTCAGCACGACGGCGTGGTGACGATGTTGATGTTCTACCGACGCAGGGCTTCGCCTAAGCACCGCTACAGTATTATCGAGGTGGATTATGGTGGAGGGGGGCACCGCACACGGCTATGAGATCAATGATCAATTGTTGTGTGCTTGGGGTGCCCCCTGCCCCCGTATATAAAGGAGCAAGGGGGAGGCCAGCCGGCCCTCTGTGGCGCGCCCCCAAGAGGGGAATCCTACTAGGACTCCAAGTCCTAGTAGGTTTCCACCAAAAGGGAGAGAGGGGGATGGAAGGAGAGCGAGAGGGAGAAGGAAAGGGGGGCACCGCCCCCCCTTCCTTGTCCAATTCAGACTCAAGGGGGAGAGGGCGCGCGACCTGCCCTGGCCGCCCTCTCTCTCTCCACTAAGGCCCATCGAGGCACATTAGTTCCCCCGGGGTTTCCGATAACCCTCCGGCACTCCGGTTTTATCTGAAACTTCTCCGGAACACTTCCGGTGTCTGAATATAGTCGTCCAATATATCAATCTTTATGTCTCGACCATTTCGAGACTCCTTGTCATGTCCGTGATCACATCCGGGACTCCGAACAACCTTCGGTACATCAAAACACATAAACTCATAATAAAACTGTCATCGTAACGTTAAGCGTGCGGACCCTACGGGTTCGAGAACTATGTAGACATGACCGAGACATGTCTCCAGTCAATAACCAATAGCGGAACCTGGATGCTCATATTGGCTCCCACATATTCTACGAAGATCTTTATCGGTCAGACCGCATAACAACATACGTTGTCCCCTTTGTCATCGGTATGTTACTTGCCCGAGATTCGATCGTTGGTATCTCAATACCTAGTTCAATCTCGTTACCGGCAAATCTCTTTACTCGTTACGTAATACATCATCCCACAACTAACTCATTAGTTGCAATGCTTGCAAGGCTTAAGTGATGTGTATTACCGAGAGGGCCCAGAGATACCTCTCCGACAATCAGAGTGACAAATCCTAATCTCGAAATACGCCAACCCAACAAGTACCTTCGGAGACACCTGTAGAGCACCTTTATAATCACCCAGTCACGTTGTGACGTTTGGTAGCACACAAAGTGTTCCTCCGATAAACGGAAGTTGCATAATCTCATAGTCATAGGAACATGTATAAGTCATAAAGAAAGCAATAGCAACATACTAAACGATCGTGTGCTAAGCTAACGGAATGGGTCATGTCAATCACATAATTCTCCTAATGATGTGATCCCGTTAATCAAATGACAACCCATGTCAATGGCTAGGAAACTTAACCATCTTTGATCAACGAGCTAGTCAAGTAGAGGCATACTAGTGACACTCTGTTTGTCTATGTATTCACACATGTATTATGTTTCCAGTTAATACAATTCTAGCATGAATAATAAACATTTATCATGATATAAGGAAATAAATAATAACTTTATTATTGCCTCTAGGGCATATTTCCTTCAGTCTCCCACTTGCACTAGAGTCAATAATCTAGATTACACAGTAATGATTCAAACACCCATGGAGCCTTGGTGCTGATCATGTTTTGCTTGTGGAAGAGGCTTAGTCAACGGGTCTGCAAAATTCAGATCTGTATGTATCTTGCAAATTTCTATGTCTCCCACCTGGACTAGATCCCGGATGGAATTGAAGCATCTCTTGATGTGCTTGGTTCTCTTGTGAAATCTGGATTCCTTCGCTAAGGCAATTGCTCCAGTATTCTCACAAAAGATTTTCATTGGACCTGATGCACTAGGTATGACACCTAGATCGGATATGAACTCCTTCATCCAGACTCCTTCATTTGCTGCTTCTGAAGCAGCTATGTACTTCACTTCACATGTAGATCCCGCCACGACGCTTTGTTTAGAACTGCACCAACTGATAGCTCCACCGTTCAATGTAAACACGTATCTGGTTTGCGAGTTACAATTGTCTGGATCAGTGTCAAAGCTTGCATCAACGTAACCATTTATGATGAGCTCTTTGTCACCTCCATAAACGAGAAACATATCCTTAGTCATTTTCAGGTACTTCAGGATGTTCTTGACCGCTGTCCAGTGATCCACTCCTGGATTACTTTGGTACCTCCCTACTAGACTTATAGCAAGGCACACATTAGGTCTGGTACACAGCATTGCATACATGATAGAGCCTATGGCTGAAGCATAGGGAACATCTTTCATTTTCTCTCTATCTTCTGTAGTGGTCGGGCATTGAGTCTTACTCAACTTCACACCTTGTAACAAAGGCAAGAACCCTTTCTTTGCTTGATCCATTTTGAACTCCTTCAAAACTTTGTCAAGGTATGTGCTTTGTGAAAGTCCAATTAAGCGTTTTGATCTATCTCTATAGATCTTAATGCCCAATATGTAAGCAGCTTCACCAAGGTCTTTCATTGAAAAACTCTTATTCAAGTATACCTTTATGCTATCCAGAAATTCTATATCATTTCCAATCAGTAATATGTCATCCACATATAATATCAGAAATGCTACAGAGGTCCCACTCACTTTCTTGCAAATATAGGCTTCTCCAAAAGTCTGTACAAAACCAAATGCTTTGATCACACTATCAAAGCGTTTATCCCAACTCCGAGAGGCTTGCACCAGTCCATAAATGGATCGCTGGAGCTTGCAGACTTTGTTAGCTCCCTTTGGATCGACAAAACCTTCCGGTTGCATCATATACAACTCTTCTTCCAGAAATCCATTCAGGAATGCAGTTTTGACATCCATCTGCCAAATTTCATAATCATAAAATGCGGCAATCGCTAACATGATTCGGACAGACTTAAGCATCGCTACGGGTGAGAAGGTCTCATCGTAGTCAATCCCTTGAACTTGTCGAAAACCTTTTGCAACAAGTCGAGCTTTGTAGACAGTAACATTACCGTCAGCGTCAGTCTTCTTCTTGAAGATCCATTTATTCTCAATTGCTTGCCGATCATTGGGCAAGTCAACCAAAGTCCACACTTTGTTCTCATACATGGATCCCATCTTAGATTTCATGGCCTCAAGCCATTTTGCGGAATCTGGGCTCACCATTGCTTCTTCATAATTCGTAGGTTCATCATGATCCAGTAGCATGACTTCCAGAACAGGATTACTGTACCACTCTGGTGCGGATCTTACTCTGGTTGATCTACGAGGTTTAGTAACAACTTGATCTGAAGTTCCATGATCATCATCATTAACATCCTCACTAACTGGTGTAGGTGTCACAGAAACCGGTTTCTGTGATGAACTACTTTCCAATAAGGGAGCAGGTATAGTTACCTCATCAAGTTCTACTTTCCTCCCACTCACTTCTTTCGAGAGAGACTCCTTCTCTAGAAAGGATCCATTCTTAGCAACGAATGTCTTGCCTTCAGATTTGTGATAGAAGGTGTACCCAACAGTCTCCTTTGGGTATCCTATGAAGACACATTTCTCCGATTTGGGTTCGAGCTTATCAGGTTGAAGCTTTTTCACATAAGCATCGCAGCCCCAAACTTTTAGAAACGAAAACTTTGGTTTCTTGCCAAACCATAGTTCATAAGGCGCCGTCTCAACGGATTTCGATGGTGCCCTATTTAACGTGAATGCAACCGTCTCTAAAGCATAACCCCAAAACGATAGCGGTAAATCTGTAAGAGACATCATAGATCGCATCATATCTACTAAAGTACGATTACGACGTTCGGATACACCATTATGCTGTGGTGTTCCGGGTGGCGTGAGTTGCGAAACTATTCTGCATTGTTTCAAATGTAGACCAAACTCGCAACTGAAATATTCTCCTCCACGATCAGATCGTATAAACTTTATTTTCTTGTTACGATGATTTTCAACTTCACTCTTAAATGCTTTGAACTTTTCAAATGCTTCAGACTTATGCTTCATTAAGTAGATATACCCATATCTGCTTCAATCATCTATGAAGGTGAGAAAATAACGATATCCACCACAAGCCTCAACGTTCATCGGACCACATACATCTGTATGTATGATTTCCAACAAATCTGTTGCTCTCTCCATAGTACCGGAGAACAACGTTTTAGTCATCTAGCCCATGAGGCACGGTTCGCAAGTAGCAAGTGATTCATAATCAAAGGTTCCAAAAGTCCATCAGTATGGAGTTTCTTCATGCGTTTTACACTGATATGACCTAAACGGCAGTGCCACAAATAAGTTGCACTATCATTATCAACTCTGCATCTTTTGGCTTCAACATTATGAATATGTGTATCACTACTATCGAGATTCATTAAAAATAGACCACTCTTCAATGGTGCATGACCATAAAAGATATTACTCATATAAATAGAACAACCATTATTCTCTGATTTAAATGAATAACCGTCTCGCATCAAAGAAGATCCAGATATAATGTTCATGCTCAACGTTGGCACCAAATAACAATTATTTTGGTCTAATACTAACCCCGAAGGTAGATGTAGAGGTAGCGTGCCGACCGCGATCACATCGACTTTGGAACTATTTCCCACGCGCATCGTCACCTCGTCCTTGGCCAGTGTTTGCTTAATCCGTAGTCCCTGTTTCGAGTTGCAAATATTAGCAACAGAACCAGTATCAAATACCCAGGTGCTACTGCGAGCTCTAGTAAGGTACACATCAATAACATGTATATCACATATACTTTTGTTCACCTTGCCATCCTTCTTATCCGCCAAATAGTTGGGGCAGTTCCGCTTCCAGTGACCAGTCTGCTTGCAGTAGAAGCACTCAGTTTCAGGCTTAGGTCCAGACTTGGGTTTCTTCTCCTGAGCAGCAACTTGCTTGTTGTTCTTCTTGAAGTTCCCCTTCTTCTTCCCTTTACCCTTCTTCTTGAAACTGGTAGTCTTATTGACCATCAACACTTGATGCTCCTTCTTGATTTCTACCTCCGCAGCCTTTAGCATTGCGAAGAGCTCGAGAATTGTCTTATCCATCCCTTGCATATTATAGTTCATCACGAAGCTCTTATAGCTTGGTGGAAGTGATTGGAGAATTCTGTCAATGACGCTATCATCCGGAAGATTAACTCCTAGTTGAATCAAGTGATTGCAGTACCCAGACATCTTGAGTATATGCTCACTGACAAAACTATCACTACAAAAAAAAGACACATCCGTGACATTTTGGGCTGAACGAAAAAACTTTCTATCATACATATGACACTTCTATGACGATAATTGTGACAAAACCTGGTATCATCATAGATGTGGTGGGCTCCTACTTCTATGACAAAAAATCATGACAGAAAATGGGCTTTTCGTCCTGGGCAGGCCGGAGAAGCAGCTGCATGACATTCTTTGGGCAGTCCATGACGGAAAAAACCGTGGTAGAAGCGAGGGGGAGGAAAATTTCGGGGAGTTCCTGGTTACGGTGGGAGGTCGGGGGCCGAGCGATGCGCGTTTCTCTCATACACGTACGCGCGTGTGTGCGAGGCGTTTGCTCTAACTGAACCCGAGCGAGGCGTTGGGCTCTAACTGAACCCGAGCGATTACACTGCAGGCTACGCGTTACTGAACCCGAGCGATCGATCGATGGCTGTTAACTGAACCCGATCGAGCGATTACTTCGCTACTGCTGCTAACTGAAGCCGATCGATGGGATGAATAGTGAGTGTTGCGGGGCGTTTGGATGAATAGTGAGCGGTGGCGTTGCCTCTGGATGAACAGGACCCCGTGGTGTGGTGGAGGGCTGGATGAACAATAGATGGTGGAGGGGTGCCAGTGGATGGGTGGATGAACAGGACCTGTCAGAGTAATTGGACACGGATACCCCGAAGACGGCGAGACAAGAATTCAAGACATCGGGGCTAGCAAAGCCCCTCAGTCCAACTACCTGGCCGACGGCTGACTGCTGGCTGCTGACTGCTCCACCAGGCCGACTGCTGGCTGCCGACTGCTGGCTGCTGACTGCTCCACCCGACCGACTGCTGGCTGCCGACTGCTCCACCAGGCCGACCGCTGGTTGCCGACTCCTCCACCAGGCCGACTGCTGGCTGCCGGCTCCTCCGCCAGGCCGATTGCCCGAAGTCAACTGCAGCCTGACGAGACACCGACGGGACGACCATACCGCGATGTCATCTACAGTGTACTGTGTCCCATGGGTACTGATTTATAAAGTACCCCAGAGGACAAGCATGACATGCACCATGCCACTAGCCATGCCTACATAGCTTGGCTTGTAAGCTACCCAAGGTAGCTTACAACCAGAGCCACTATCACCCATGCCAACTCCTATATATATAGGCACACATCCATCCATCAGGGGATGGACTCACACACTCACGCACACACACGAGCTAGCTAGCAATCCATCCATCCACTTCTACGGGCAAGCATGCCCCAGCACACCAATTCGGCCAAGAGCAACGGCCATCATGCCACATACATATACGAGGCCAGATGCCTATGGCACTGACCTCAGATACAGCTCCAGGAGCACTCTGTACCAGATATACCACATATACTTAGACATGCAGGAGTAGGGGTGTTATCTCTCCGGAGAGCCCCGAACCTAGGTAAACTAGCGCGTGATACTCGCATACCCGTCCCTGGATATTCCGGCAGAAGTCTTGCCCTCACACGAAGCCACCTTGTGGCATATGTTGTCTTGCACCCCCCATGAGAATACCACGACATTTGGCGCCCACCGTGGGGCGGTACCATGCTACCGCGCTGCTGCTGGTTTCGCAGTCCGGGCGGGACCCTTTTTTCTTCATCGCCTCGGCCGCGGCGTCGCGCCGTCTCTCCGGTAGCGCTCGGGGGCTCGACATCGACCTGCCCCCAGAGCGGCCGCGAGGGGTGGCGCGTCCTCGCCATCGGACTCTTCGTCATCACCACCGCAACGCTACCATCCGTCCGCGCGCGCGCCGCTCCGGGCCTCGCTTCGGTCGGCCGCATTCATCCACGCGTCGCTCGCATCTGCTCCTCTGTGCGTTGTGCCTTGCTCCAGCCGAAAAGCGCGTTTGCCACTCCATATATCATCCATACAACCTAGCTAGATGCAAATCAAACCGTGGTCAAACGTTAGCCATACACTGGTTATACATGCCTCGCATGCTTCCTGTACCATGGCCATGCACCACCAAAACCATGCCCAGATATTCCCCAGATAATAGTCACATAATCCCCCTATAATCGACTGCTTGTACACTGACCGGATACTAGTCAGATATCCATCAGAGAACGCCCAGACTATAGCGCTGCTCGTTGCTCCTGCCACCCCGCGTGCCTGGCTCGTCGTCCTTGCGCGGCTCCGGCCTCCTCCGCGCTCGGCCTGCTCGGCCCGCGCTGTGCCCTGCATCCGGCTCCGCACCTTCGTCACGGCCACACCGGCTCGCCTGGCCGTCCCCTCAGTCTCCACGTGCCTACCCGAGTCACCACTGTGGCCACCCGTGCGCCGGCTCCGTCTCCCGCGTGGGCCGGGTTGCCCCTGCCGCGTCCCGCGCCGGCCGGGTTCTCCGCTGCCGGGTCCGACTCCTCCCGCGTTTGCGCCATCTAGCACTGGGTCCGGCTCCGGTCCCGCCTTGCCACTCGCAGGCTCGCTTCCCGCTGCCTCCGCCTGCAGCGCCGGGTTCGGCCCCGTCCGCTGGAGTCCTCCGACCCGGCCGCGCCGGCTTCCTCGCAACCCGGCCTGCCGGCTTCACCCCAGGCCGGCTTCCTGCCCACTCGGCACGCTGACTCCACCCGCGTCGGCTACCCGGCCGGCCTTGCCGCCTGCCGGCTTCCCAGCGACCCAGCCGCTTGCTGGCTCTGCCCGCAACCCGGCGACCCGGCCGCGCCGGCTTCCTCGTAACCCAGCCTGTCGGCTTTTGCTGCGCCCCGGCCGCTGGCTTCCCCGCAACTCGGCGCCGGCTTCTGCCGCGCCCGGCTGTCGGTTTCAACTGCATCCCGCTCCTGCCTGCTGCTCATGCAAAGAAAGAAAGAAAAAGAGAGAAGGGGCCGGCTGGAAAGAGTTTCCGGGTTTAAAAAAAGGAAGAAGAGCTGTGTCCGACTGCTTAAGGCCAGCTGGTGAAAAAAGAAAAAAATGGAGTGAGATGTCGGCTGGAAAGAAGCAAAGGCCGAGTGCCTAGCCGGCTAAGAGAAAGAAAAGAGTGGTCGGCTGGATAAAAAAAAGGGAAAGATTTGACTGCGCAGACTGCTGCCCAGCCGACTGCTTTGTGTGACCGACCGCATCACCGCTCGGCCGGCCGGTTTGTCTGCCCGCTTCGCTGCCTGGCCGACCGATGAGCCGGTCCGGCTGCACACAGCCGGCTGACGAGAAAAAGAAGAAGACAAAGTAGTCGCCGGGAGATCCGGCCCGACTGCCCAGGAGTCGGCCCAGATCTCGGGGGCTACACCCAGCGGGTGCGCTGACGCGCCCACGCGAAGAAGAAGAAAAAAGTAGTCGCCGGGAGATCTGGCGCGACAGCTCAGCAGTCGGCCCAGATCTCGGGGGCTACACCCAGCGGGTGCGCTGATACGCCCCCGCAAAGAAGAAGACAAAGTAGTCGTTGGGAGATCTGGCCCGACAGCTCAGCAGTCGGCCCAGATCTCGGGGGCTACACCCAGCGGGTGCGCTGACGTGCCCCCGCGAAGAAGAAGAAAAAAGTAGTTGCTGGGAGATCCGGCCCGACTACTCAGCAGTCGGCCCGAATCTCGGGGGCTACACCCAGTGGGTGCGCTGGCGCGCCCCCACGGAAGATTGCAAATAAGAAAAGAGTTTTGTCCGGCTCCGAGCAGCCGGCAAAAGAGAAAAAGAAGAAGATAGGCGCTGCAAGATGCATCACCGCCTGGCCGGTCGAGCCTGACCCCTTCGAGCACCCGAAGGCTCGAATGCTACACACAGTGGGAGCGCCGGCGCGCTCCGCGAGCGCCGAGCCGCGCCGGCTGTCTTCGGCAAACTCCGCCTCGGCAACACGAAAACGAATGTGAGCTCCTCACCCACATATTTTTTACACCACGCAATCATGGATAACCCCGAGCGATGCTCGGGGGCTGTCTCCGCATTTTAGTACAGTTGCATCACTGTTCGCCCCGGCGCCAGCCAGAGTTGGCTCGGGGGCCGGCCGCTTGGCCTGAGACGTTAGTCCCCGCATACGGCTTAGTACCATGTCCAGTACCAAAGGCCCACTCTTAGTCACAGATCGCAGAGCGGCTGTCCGACTAGCAAGAGTGAACGCTGGAGGCCACCCACGCGAAAAAAGTTCGGGAAGAAAAACGCTTCGGGCGACCCGACCGTTTCCTTTATAAGTATTTGCTCGGTTAAATCTACTCCCAGAGTCTGAGTACTGTACACTCCACTTTGCGGCCCACTCTCAGCCACAGACCGCAGAGCGGCTGTCCGGCGAGCGAGAGCACAAGCCAAAAGGCGGAGGGAGCACGAAAAAGATTGAAGGGGGCTCGAACGAAACCGAGTCGGCACCCTCCGCATAAACTTGCAATGCTAAAAGCAAACATTTGATTAAATCTGCGTGGACGAACTTTGTCTTTTTATGATCATTTCCATGAACACTCGCCAAAAAACCTCAGCCCAACTTTGCCAAGTTGCCCGGAGGCTTGGGGGCTACTGTCGGAGTAATTGGACACGGATACCCCGAAGACGGCGAGACAAGAATTCAAGACATCGGGGCTAGCAAAGCCCCTCAGTCCAACTACCTGGCCGGCGGCTGACTGCTGGCTGCTGACTGCTCCACCAGGCCGACTGCTGGCTGCCGACTGCTGGCTACCGACTGCTGGCTGCTGACTGCTCCACCTGACCGACTGCTGGCTGCCAACTGCTCCACCCGGCCGACTGCTGGTTGCCGACTCCTCCACTAGGCCGACTGCTGGCTGCCGACTCCTCCGCCAGGCCGACTGCCCGAAGTCAACTGCAGCCTGACGAGACACCAACGGGACGACCATACCGCGACGTCATCTACAGTGTATTGTGTCCCCTGGGTACTGATTTATAAAGTACCCCAGGGGACAAGCATGACATGCACCATGCCACTAGCCATGCCTACATAGCTTGGCTTGTAAGCTACCCAAGGTAGCTTACAACCAAAGCCACTACCACCTATGCCAACTCCTATATATATAGGCACACATCCATCCATCAGGGGATGGACTCACACACTCACGCACACACACGAGCTAGCTAGCAATCCATCCATCCACTCCTACGGGCAAGCATGCCCCAGCACACCCATTCGGCCCAGAGCAACAGCCACCATGCCACATGCATATACGAGGCCAGATGCCTATGGCACCGACCTCAGATACAGCTCCAGGAGCACTCTATACCAGATATACCACATATACTCAGACATGCAGGAGTAGGGGTGTTATCTCTCCGGAGAGCCCCGAACCTGGGTAAGCTAGCGCGTGATACTCGCATACCCGTCCCTGGATATTCCGACAGCAGTCTTGCCCTCACACGAAGCCATCTTGTGGCATATGTCGTCTTGCACCCCCCGTGAGAATACCACAACAGGACCCCATGGTGTGAAGGGCTGGATGAACAGTAGACGGTGGAGGGGTGCCCGTGGAGGGGTGGTTGAACAGGACCCCGTGGTGTGGAGGGCTGGATGAACAGTAGACGGTGGAGGGGTGCCCGTGGAGGGGTGGTTGAACAAGACCCCGTGGTGTGGAGGGCTGGATGAACAGTAGACGGTGGAGGGGTAGTTGAACAGTAGCCGGTGGAGTAGCACGCGGTGGAGGCTGGATGAACAGGAGCCCATGGAGGCTGGAGGAGGTCGACGGTGGAGATGAACAGTATCCCGTGGAGTCCTGTTTTGCGGTACGCCACACCCCTCCTGATGAATAGGACCCCTGTTTCGACCGTAGCGCTCCAACACAAGTCTGTTTCCTCCGTTTTACGGTACGCCACACCCCTCCCGATCAACAGGACCCCCGTTTCGACCGTAGGAGGTCCGTTTCCTCCGTTTTGCGGTACGCCACACCCCTCCCGATCAACAGGACTCCCGTTTCGACCGTAGGAGGTCCGTTTCCTCCGTTTTGCGGTATGCCACACCCATCCCGATGAACAGGATCCCGTTTCGAACGTGGCCGGTCGAACACAAGGCCGTTTCCTCCGTTCTGCGGTACGCCAGGCCTCGTTTCCATCGTCTGTTCCGTCCAAGCCGTCCCGATGAACACACCGCATTCCATTGCCTCCCCATGAACACGACGCATTCTGTTGCCTCCCCATGAACACGACGCATTCCGTTGCCTCCCCATGAACACGACGACGACGCTGTTTCTCCATTCCGACCCAGCCATGTACACGAGCCCTGGCCGTACGTATGCGCGAGTAGGCGTTCGAGACCCTGCCCGTATGTACGTACGTGGCCGTATTTTCTTTTTTGCACCCTGGCTGATGTACGTACGTGTACATGCTACGTGCGCGCCTCTACTACGACACGTACGCGCCTCTACTACGACACGTGCGCGCCTCTACATCGACCAGTATATATGTATGTACACGTTCACGACCAGAATGACAACGCTATGTATGCTTCGACCAGGTGGGTCCCGACTGTCAGGCACTTCCTTGCGTGCGAAGATGTAGCTGGTGGGTCCCAGCAGTCAGGGGGCAAATCGTTTTGTTTTTTTTGCCCGAACGCACTTCCTTGCGTGCGAAGGTGTAGCTGATGGGTCCCACCAGTCAGGGGGAAACGTTTTTTTTTGCGAAATACGGTGGCCCGTCCGGTGGGTCCCCGATGTCAGGTGGAGGAATAATTATTTTGCACGTAATAAGGAGGCACTTCCTTGCTGCGGCCGTGGACCCAGCTATCAGCCTCTCCATGTACAGTCCACGTCCGATGGAAGCCGTTCCTTGACCACGTTGACCACGCCGCGCCGAGCGCACCAGGGCGGTGGACGACGACGAGGCCTAGGAAGGGGACGATGTGGAGCCGGGGAAGACGCGGCAGTGGATGCCCACGCGTAGAGGAGTACGAGGGTTCACTGGTTCGCTGCGGTGTGAGGCTGCCGTCGCCGCAGAATAACAGGGGGTGTGGGTGAGTAGAGAGATGGCCTGACTAGCGGTGGGAGTAGTAGGGGCGGTGAGGCCTCCGCCGCATCGCAGCCGGCCACGGGAGGCAGGAGCACAAGGCACGACCGGCGCTGGTTTGGGCGGCTGGAGCAAGAAGACCAGAGGTTGAAGAAGCACTATAGCCGTTGGATGGACATCGTACAGTCACTAGAGCTAGAATCGTGCATATTGACTAAGTTGACAAAGCCCTCCATCCCCGTCAACTTAGTAGGCCCACAAGTCAGCCTCCCACCAAGGTGGGTCCCAACTAGCAGGGGGTATTCATTTTTTTGTGCGTAATAAGGAGGCACTTCCGGTGGGTCCGAGCTGACAGCAGGGGAACGTTTTTTTCGCGAAATACGGTGGCCCGTCGGGTGGGTCCCAGCAGTCAGGGGCAAACGTTTTTTTCACGATATACTGGTGGGCGTCCGGTGGGTCCCTGCTGTCAGGTGGAGGAATAATTATTTTCCGTGTAATAAGGAGGCACTTCCTTGCGGCTGCCGTGGACCCAGCTGTCAGCCTCTCCACGTACAGTATTCTTCCGATGGAATTCGGTCTCTGACCACATTGACCATGGCGCGCCGACAACACCACGGCGGTGGACGACGGCGAGGCCTAGGAAGGGGATGACGCGGAGCCGGGAAGACGCGACAGTGGATGCCCACGCGAAGAGGAGTACAAGGGTTCACTGGTTCGGCTGCGCTGCCGTCGCCGCAGAATAACAAGGGGTGTGGGTGAGTGGAGTGGAGGGATGTCCTGGCCAGTGGTGGGAGTAGTATGGGGGCGGTGAGGCCTCCGCGACAACACAGCCGACCACGGGAGGCAGGAGCAGGCGGCACGACCGGCGCTGGTTTGGGCGGCTGGAGCAAGAAGACCAGAGGTTGAAGAAGCACTACGGCCGTTGGATGGACATCGTATGGTCAGTCGAGCTAGAATCGTGCATATTGACTAAGTTGACAAAGCCCTTCATCCCCGTCAACTTAGTAGGCCCACTATACTGGGTCCCAGCTAGCAGGGGGAGTATTCATTTTTTTTGTGCATAATAAGGAGACACTTCCTTGTGTGCGAAGATATAGCTGGTGGGTCCGAGCTGTGAGCGGCGGTAACATTTTTTTCGCGAAATACAGAGGCCGCTTCGGTGGGTCCCAGATGTCAGGTGGAGGAAATCATTATTTTGCACGTAATAAGGAGGCATTTCCTTGCGTGCGGCCATGGACCCAGCTGTCAGCCTCTCCACGTACAGTCCACTTCAGATGCATGTCGGTCGTTGACCATGCTGACCACACCACGCCGAGAGCACCAGGGCGGTGGACGACGGCGAGGCCTAGGAAGGGAACGACACAGAGGCAGGGAAGACTCGGCCATTGTTTTTGTTTCCCACGCGGAGGGGAGTACGACTGTACGAGGGTTTACTGGTTTGTCTGCCGTCGCCGGAGAATAACAGCAGGTGTGGGTGAGTAGAGGGATGGCTAGGCCAGCGATGGGAGTACGGTGGGGCGGTTAGGCCTGCGCGGCAGCATAGCCGGCCGCGGGGAGGAGGGAGCAGGCAGTCCCGCCAACGCTTGTTTGAGCGGCTGGAGCAGGAAGAGCAGAGATTGAAGAAGCACGACGGCCGTTGGATGGACATCCAACAGTATACAGGTCATCTGTGGAAAGCCTCAAATCTGTGGAAAACAGCATACAATCCATCTGCCATCATTTCAAATAATTTACAGCCCATTTGCTAATTCTTACGGGGTTTTTTGTAGCCCATATTCTTTATGTTAGCATTACATCCCATATTGTGGCCACGGTTAAAAAATTATACGAAATTTTGCATATGTCGGTGCGGTCTGAACTGTTTTTAATCCCGAAATTTCGAGTCACATTCAGACTGATTTTAAAAATAAATGTATATCAATATAAAATCCAATAAATTGTCCACGCATAAAAATCAATGCAATTTAAAATCTCGAAATGAAAAAAAGATATTTGAAAATATTTGCCGGTTTGGTGTGTTTTAAAAATGTACATCCCATTTCTCATTACTGATAGGCCATTTTCTCGGCCAGCCGAATGAAGCTCTCCTCGTCTTGAAAGATTTGCAGCCCAACAGGCCTGATAAAGCGACTTACTTGACAAATCATAAAAAACTGGGCTAGCCATTTTCAGAAAGAAAAAAAACTACTGGGCTGGTCTGTGGTAAACATAAAAGAAAAGGCTGTCTAGACAGGCCAGAGTGTCCCGCACAGCCCAGTTGACACCCTGCTTCCGTCTCAAAAACAAATTAGATAAGTGCCACTCCAATTATGGCGATTCATAAAAATGCCACTGCAATTTCCAAACTTTGAAAAATGCCACTGCAATTTTTGCAAACTTTGAAAAACGCCACTGCAGTTTGCAAACTTTGAAAAACGCCACTCCAGACTTCGAAAAATGCCACTAGAAATGGCATGAAATGGCATTTTTCAAAGTTTAGAAATTGCAGTGGCATTTCTCGGATACACCTGATTTGGAGTGGCATTTATCAAATTAACCCAAAATAAAAATAACTGGGCGAGCTGCTAGGTCCCTGGTGTCAGCCGCTCGTTGTGCAATTCTCTCGTTTATTGACTACGTTGACAATGGCATGGGACCCAGATGTCAGAAATCCACTAGGAGGAGCCATTTTTTTATTGGCTTGAAATAAGGAGGCACTTGCTTGCGTACTGCCATGACCTTGGCGGGTCCCTGCTGTCATCCTCTCCACGTACAATCATCTCCTGATTGTGTACGCGTCAACTTGCTAGGCCCACAAGTCAGCTTCTAAACCATGGAGGACAAATACAACCCATTTAAAAAAATAACAGCCCATTCCATACGTTCAAACGGAAAGTTCAACATTCAGAGCAAAGTAACAGGTCTGATCCATATATAGAGTACTGAATTTTCCCGTTGACAACCATCATAGCCAAGTGAACTATCTACTCCCACTAACACTCTAGTAGCCTACAAGTACTAACTTACTCTTAGCTAACTAGACGATGCCGGCCGCCATCTGCTGTCCATGCTAAACGCCAGCACCGGCGTCCTCCGCCTCGCCTCGGACTTGCCAGAGGTGCGATAGGGCACGTTGCTCGCGCGTGTTGGCCCTTTCCATGCTGGCGTCGTCCACCGAAGCTTTGGCTTCCAAGCGGGAAACCCACTTGACGAGCTGGTAGTAAAAATCGGCGTCGCGAACGCGTGTGTGCCCGACAGCCTCCAGGGCTATTTGCCGGGCTCCGGCCTCCACGTAGTCGGCCCAGTTGCGGGTGCTCTGCTCACGACTCAGAGCCTCGGTGCGCTGCTGCTCCATGTCCCACTGGCGGCGCAAATCGGCGATACGCTGCTCCTCCGCCAGGCGGTCGTGCTCCAACAACTCCTGCTCCTCCGCCATGCGGTTGCGCTCCAACAACTCCTCGATCTCCGCATTGCCATCTAAAGACATATAGAATGCCTCCTCCCTCCGTCCGCCTTCCGGTGAAAACCCGAACACTAGTTCCGGCGGCGACCGCCTCCGGCGTCGCCTACCACGGACGGGCAGGGGCATGGCGGACGTGGCGAGCGATGTCGGGCCGGTGGGGGCTTATGAGGATATGGCGAGTTGGGTCACGGTGGCACCTGAAAAGGCCGGGAAACAGTACTTATAGGCGGAAGGTAGCGCGACGGTCATCGGAATTCAATGCATAATGGCTTAGCGCGCCAGCTTGTCATGGAAAATTAGAGAAACTGAAATTATGACTGTGCCGTCTCGTCCCCTCTGGATCGCACGCCGGCATGGCGGTCAAACGAGTGCGCTCGAATCATCTCCCTCCTTGTCAATAATGATTCCGCGGATTTAAAGCGTATCTTTTTTCGCATCAGTTAGCTGCCTTAATTACGGCTGGCCGCATGCAGGCACTCAGAATCACTCGCAGGCAGTACGCGAAGCAGCATGCAATGAGTCGCAGCCGAGGGCACGCATGCAGCCACTTAAATCGTTGGAATTTATTAGGCTTAAACTTCTACATGCCGTTAATTATTGCCATGCCTTGGTCTTGTTGCTTTGCTCATGGGACTAATAAACCCGGACGGAGGGAGTACCTTGGTTGGTGAGAGGTTTGAATTAAGCCCTGCAAACTGGAAAGGAGGTACTAGTACGTGCGTGACCTGCTATTCATTCGTGTAGGATCGAGTAGGTCGTTTCTTGAATTGAGCCCTGCAAACCGGAAAGGAGGTAGTACGTGTGTGATCCGCTATTTATCCGTGTAGGATCAATAGTGTAGCTTGTCAGTTGCTTCAGAGGTAGGCATTTTTATCCGTGTAGGATCGATAGTGTAGCTTGTCAGTTTCTTCAGAGGTAGGCATTTTTATTCAAAAAACTGCCACTTCGCATCTTGCGTTGCAAATAAAGCTGCTAGGAGCGCATTTGTAGGCTAGCTAGTGATCGATCAGTAACTTGTAAACACTGAGCGAACAGAAATGAGTAACTGTTAATGCATCTCAATGATTCACAGATCATATACAAATATGTAGCTCCAAAATCAAAGATCAGCCACTTTGGATCTTGCGTCGCAACTAAAACTAACTAGTACGATTCCCATACATAAGATCAACATGTTAATGCATCTCAATGACTCACAGATCATATACAAACATGTAGCTCCAAAAGCAAAGATCTAGAAAAAACATATGTTCTTCCTACTAACATGGATGCTTCTCTTGGCCAACATTCAGTACAGACTGAAAGACAAATTTGTTTGTGAAGTCTACAATTCCTCTTGCAAACGTAAGTGGTTTCACCAACAGCTGGAACCATGAGAATGAACCACACATGGTGGAGGAACATCCACTGCAATATGATTTGGTCTTCCCTCGATCACACGGCGAGACTATTTTCGGAATACAAACTTTAACTTAGGCAAAATGATGCCCATTGTATAATCAGACCAAAGCAATTAAGCACCTAGTGTTGGCCAATAAATAGTACAGTACTACTTTTCTGCAGTCCATGAAGTGACTATCCAATCTTTCTGTGTCTATTTTCAAATGTCACTGGATGCAGTGACTATACTATTCTCTTGTGCAGTTCAACCAAAATTGCGGGCACTTTGTTTGTTTTCCAAATAGCAACGGGCAGACATCTCTGTCTGCACAAATATCAAGCAGCTAGTAAACATATACCACACCTTGTATTTTTGGCTTAAACATGTCTCTTCCGCTTAGCATCTGTCATGTTCTGCACTGGACAATCTGATACAATTATGTTTTGCCATGGACAATTTCATACTGAATTGATTTGCTGGTTCAGAGCAGAAATGTAGCACCTATTCTTCATCAGACCAAGGATATCCATGTTCGTAGTGATGGAAGAGGTGAAATCGATACAACCGAAATTGAGCATCCAATCATTGAATCCTGTCCTGCACCTCCAATGTAGGTCCACCCTGCCAATAAATTCACATGCAAACCACTAGTATCACTATCTAATGACAGTACAAAAAGAGTAGCAAGATAGTAGAAAACCATGTACCTTCGTAATGAACAGCTCATAGTGCCACCAATTGGATATAAAGGTTTGGAAAAAACATGCTCCTAATGTTGAACCAGTTGGACTTTTTGTACAGTTCCACTAAAATCGAGCATCCCTGTTTGCATAGATATTAAAAGTGTGATTACTATAAAAGTGGCACTAGTTGAAGCATAGACTCACAAATATAAGCATTCCAATTTCTTAATGGGAAAAGGTAACAAGATTGTTTCTAACCACCTGTTTGAAGGAATAAATAAAGCAACAACGGCTGATGTGAGGAAGGCATACATAGTTTTTTCTAGAAAAGTGAGCCATTCCTGACCTTTCCTCCTCTTTTAAGCAAATTTTGTGCAGTTCTACTAAAATAAAATGCCATCACTGCCTTGACAATTCAGTGACACTATACAAAAGGAAATGACTTAACATTACATCATGATGTCAGGTATGTAGTCGACAGGCATTAGAGAGAAACATATGGACCTCCTCAAGAGAACAGCCGGAGGAGGAGGTGCCCACTCTTGACCTTTCCTCTTGTCTTCATAATTGTCTGTGCAGTTTAACCAAAATAAAATGACATCAGCGCCTTGGCATTTTGGTGACACTGTACAAAAAATTAACTTATCTCATGAAAGTGAGGTATGTAATCTATAAGCATTAACAGTGCAAAAATTTGAAGGTAGTAACAAGTTTCATTGTTGGTATACTGGTTGTGCAACAACATTAGAATGCCTTAGCTGAAAAATCTTTAATACATCCACAATCAACAGCTAACCCTGAAATATTCCAGTGACATTAAATGGCATTGCTTAAATTTATGGGTGGCATTAGACTAAGAGCGGCATTAGTTAAATGTGGCATCACTTTAGCAGTAGCATTGCTTGACTTGACTGCTGGCGTTATAATAACAGCAAAAAAAGTGGCAATAAGAGCATGGGAGGCCCATTCGGACAGTGGGCGCACTAGTACGATGTACCTCCACGGACGCAGAGTGGTGAGGGAGGTATGGTTGCCCAGAGCAACAAATATCCAGGCAGCATATGTGGATTACGGTCCCATTTTTGTTCTCTTTAGCCACCTTTTTCCTATGCGAGGACAACAAATCGATCGGCCTGGTCATTCTCTATTGCGTTGTCATGCCTTTCTACCCTTCTTCAACCAAGAGACACGAGACTCATTCCTTAGCTACTGATTTCCCCCTTTTCAACCTAGATGCGGGTTCGATGCCTACTCTCTTGGACAGTATAGTCTCCCTTCCTTTTCTTATTCAACCCAGACATGGATTAGTCTGCATGAAGTAGGGTTTCCTTTAATAGTGCAAATTATGGTTTTCATCTGCGTGGCCAGCAGAGTAGAGGATAGCAAATTGGGTATTTAAAACTCCGGATTTACTTATCAACAGAGGAGGTATTCAAAGTCGCTTTGGCGCAATGGCTATTATTTTATCAATGGATATGATTTATTCTACAATGGAAGGAATAGTCCCGAGTCGCTGCAGGCTTACGACCCGGCACTTGGGGGCTACATTATTCAAATTGAGGTTACATCAAATATGCAAGTCTCATGTCGCTGCAAGCATGAACCATGACACTTGGGGGCTAATGCAAAGTAATTTTTGCTCACCTCATTGAAGAGACTCATCACATCGTCATGAGCTGGCCCTTGGGGGCTGCCAATTGCTCTCAACAGTTCAAGCTACACAAGTCTTAATCCATTATATTGAAGGATCCATTGCTCAGTTGGCAAAGGACAAAGCTCTTAACCTTGTGGACGTGGGTTCAAGCCCCATGGTGGAGATTACATCATATGATGTTATTATTAATGAATTATATACAAAGTCCCAGCTCAGTAATATCTTACTGAGCTGGCCCTTGGGGGCTATACATTGTTGTTCTAGTTTACATGATCATATTTACAAAGTCCCTGCTCATTATTGCATAATGACCCGGCCCTTGGGGGCTACACTGGTTGAAGTTTTATGAGCATAAGGCAGTTACAAGTCCCAGGTTGCTGCAAGCATGACAACCCGACACTTGGGGGCTACAGGTGATATACATATAAGGGGGAAAATCTCCAAATTCTCAGTTTTGAGCAGATCAGGTTGACCCGGTGTTTGCAACAATCATGATCCGGTGTCACTAATAATTATGACCCGTCGTCGGCAACAGTTATAACCCGGTGCTATCAATATTTACAAGCCGACAATTTTAGTTATGATAAACCGGCAAGTTTTACCTCTTCAAGCCGGCTGAAAGTCAGATGAGTATTTCAAGACCAATATGTTTTAAGCCGGCGCTTTGGAAGCCGATTCAAGTGGATTATTTCTTACAATATTTCTCTACAGGAGACCAATGCCAGCAAATTGACTCTGAAGCTAGCCTATTGACCTGGATTTCTCAAAAGAAGTATCTGGATTTTTTGCATTCACAAAATTTGAACATATCTACTAAAAGAGATTTGCTATGAGTTCATGGGCATGTATCAAGAAGGAAATGAAAAAGATTTAAAGATGATCAGGTGCCGGCTTACAAAAGTGTAACCCGGAGCACAACCTATCAAGTTTGTTCTTGTGTTTATTTTACAGGATCAGTTTAACATGGATAAATCCAAATTAAATTGGGGGCTAATGTCGGGGATATGCCCCGCGGTATGACCCGGCTGGAAGTATGACCCGGCCAGACTTGGCGCTTTATCATAACCCGCCAGAGGATTGGCGACTTACGGGTCTGGCGGTTCACTGGTGTGACGACTCACGAGCCTGGCGACTTAATGATGGCCCCTGCAGTCAGACGGATGACAAAGGCCCAAGGCCCAGTAGGCCGGCTCATGTTATTGTGGGCCGGCTTAAGACAGAAGGCATGAGGAATATTTCCTTTACAAGGAAGCAAGACCCGTACTTGTATCCGACTTGTAATAGAGAATAAGTTAGTTCTAATCCTACTAGGACTCTACATGTAAGCCGCCCATTCAACTTATATAAGGAGGGGCAGGGCTCCCCAAACAAGGAACGAGCAAGAAGAAATAATCTCTAGGGCTAGACACAAAGAGCCGGCTTACAGGCGACTCCCTCATGATCATAATGAGACCTAGCCACAAACAGCATGTAGGGTTATTACCGGATTATGTTTCCCGGGGCCCGAAGCTGTCTAAACCCTTGTCTTGTGTCACGTCTCTCGATTCCGCTCAACCCCTCTCAAGCTACCACATAGATGCGTTGGCCTCGCGACTAAGTCCTCGCACTAAGGACATCTGCCGTGACAATTCCACGACACATGGAGTACGTACAAAAATTATGAAGTTGATGCGAAAGGTAAGATAATTACTGTAGTATCATATACTACTACATGGATTTGACAGAAAGATAAAAATACATACGGATCCATCAACGTTCAACGACATCCTCACGCCCTAGTGCGCCGTGTCACCAACCGACGTCTGAGGAGCAGCGGCGTTGGCAGCGAGCTCAACGTGCTTCTGAACAGTGCCGTCCAAGGTTGCCCTGCGCTCCAAGAAGGCCAGCGTCCTATCGTCCTCCTCTTGCATGTAGTAGCCCTTGTGGACGATTTGCGCGTAGACGTGGGTGATTATGTCGATGGTGTCCTGCTGCACCAGGCGATGCGCAGCCAGCGCGGCCTCGAGGTGGACATTCTCCGGCGCGACGGCGGGCAGTCGCAGGGCCACCAGTGCGTCGAAGAGGTTGTTACCATAGTGGCCGTTGAGGGTGGCAGGCATCGCAGAGCCTGGGCGCGTCGGCTGGAGGCTTACGTCAAAGTCATCCTCACGTTCTTGGCGACGGTGAACTTGTCGAGGAAACCGACGAGGACCTCGTCGAACAAGGAGACGAAGCTGTCGTCCAAGCGGCCCCTCGCCCTGGCGGCCTCAAGAAATACTACCTGCCGGGCCGCAGGCCGGCGTCGTGGACCATCTGGCACAGCCGGCTGATGCTCGCGCTCATCGCGTCCATGGGTCTAGCGTAGCTTCTAGTCAACTGATCTTGCGATTCGGGTGATCACTCAGCCCTCGGTTAGCATGCGTAGGTGTGTAGGATTTCGTACTACTCCTTGACCCTCTACTGCACCTGCCTTTGGCTGTATGATAGGTGGGCCAGCCACCCCTTGGGGCCACGTGTCATTCACCCAAAGGTAGTTTCCGTAAGTCAATGAAGCTGCGTCCCCCTCCGTGCCGGTGCAGTATAGTCATCTCACCGTACCTCTAGTTGGGGCCAAACGAGAGAAGTTTGATGTTTACTGGTTTATTGGTCCCCTTTGCATTTTGCGCCAAGTTTTAACCTTTGATTTAACTAATAAAATGTTAATGCATGTAAACAAAAATGTTGTGTAAGTCACCTTACGAAAACCAAATAATCCCAAAATACTTAGGCACGGTGCATTAACTCCCTCCTTGTTTCTTATTTCGTGACATATCAACCAATGAGAGATGTGGGCCGTGCATACTTTCAATGACTTGAGACTACCAAACATGACATGCAGTGTTTAGTTCATTGCATGTAATTGTTGGGGAACATAGTAATTTCAAAAATTTTCCTACGCACACACAAGATCATGGTGATGCATAGCAACGAGAGGGGAGAGTGTTGTCTACATACCCTCATAGACCGTTCGCGGAAGCGTTATATCAACGCGGTTGATGTAGTCATACGTCTTCACTTCCGACCGATCCAAGTACCAAAAGCACGGCACCTCCGAGTTCTGTACACGTTCGGCTCGGTGACGTCCTCGCCTTCTCGATCCAGCAAGAGGGGCGAAGTAGTAGATGAGTTCCGGCAGCACGACGGCGTGGTGACAGTGTTGGTGAAGAACAATCTCCGCAGGGCTTCGCCAAGCACTACAAAAACTATGACGGAGGATAAACTACAGGGGACGGGGTTGCTGGCACACGGCTTGGTGTTTCTTCATGTGTCTTTGGTGCTAGCCCTACCCCTCTATTTATATGTTGAGCCCTGGGGTCGAAACTTGGAGTAAAAGCCTCCTCAAAGTCAGTTTGACCCGAAAGGCAAGAGTCCTTCTCGGACTCCAGGGCTAGACGCCAGGGTTCCCGCCGTCCACCCCCTAGACGCCAGGGTTCCTGGCGTCTAGCCTCTGGTCTCCGCAAAACTTCCTTTTGCACTTTCCAAAAGCCTCATGGGCTTTCCCCTTTGGCCCAGATAAAGTGTTCTCGTGCCCAAACATTTCAGGAAACATCCGGAACCACTTCCGGTGAATTCCGGAACCCTTCCGGAGATCAAACACTACTATCCCATATATCAAACTTTATCTCCAGACCATTCCGGAGTTCCTCGTCATGTCCGTGACCTCATCTCGGACTCCGAACAACATTCAGTCATAAACATACATAACTCATATAGTACTATATCATCAACGAACGTTAAGCATGCGGACCCTACGGGTTCGAGAACTATGTAGACATGACCGAGACACCTCCCTGGTCAATAACCAATAGCGAGACCTGGATGCCCATATTGGCTCCTACATATTCTACGAAGATCTTTATCGGTCAGACCGCATAACAACATACATTGTTCCCTTTGTCATTAGTATGTTACTTGCCCGAGATTCGATCATCGGTATCTCAATACCTAGTTCAATCTCGTTACCGGCAAGTCTCTTTACTCGTTCCATAATACATCATCCTACAACTAACTTATTAGTTGCAATGCTTGCAAGGCTTGAGTGATGTGTATTACCGAGAGGGCCCAGAGATACCTCTCCGACAATCGGAGTGACAAATCCTAATCTCGAAATACGCCAACCCAACAAGTACCTTCGGAGACACCTATAGAGCACCTTTATAATCACCCAGTTACGTTGTGACATTTGGTAGCACACAAAGTGTTCCTCTGGTAAACGGGAGTTGCATAATCTCATAGTCATAGGAACATGTATAAGTTATGAAGAAAGCAATAGCAACAAACCAAATGATCAAGTGCTAGGCTAACGGAATGGGTAAAGTCAATCACATCATTCTCCTAATGATGTGATCCTGTTAATCAAATGAAAACTCATGTCTATGGTTAGGAAACATAACCATCTTTGATCAACGAGCTAGTCAAGTAGAGGCATACTAGTGACAGTCTGTTTTGTCTATGTATTCACACATGTATTATGTTTCCGGTTAATACAATTCTAGCATGAATAATAAACATTTATCATGATATAAGGAAATAAATAATATCTTTATTATTGCCTCTAGGCCATATTTCCTTCAGTAATCCTATTACAGTACTCTAGTTAGCAAGAAAACTTTAGGTTCTCTCGTTGATAGGAATAAAACACCATGTATTTATTTACAGAGGGAGTAGTACATTTTTGGTGACATACATTACTAGATATTGCTAGTCAAATACTAAAATCCAGATGGACGTGGTAGTACTCCTAAATCCAGACGGTGGTGCTACTAGTACTAGTACTAGTACTACCAATGTAGTAGTAGGAGTACTAGCACCGTACTACCCGTTGGTCAAATTATTACATGTTGCTCCTCACAATGAAGTGACAAGACCCTGCGCCGGAGATGACACCTGAGTATAGGCGCCGTGTTCGGCATACCATAGTCAGCCTCGCCGTCTGCAGTCACTATCATCATGGCTGTAGAGCTAGCCTGCTTACAACTAGCCCTGTTCGACATAATTTCCCGTGTGTAGATTCCCGTGCATTGCACGGAACACCAAGATTGGGGGTGGACGGCTCTGGCGGCGGCCATCACGCCAGATTTTTCCACGGCCTTCTACTCCTAGGTGTGGTGGGGAGGAGATGAGGCTGATTATGAGAGACAAGGAGTTGTTTGTAAATAGGGAACAAGTGTGGGCATCTTTTTGCAAAAATGGAGAAGCTTGGTTCGTATGCGTCAGATCTAGATCCGACGGCTATTGGTGAAAGATGGGAGGCACAATATCATCACCAACTCAGGACCTGTTTGATCAACGAGCTAGTCAAGTAGAGGCATACTAGTGACACTCTATTTTTTCTATGTATTCACACATGTATTATGTTTCCGGTTAATACAATTCTAGCATGAATAATAAACATTTGTCATGATATAAGGAAATAAATAATATCTTTATTATTACCTCTAGGGCATATTTCCTTCAGTCTCCCACTTGCACTAGAGTCAATAATCTAGTTCACATCTCCATGTGATTTAATACCAATAGTTCACATCACCATGTGATTAACAGCTATAGTTCACATCGACATGTGACCAACACCCAAAGGGTTTACTAGAGTCAATAATCTAGTTCACATCGCTATGTGATTAACACCCAAAGAGTACTAAGGTGTGATCATATTTTGGTTGTGAGAGAAGTTTAGTCAACGGGTCTGCCACATTCAGATCCGTAAGCATTTTGCAAATTTCTATGTCAACAATGCTCTACACGGATATACTCTAGCTAATTGCTCCCACTTTAAATATGTATCCAGATTGAGATTTTGAGTCATCTGGATCAGTGTCAAAACTTGCATCGACGTAACCCTTTACGACGAACCTTTTGTCACCTCCATAATCGAGAAACATATCCTTATTCCACTAAGGATAATTTTGACCAATGTCCAGTGATCTAGTCCTAGATCACTGTTGTACTCCCTTGCCAAACTCAGGGCAGGTGTTGGGAATATTACTATTGGGCATAAACCGGCCTATGTGGGCTGGGTTAACTTCATTAGTAACTCAAGAGTGTTAAAGCCCAAGAAGATAGATGAGGGCCTGAGGCCCGTAGTCGGTTTAAGACTTGTAGCCGTAAACCGGCATCGGTATGTAAACTTGTAGTGTAAGATAGGAATAAGGAGAGACTAACCCGGATACGAATATGAACCGGTGTTAGGACTCTGTGAACCGACGGGCGTCACCAGTGTATATAAGGAGACGACCCGGCGGCAGTTCAGGACAACAGACAACAACTTGAGACTTAGGCGAAGCTTGTTTGCTCCCTAGTCATCGAAACCCCATCAATTCCATCACAACTAGACGTAGGCTTTTACCTTCATCGAAGGGGCCGAACTAGTATAAACACTCTTGCGTCCCTGTGTCCGCTTTAACCTCTTCAAGCTAACCCATTAAGATGGCTCCATGACTAAGTCCTTTCACGAGGACATCTGCCGTGACAAAACCACGACAGTTGGCGCCCACCGTGGGGCTATCGCACGATGATTTCAAGTTCTTGGAGGGCCGCTTTGAAGGACTCGAGGGCTACGCTGTGGGCCGGATGACTAAGAGTCATCGCGGCAAGCTCTACATCGACGATGCAGGCTGGGGCCCCGAGGCTGGCTCAGTTGAGTACGGGTACCGGGTCCCCTTTGGTGGCATACATGTTTTCATCGGCAAGATCGGTGAACCGGGCCCTGAGCCGGACATCTGCACCGACCCCGTCGAAACGGCTCAGCGTGCACGATCTGCCCGGGTTAAACCGGACGTGAAGCGTGCCTTCATGGGAGTCGTCCATGGAGGAAGTTATGAGGATGGATCGGAATCTCGCGGCGAGACCGTCGTTTATTACGGCAACGAGTCATCAACCGGAGAAACTGAATCTCTATATCAGCTACAAGATGGCCGGATTGGGGGCTGTTCCGATGGTGACAGTATTCCGGACCCCTCTAATCTACCCAACCGAGTTGGAATATTCATGGCCGGCACACAAGTAGCGCTTCATTCTTCGATTGCTGCGCCAATAACCTGTGCTTATGGCTCCTAGGCTCTATCAGATCTATCAGATCTATTTGATGCATTAGCTGTGCTTATGGCAGAAGCTAACTCGGTGGATCAGGACATCCACAACGCGGAGATTGCAAAGGTGAGGGAATAGATCACCCAGGCCAAGGCGGACCTGGTAGCTGAGGATGCCAGGATGACCGCAGAGCGGGCCGCTTTAGACACACAAGCCTACAGGCTCATGTTGGACCAGAACGCGTCGCATGAAGTCATGAAGAGGAAGTACCAATCCCGTTTGCCTTCAGTTTTCGAGGCCAGAGACCTTTTCAACACCCCAGGAGAAGGAACCAGTAATCCGCTGGAGGTAAACCGGGCGGAAGCTCCTGGGACCGGCGCGTCGGTTCAGCCCCGTCTGATGGATCTGCCTCGTCAAAACACTGTCATACCTCAGGCTGTTTCAACACCTCCGGGTCACTACTCCAACCCGATGGACAATCTCGTTGCCGCTGCTGCATGGCTGGAGGCCATTCCAATTGAAGGTAACTCGCCGCAGGCGGTAGAGACGCGACGGTTCAAGTAGCTTCTTAGGACAGCTTTGGTCCAACAGGAAGCATACTCGTACAGCCGCAACCGAATCCACTCGGCCCCTCGTCCAAGCCGGAGCTATAGCAGGCATATGGATGAACCGGCAGTGTCAAGTAATGAGCGACGTGGAGCACCCCGCGGCAACAACCCGGCGGGTGTGCTGATAACGCTCAGGAAGTGGTGGACCGGGCCCGAGCGCGCAGGGAGGCCGAGTTAGCCGCACAGTATCAGGCTCGACAGCTTATGCCGGTTCGTCCAACTATCTCGGTCGAACCTGGTGTTACTTCTAGTTCTTTGGGGGTGCCTTGCCTTATCCCTGCTTTACGCAATGTGCGCCTGCCCAAGGATTTCAAAGGCCCGCGCAAGGTACCAAATTACACGGCGGATCAACCTCCAGAGACATGGGTGGAGAGCTATGAGATGGCCATGGAGATGCTTGATGTGGATGATGCGGCATGTGCGAAATACTTCACCATGATGCTCGATGGAACGGCCCGTACTTGGCTAAAAATCTTACCGGCCAATTCTATCAGTTCATGGGCCCAATTACGAGCCCGGTTTATCAGTAATTTCAAGGATACATGTAAGCAGCCTATGTCGATAGTGGACTTAGCTGCCTGCGTCCAGGAGGAAGGAGAATTGATGACTCATTGGGTGCGCCAGGTCTCACAAGTGTTGCATTCATCAGACCGCATCAACACTGACACTGCAGTCATAACCCTAGAAGGCAACTGCCGGTTTGGGCCCCTAAAGCTGAAGTTGGGACGGATGAAGCGCCATTGCACTGACATGGGGACCCTCATGGCTGCTTTGGTAAAGTATGCTGATTCTGATAGTAGCAAGGATCCCGAATCTGATGATGACAAGGCAGGGAAGGGAAAGAGGAACAACAACTCCAAAGGTCAGCAGCATCACTCGGCAGGCAATGGTAGCGGAGGCACGCGTAAAGTGGATGGTAACATGGATTTTGTGGCTAATACCAATGCACAGGACAAGGGCCAGCGACGCAAGGGTAAACCGCCAAATCGCAGTGGGGCACCCAACCCTAACCCGGACCGCCTAAATTGTCTACTGAACCAGCCCTGTCCAAGACATGGGACGAAGGAGGTGCCAGCAAACCACCTTTGGAAGGATTGCTACATTATGCAAGAGTTCAAGAATTCTAATGCTTTCCGGTATGATCACGGCTCCGGCGGTGGCTCAGGATCCGGGCCGGGATACGGTGGAGGAAATTCCGGTTCAGGATTTAATGGTAATCCGGGCGGACATAACAATCAAAATAATCAGAACAACCAGGGTGGTTACAACCAGCAGCAGAAACAGTCGGGTTACCAGAGCAACCCAAAGCAGTTGAATAGTGGGAAGTACCATGTCTTCACCACTAGCTTGGGCAAGCGAGACCGGAAGGTTCAGAGGCGGGCAGTCAACTCTGTTGAACCGACCGTACCCCGTTATCTATGCTGGTCTGAACAGCCAATCATATGGAGCAGAGAGGATCACCCTCCCCAGGTTGATAATCCGGGTCAGTTGGCTCTGGTGGTGGCGCCTCAGGTGGGAGGTTACAAGTTCACCAAGGTGCTCATGGATGGAGGGAGCAACATTAATATCTTGTACTATGAGACCTTCCATCGTATGGGACTAACAGATAAAAATCTCAAACCGTCCAATACGGTGTTCCACGGTGTGGTACCTGGCAAGTCAGCATATCCTGTTGGTAAGATAGCTCTGGAAGTGGCCTTTGGAGATGATCAGGATTCCAGGTCGGAAACATTGATGTTTGAAGTGGTGAAAATCCCAAGTCCATATCACGCCCTGTTTGGGCGACCGGCCTACGCCAAGTTTATGGCACTGCCCTGTTATGTGTATTTGCAGCTCAAGATGCCGGGTCACAAGGGGACAATAACGGTTCACAGAAGCCGTAAAATCGCTTTGGAGTGCAAGGAAGGAGATGTGGCCTACGCAGAGTCGGTTTGTGCCACCGAGGAGCTGAAGTATTATAAGGACAATTTTGATCCGGCGGACATGACTCCATTAAAGAAGCCAACTACAGAGCATGATCCGGCCCTGAAGTTCAAATCGGCAGCTGAAACTAAGCTTGTTGACTTCGTGCCTGGTGATTCATCCAAGCAGTTCAGCATTAGTGCCAACTTGGATCCGAAATAGGAAAGCGCGCTCATCGAGTTCATCTGTGAGAATCGGGACATTTTTGCATGGAAGCCCTCTGACATGCCAGGTGTACCGAGGCAACTCGCTGAGCACACCCTTAATGTGGATCCTAAATATAAACCGGTGAAACAGTTCCTCCGCCGGTTTAACGAAGAAAGACACAAAGCGATTGGAGAAGAGGTAGCCAGGCTCTTAGCAGCTGGCTTTATTATTGAAGTTTTCCACCCTGAGTGGCTTGCCAATCCGGTGCTGGTCCTTAAGAAAAACGGCACCTGGCGCATGTGTGTGGATTACACAGATCTTAATAAGGCTTGTCCAGCAGATCCTTTTGCCCTCCCCCATATTGATCAAATTATTGATGCTACGGCGGGTTGTGAGCGTTTGAGTTTTTTGGATGCATATTCTGGCTATCATCAGATCAAAATGGCAGTTAAGGACCAGGAGAAGACAATATTCATAACTCCCTTTGGAGCCTTCTGCTATGTGTCTATGCCCTTTGGGCTCAAGAGTGCCCAGGCAACTTATCAACGGTGTGTACAAAATTGTCTTCACAAGCAGATTGGCCGTAATGTACATGCTTACGTGGATGATATCGTGGTTAAGTCAAGGGAGAAGGAGACTCTGGTTGATGACTTGAAGGAAACCTTTGATAACCTGAGGACGTACAAGATGATGCTTAATCTGGCCAAGTGTGTCTTTGGTGTACCGGCAGGCAAGTTATTGGGTTTTCTGGTGTCCAACAGGGGAATCAAAGCTAATCCGGAGAAGATCACAGCCATCACCTTCCTGGCTAAGCCGAAGTGTATCAATGATGTTCAACGCCTGGCAGGCCGGATTGCCGCGTTAAGCCAGTTTATCAGCCGCCTTGGTGAGAAGGCAATCCCTTTGTATCAGATGTTGAAGAAGACAGATCAATTCGTCTGGAGTTCTGCTGCTGATAAAGCATTTGAGGACTTAAAGCGGCAATTGGCCAATCCGCCTGTGCTCGCCGCTCCCATTAACAAGGAGCCGTTGCTGCTATATGTTGCTGCTAATGCTCGTGCGGTCAGTGTGGCTATTGTGGTGGAGCGAAAAGAGGCAGGCAAGGAGCATCCGGTTCAATGTCCGGTCTATTATATCAGCGAGGTACTCATTGAGTCCAAGCAAAGGTATCCGCATTGGCAGAAGCTGGTATATGGAGTTTTTATGGCAAGCCGTAAGCTTAAGCAATACTTCCAACGACACCCCATTACGGTGGTCAGTTCTGCTCCATTGCGGGATATCATCCAGAACCGGGAAGCGACTGGCCAGATTGCCAAGTGGGCTATAGAGCTTGGGCCGCACGGGTTGAAGTATGTGCCTCGGACGGCGGTTAAGTCTCAAGAACTTGGTTATTTCATGAATGATTGGACGGAACTGCAAGCACCTGAGGAAAAGCCGGATCACACATATTGGACCATCCATTTTGACGGATCCAGGCAATTGCAAGGCTCGGGGGCTAGAGTCGTATTAACTTCCCCATGAGGTGATACGTTTTGTTACGTTCTCCGCTTAATGTTCCCTTGTACTAACAATGCAGCTGAGTATGAAGCCTTGATCCATGGTCTCCGGATGGCTAAGGAGATGAATCTAAGTCGAGTTAAGTGCTTCGGTGACTCGGACCTCGTGGCTCAATAAGTGTCTGGCACTTGGGATTCCAAGGACCCACTCATGGCAGCATATCATTGCAGGTCACTTTAAAGGCTATCAGGTGGACCACGTGGACCGATGGAAGAATGAAGCGGCGGACGCTTTAAGCCGGCTGGGCTCTCAGCACAAACCGGTCCCGCCCAATGTTTTTCTGGATGTGCTGCACAACCCGTCGGTTAAGCTCCCTGGTGAAGCGGATTTGGCTATTCCTGATCCGGAGGCTCAATTGGTGGCAGCTCTTCATGTCATTCCGGATTGGACGCTTCCTTACCTGGCGTACATGAACCGGGGCGAGTTACTAGAGGATGAGACTCTGGCCCGACAGATAATCCGGCGGTCCAAGTCCATGACTATTGTCAATGGCGAGTTGCATCATTGCAGTGTATCAGGGGCGTTTCAACGCTGTGTGTCTCTTGAAGAAGGCTGTGAAATTTTGCGTGAGATCCACGAAGGAGATTGTGGTCACCACGCCGGTTCAAAATCTTTGGTGGCTAAAGCGTTCCGCCATGGCTTCTATTGGTTAATTGCTCATGCTGATGCGGAGGATCTAGTCAGACGATGTGACGGTTGCCAAATGTTTTCAAGACGTGCTCATGTGCCGGCTCAAGAATTGAGAATGATTCCAATTACTTGTCCTTTTGCGACTTGGGGGCTGGATATGGTTGGGCCTTTCAAAAGGTCCAAAGATAAGAAGACCCACCTCCTGGTGGCGGTTGACAAGTTTACAAAGTGGGTGGAGGCAGAACCTGTTAGCAAGTGTGATGCGGCCACGGCGGTTCAGTTCATCAAAAAAGTGATTTTCCGGTTTGGCTTTCCACACAGTATCATCACAGGTAATGGTACCAATTTGTCCAAGGGTGCCATGAAGGAGTTCTGCGAACGGGAGCACATCCGGCTTGACGTTTCATCCGTAGCGCACCCACAGTCCAATGGTCAAGCAGAAAGGGCTAATCAAGAGATCTTGAGAGGCATCAAGCCCCGGCTTATGGTTCCTTTGCAGATAACACCGGGTTGTTGGGTAGAAGAGTTACCATCTGTGTTATGGAGCATCAATACCACACCCAACAGATCAACATGATACACACCATTCTTCATGGTCTATTGAGCGGAGGCGGTTCTCCCTAGCGATATCCGTCATCATTCACCTCGTGTGGCAGCTTATGTTGAAGTGGATAATGAGACAACACGGCAAGATGCTTTGGACCGGTTGGATGAAGAGCGTGACATAGCAGCTACTCGCTCGGCGATTTACCAATAGGATCTTCATCGTTATCACAGTCGCCGAGTTAGAACCAGAACATTTCAAGAGGGAGATTTGGTGGTTCGGCTCATCCAAGATCAGACTGATATGCATAAGTTATCCCCACCTTGGGAGGGACCTTTCGTGGTCAGCAAGAATCTGCACAATGGGTCATACTATCTGATCGATATTCGAGAGCATAAAGACTCACGTACATCAGAGGAGGAGACCAACAGGCCATGGAACATAGCTCATCTTTGGCCTTACTATACCTGAGCCATTGGCTCTACTTATGTACATATTACGACGATGTATATATTATGATTAATATAATAAACTGGAACCTCAGCTAAAGCGGGGTATCTGTTCTTTTACATCATGTGTGGTTACACAGAGTTGTTCTAAAGCGGCCTCCGGTTTACCCCTTGAGTTCGCTTTTCAAAGCATCATGTAATATCACTTGGGGGCTTGGTCGTATCCGAACCAATGCAACACCTTTTGATAGGCGAAAGCCACCAGATCACTTGGGGACATGGTCAAGTCTGAACCAGTCACGCCTCTTGATCGTCCTAAGGCCACAGAATCACTTGGGGGCTTGGTCGAACCCGAACCATTGCCACACCTCTTGATCGGCATAAATGCCACGGTTTCATTTGGGGACCTGGCTGACTTGAACCATAGCTACACCTATCAGGAGCTTGGTCGTGTCCGACCATGGTAACGCCATCTGATCGGCTCAAATAAGCCTCTTTTTGCAAATGATTTTATCATTGCCTTTGCTTCACAATTTTCTTTGATAGATATTTCTTTCTTTTTGTTGCATTTTTAAGCCGACAAAGTTTTAAACCGGTTCAAACTGTCAATTGACGGAACACGGTCCATTTTTAATCCAGAGACTATTTGCCCGGTTTGATTTTTTATTAACATCTTATTACGGAGTAACACGATGTTTTATTATAACCCGGCACGGTTTACATGGGAAACCGACATTATATATATACAAGAGCTGCTATCTCCTCCAACAGTGTGGGTTTATAAACCTCCGCTTCAAGATTGGCCAAGCCAACTTCATGCCCAACGATAGTAGAAAATACTTTGGAAAATTCATCACCCAAAGGAAGAACAAGTTGCAGTAATTATGCACGAAGGCATATCAAAATCAAGAGTATCGGCTGCCTATTACAAGGCAACATGGTGCCCAAAATAAGATCATTATTTTTTCGCAAAGAAGCAGTTTAAACCGGCTTCCGGTTCAAGCTTGGTCACCAGCCTGGCCTGATGGTTGTGGGTCATCCCGCGCCGCTTCAACTTCAGCCTCCATACCCAGTGGCTGGAAATCAACAGTTGTCCAGTCAATTCCCGTTAAGGCTTGAAAGATAGCTTCATCATGGATCATCAACGACGGTTCAATATCAGGAGCGTAAGTATGCTTACGGATTGGAGGGATCAGATTCTCCGCTTCAAGAATTGGTGCAACCACTTGTTTGTTCTGGTTGTCATATTGGGCTTGATAATGAGACAAGTCTGCCTCTTCCACCAATTGGCAAGCTAGAGGGTGCACCTCCCGGTTTATCGCTCTCAGGTCCTCCTCATTGAATTCTAAGCCATCTTCCTTCAAGTGGGGGTAGCCTTGAGCCGCTTCAACAGGATAAAAATCCGGCACCCACGCTTTTGCCCGGATTAAGGCATTGATAGCACCGTTCGAGCAGTGGATTTTTTCAGCTCTTCAACCCGGGTAGGAAGCATAGACAGTCTTTTCAGGGTGTCTTGAATCAAGGTGGGCGCCGGGCTGTTGTGGGACGCAGTTGAGATGATCCGTTGCATGCCAGTATACAATTGCTCTGTCAATGTGTAGGCAGCCTTCAACTTCTTCCGCACATCTGACCCCAAGTGACCAATGCGTGTCCCTACAACATTACAAAGGATTCACAAACCGGACACATCATAAGAAGGCCAAGTTACTACAGAAGTCAAGAAAGCTTACCAAAGATGGCGGCAGTCATGGCATGCACTTGACGCTTTATGCTGGTCAGTTCATCTACCACCGGTTTAAGTGCGGCTTCGGCATTTTCAACTCGCTTAGTCAAAGCGGCCTTCTCAGTAGCCCAGCCCGCCCGCTCTTTCTTGAAGTCTTCCTTAAGCTGTTCCATGACGCTTAAGGCGCTGGTCAACTTCTCTTTTGCTTTTGAGGTTTCAGTCTGTTGGGACTTCAGATTTTCTTGGAGATCGGTGACTTGGTTTTCTTCTGTCTTCAGCTCAGCCTGCATACAGACAGTTATATGATTCAGCAAGCAGTGCAAGAATTGAAGTACCAACCACATAACAAGTTATGCACTTGGCCCTTGGGGGCTAATGCATATTTGATCTTTATCTTTCACTTGATTATAAAGTCCCAAGATCAATACAAGTATTCAACTTGGCACTTGGGGGCTAATGGCTATTTGCTCGAATAAATTCCGATGCTGCGATCTCAATTACTTAAAGTCCCGGTTTAACTACACTAAGTTGAACCGGCCCTTGGGGGCTACATCAGCGAATTCCGAAGCATTGGGATTTATATTAGCAAGTCCCGGTTTGAATGAAGATTCTAAACCGGCCCTTGGGGGCTAGGAGAGTTGAAAGATTGAAGTACATACGCAGATAAGCATATGGAAGTTACCTCATATTTCTCTTTCATCATATTAACCAGACCAGCTTCATAGTCACGGCTGGTGTATAGCCGGTTCAGATAGCCGGAATGGAGATCTTGGGCGTTCAGAGCGGCATAAGTTGTCAGATCGGCATTCCATTTTCCCTTGCCAATGGCAGTAAATTCTTCCTTGGCAGTGTGTATGGATAAAGCAACGGGATTGCCTGGCTCTATGCGACCAATGCCAGTAATGACAACCTCATCATCCTTGGCATCGCCGGTTTGCACTGGGGCCGTTGGTTTATCAGTAGGCTTTGATGGACTGGTGGATTTCTCAATCCGGATGGGGCTTGTGGGTTGGTTGACAGGGCCTGAGGTGTCAATAGGCCTTTCTTCAGCAATAAAATCGTCATCCTACTATGGTGGATCATTGGGTATATCTTCATGAATAGCCGCTTCAAGATATGGTGTTTTACCTGGTTCAGGGACGGCGTCCTCCTCGGCCGCTTTATCCAGGCGAGCCTTCTTGCTCGGCCTAGGCTTGGCCCTGAAAGGAATAACAAAGTCAAATACATCATATGTTCCAAGGTGATGTACCAGAAATATTATGATAAGTATAGCTTACCCAAGCACCGTTTTGAGCGGTGGCAGCTGAGTAGCCGATGACTTGCCAGAGGATGAGTGGGAAGTAACCTGATAATCGGAGTCAGATGGATTAAGAGGTTTACAAAAACAGCCCTCTTTAGGACAAGCACTGACAAGCAAATTAGAGACCTCTGAACGGCGTTTCTGAACCGGACTGTTCGGTAAACCGGCGGAGGTAACTACCTAGCCGCTGTGCCGGGTTGTGCGGCGAGCTTCGTGCTGTTGGGTCTTCATAAGAAATTTGGGATCCAAGTAAGCAAGAGGATGAGAAAATTTAGCCTTCCGGTTTGCCTGACGGATTTTTAGCGAAGGCAAAGGATTTGAATCGGAAGAGAGAGTAATTACCTCTGCAGCATCAGCATGGCTGGTTTCGGCATCATCCTGACAAATGTCATCATCAATAAGGCGGGTGAAAAATAAGCCAAGTGAGACAAGCTCTACCTCAAGGTCCGGATTACCCACATCATCATCAGTGGCCGGATCAGAAGATGCAGTAGTTTTCTTCTTATGAGCAGGCCGTTTCACGACTTTAGTTTTTGGCCGGGTTGGTCTTTCCGGTTTGTCTGTTTTTTCTGGCTTCTCCTGGGGAAGCTTCTTGCTCCAAACGGATCATTGCCCTGTTTAAACAAACATTGATATTAAACAATGACCAGATATATTAGTAACAAGTTTAGTAAAAAGAAAAATCAAACTCTTACAGCTGGCGGTTTGTTGGTGGCACAAAAGGGAAGCACACCGGTTTGAGTGCAGACGTGTTCCGGTTCATTCAGCATTTTATTCACAGCCTCTGTGATTTCTTCGTCGGTGAGCTGGATGTTAGCATGTTGCAGTGGGTCATCAACACTGCCAGTATACTCGCACATCAAACCGGAGCGCTGACTAAGGGGCAGTATGCTCCACGATATCCAACAGCGAGCGAGATCAACCCCTGTTAAACCATTGGCCATGAAGTCTCTGAGCTTGGACAGTTGAGGAGCGTATTTGCTTCTCTCTTTGGCAGTCAACCTTTGTGGAAAGGGGTGTGTATTGCTAAGCCGCTCCAGACGAAAGCCAGGCAAAGGATTTTCATCAGCAGGGGAGGTGTCTTTGCAATAGAACCATGTTTGATTCCACTCTTTGGGGTGGCTGTGCAGTTTGGCGTGAGGGTATGTAACCTCTTTCCTTTTCTGAATCGCCACACCACCCAATTCCGTATTGGAACCATCAGTAAACTCAGTGCGGCGGTTTAGATGGAAGCAGTCTCTGAACAACTCAACTGTGGGCTCCTCTTAAAAGAACACCTCACAGAGCACTTGGAAGTGACACATGTTTGTAACAGAGTTGGGGCCAGTGTCTTGAGGGTGGAGTTGAAAATTGGCTAAAACATCCCGGTAAAATTTAGAACCGGGCGGTTTAAAGCCCCGGGCTAAGTGATCTACGAAAATGACGACCTCTCCTTCTTGAGGTGTGGGAGGGCATTCTTTGCCAGGGACCCTCCAATGGATGGTATCTTTGCTGCCTAAGGCGCCGATCAGGACTAAGTTGTTTAGTTAAGTCTCTGTGACGCGAGAAGGAACCCAGTTGCACTCATATACTTGCTTGGCCATGATGAAATCTACAAGATAGGTGATTCCGGTTCAAGAATGCATTGATTAAAGTACACTGGTATGTGCAATGTTAAACCGGAGACGGCTCTATCTAAACCGGAGTTTTATGAAGCAACAGCATCTGGCGGTTCAACAAGGGGACTAATGGTATATACCGGTTTGTTATTTTTTTCTACACCAAGTTAAACCGCCGGATCTAAGCATTGAAACAATTGAGATTGCGGATGGGTAAGTGTACAGAAACAGATTTCACAAGATTTCTCTATAGTGATGGATCTGAAGCAAGTTCAGAAAAGAAGGAAAATATTCAAAAGCTCAAAGCAGAACAGTATTGAATCAATGGGCGGAAATATATGTGAGATCTATGGTTTTAGGCATGAAACTAAAGGCGGATACTAAAAGTTATCACTACACAGAGAAGGGGTTCACAGATGCATCCAGGAGCTAGCATACGAACATGAACAGGTGATGAACGCAGCAAGAACACGAAACCCTAGAACAGATCTATGTTGAGAAGAGAAGAAGACCTACCAGAGCTAAGGAAGATGCGAAAGGTCGCCGCAGTTTTCTGGTACGCTCAGGTTGATGCAGCGGCCAAAGTCGACGCAGAAGACGACAGCGGCGGCGGAGCTCTGAGACTGGCGATGCGAGGAAGACGAAGAGGAAGGGCACGAAGGGGAGAAAAGAAATGACCCTTCGTCCCTATTTATAAGGCAAAAAGACATGTGTTAGGCGCGTGAATCCAGGAACCGAAAATTTCAGAAGCGGAGCTGTCGCCTCGGTTGTTGTGAGTTTATTAAACAAGGAGATATCATGGATGTTTTCTTTATGACAGATGACATCACCTCGGTTTACGGCAATTGGAGAGGATGACATCATGGCGGTTCAGCAACTACGAGAAGATGTTGAAGATGAAGATTTTGCTAAGGATTGACATGAACCCGTTCAAATCAATCTAGGGCCTAATGTTGGGAATATAACTATTGGGCATAAACCGGCCTATGTGGGCCAGGTTAACTTCATCAGTAACTCAAGAGTGTTAAAGCCCAAGAAGATAGATGAGGGCCTGAGGCCCATAGTCGGTTTAAGACTTGTAGCCGTAAACCGACATCGGTATGTAAACTTGTAGTGTAAGATAGGAATAAGGAGAGACTAACCCGGATACGAATATGAACCGGTGTTAGGACTCTGTGAACCGACGGGCGTCACCCGTGTATATAAGGGGACGACCCGGCAGTGGTTCAGGACAACAGACAACAACTCGAGACTTAGGCAAAGCTTGTTTGCTCCCTAGTCATCGAAACCCCATCAATTCCATCACAACTAGACGTAGGCTTTTACCTTCATCGAAGGGGCCAAACTAGTATAAACTCTCTTGCGTCCCTGTGTCCGCTTTAACCTCTTCAAGCTAACCCGTTGTGATGGCTCCACGACTAAGTCCTTTCACGAGGACATCTGCCGTGACAAAACCACGACAGCAGGGTATACAATAGGTCTGGTACACAGCATGACATACTTTATAGAACCTATGGCTGAGGCATAGGGAATGACTTTCATTCTCTCTCTATCTTCTGCCCTGGTCGGGCTTTGAGTCTTACTCAATTTCACACCTTGTAACATAGGCAAGAACTCTTTCTTTGACTGTTCCATTTTGAACTACTTCAAAAACTTGTTAAGGTATGTACTCATTGAAAACTTATCAAGCGTCTTGATCTATCTCTTGATGCTCAATATGTAAGCAGCTTCACCGAGGTCTTTCTTTGAAAAACTCCTTTCAAACACTCATTTATGCTTTGCAGAACAATTCTACATTATCTCCGATCAACAATATGTCATTCACATATACTTATCAGAAATGATGTAGTGCTCCCACTCACTTTCTTGTAAATACAGGCTTCACTGCAAGTCTGTATAAAACTATATGCTTTGATCAACTTATCAAAGCGTATATTCCAACTCCGAGATGCTTGCACCAGTCCATAGATGGATCACTGGAGCTTGCATATTTTGTTAGCACCTTTAGGATTGAAAAAAACCTTCTGGTTGCATCATATACAACTCTTCTTTAGTAAATCCATTAAGGAATGCAGTTTTGTTTATCCATTTGCCAGATTTCATAAAATGTGGCAATTGCTAACATGATTCGGACAGATTTAAGCATAGATACGAGTGAGAAACTCTCATCGTAGTCAACACCTTGAACTTGTCGAAAACCTTTTGCGACAATTCTAGCTTTGTAGATAGTAACACTACTATCAGCATCCGTCTTCCTCTTGAAGATCCATTTAATCTCAATGGCTCGCCGATCTTTGGGCAAGTCAATCAAAGTCCATACTTTGTTCTCATACATGGATCTCATCTCAGATTTCATGGCCTCATGCCATTTTGCGGAATCTGGGCTCATCATCGCTTCCTCATAGTTCGTAGGCTCGTCATGGTCAAGTAACATGACCTCCAGAACAGGATTACCATACCACTCTGGTGCGGATCTCACTCTGGTTTACCTACGAGGTTCGGTAGTAACTTGATCTGAAGTTACATGATCATCATCATTAGCTTCCTCACTAATTGGTGTAGTAGTCACAGGAACAGATTTCTGTGAGGAACTACTTTCCAATAAGGGAGCAGGTACAGTTACCTCATCAAGTTCTACTTTCCTCCCACTCACTTCTTTCGAGAGAAACTCCTTCTCTAGAAAAGATCCATTCAAGGCAACGAATATCTTGCCTTCGGATCTGTGATAGAAGGTGTACCCAACATTTTCTTTTGGGTATCCTATGAAGACGCACTTCTCCGATTTGGGTTTGAGCTTATCAAGTTGAAACTTATTCTCATAAGCATTGCAACCTCAAACTTTAAGAAACGACAGCTTAGGTTTCTTGCCAAACCATAGTTCATACGGTGTCATCTCAACGGATTTAGATGGTGCCCTATTTAATGTGAATGCAGCTATCTCTAATGTATAACCCCAAAACGATAGTGGTAGATCGGTAAGAGACATCATAGATAGCACCATATCTAATAAAGTATAGTTATGACATTCGGACACATCATTACACTGTGGTGTTCCAGGTGGCGTGAGTAGTGAAACTATTCCTCATTGTTTTTAACTGAAGGCCAAACTCGTAACTCAAATATTTTACTTCTGCGATCATATCGTAGAAACATTTATTTTTGTTACGATGATTCTCCACTTCACTCTAAAATTCTTTGAACTTTCCAAATGTTTCAGACTTGTGTTTCATCAAGTAGATATACTCATATCTTCTCAAATCATCTGTGAAGGTCAGAAAATAACGATACTTGTCGTGAGCCTTAACACTCATCGGACCGCATACATCAGTATGTATTATTTCCAATAAGTCAGTTGCTTGCTCCATTGTTCCGGAGAACGGAGTCTTAGTCATCTTGCCCATGAGGCATGGTTCGCAAGCATCAAGTGATTCCAAAAGTCCATCAGCATGGAGTTTCTTCATGCGCTTTACACCAATATGACCTAAACGGCAGTGCCACAAATAAGTTACACTATCATTGTTAACTTTGCATCTTTTGGCTTCAATATTATGAAAATGTGTATCACCACGATTGAGATCCAACAAACCATTTTCATTGGGTGTATGACCATAGAAGGTTTTATTCACGTAAACAGAATAACAATTATTCTCTAACTTACATGAATAACCATATTGCAATAAACATGATCCAATCATATTTATGCTCAACGCAAACACTAAATAACATTTATTTTAGGTTTAACACTAATCCTGAAAGTATAGGGAGTGTACGATGATGATCATATCAATCTTGGAACCATTTCCAACACACATCGTCACTTCACCCTTAACTAGTCTCTGTTCATTCTGCAACTCCCGTTTCGAGTTACTACTCTTAGCAACTGAACCAGTATCAAATACCGAGGGGTTGCTATAAACACTAGTAAAGTACACATCAATAACATGTATATCAAATATAGCATTTGTTCACTTTACCATCCTTCTTATCCGCCAAATACTTGGGGCAGTTCCGCTTCTAGTGACCAGTCCCTTTGCAGTAGAAGCACTTAGTCTCATGCTTAGGTCCAGACTTGGGCTTCTTCACTTGAGCAGCAACTTGCTTGCTGTTCTTCTTGAAGTTTCCTTTCTTTCCCTTTGCCCTTTTCTTAAAACTAGTGGTCTTGTTAATCATCAACACTTGATGCTCTTTCTTGATTTCTACCTTTGTCGATTTCAGCATCACGAAGAGCTTGGGAATCGTTTCCGTTATCCCTTGCATATTATAGTTCATCACGAAGTTCTAGTAACTTGGTGATAGTGACTAGAGAACTCTGCCACTCACTTTCTTATTTGGAAGATTAACTCCCACTTGATTCAAGCGATTGTAGTACCCAAACAATCTGAGCACATGCTCACTGCTTGAGCTATTCTCCTCCATCTTTTAGCTATAGAACTTGTTGGAGACTTCATATTTCTCAACTCAGGTATTTGCTTGAAATATTAACTTCAACTCCTGGAACATCTCATATGGTCCATGACGTTCAAAACATCTTTGAAGTCCCGATTCTAAGCCGTTTAAGCATGGTGCACTAAACTATCAAGTAGTCATCATATTGAGCTAGCCAAATGTTCATAACATCTGCATCTGCTCCTGCAATAGGTTTGTCACCTAGCAGTGCATCAAGGACATAATTCTTCTGTGCAACAATGAGGATAAACCTCAGATCACGGATCCAATCCGCATCATTGCTACTAACATCTTTCAACTTAGTTTTCTCTAGGAACATATCAAAAATAAAATAGGGGAGCTAAACGCGAGCTATTGATTTACAACATAGATATGCTAATACTACCATGACTAAGTTCATGATAAATTTAAGTTCAATTTAATCATATTATTTAAGAACTCCCACTTAGAAAGATATCCATCTAATCCTCTAAGTGATCACGTGATCCAAATCAACTAAACCATGTCTGATCATCACATGAGATGGAGTAGTATCAATGGTGAACATCAATATGTTGATCATATCTACTATATGATTCACGCTCGACCTTTCGGGCTCCGTGTTCCAAGGCCATATCTATTATATGCTAGGCCTCGTCAAGTTAAACATGAGTATTCTGCGTGTGCAACTGTTTTACACCCGTTGTATTCGAACGTAGAGCCTATCACACCCGATCATCACGTGGTGCCTCAGCACGAAGAACTTTCGCAACGGTGCATACTCAGGGAGAACACTTGTACCTTGGTAATTAGTGAGAGATCATCTTATAAAGCTACCGTTGAACTAAGAAAAATAAGATGTATAAAAGATAAACATCACATGTAATCAATATAAGTGATATGATATGGCCATCATCATCTTGTGCTTGTGATCTCCATCTCCGAAGCACCATCATGATCACCATCGTCACCGGCGCGACACCTTGATCACCAGCATCGTTGTCGTCTCGCCAATCTTATGCTTCCACAACTATCGCTACCGCTTAGTGATAAAGTAAAGCATTACAGCGCGATTGCATTGCATACAATAAAGCGACAACCATATGGCTCCTGCCAGTTGCCGATAACTCAGTTACAAAACATGATCATCTCATACAATAAAATTTAGCATCATGTCTTGACCATATCACATCACAACATGCCCTGCAAAAACAAGTTAGACGTTCTCTACTTTGTTGTTGCAAGTTTTACGTGGCTGCTACGGGCTTAGCAAGAACCGTTTTTACCTACGCATCAAAACCACAACGAGAGTTTGTCAAGTTGGTGCTGTTTTAACCTTCGCAAGGATCGGGCGTAGCCACACTCGCTTCAACTAAAGTTGGAGAAACTGACACCCGCCAGCCACCTGTGTGCAAAGCACGTCGGTAGAACCAGTCTCGCGTAAGCGTACGCGTAATGTCGGTCCGGGCCGCTTCATCCAACAATACCGCCGAACCAAAGTATGACATGCTGGTAAGCAATATGAATTATATCGCCCACAACTCACTTGTGTTCTACTCGTGCACAACATCAATGCATAAAACCTAGGGTCTGATACCACTATTGGGGAACGTAGTAATTTCAAAAAATTTCCTACACACACGCAAGATCATAGTGATGCATAGCAACGAGAGGGGAGAGTGTTGTCTACATACCCTCGTAGACCGTTCGCGGAAGCATTATATCAACGCAGTTGATGTAGTCGTACGTCTTCACGTCCGACCAATCCAAGTACCGAAAGCACGACACCTCTGAGTTCTGCACACGTTCGGCTCGGTGACGTCCTTGCCTTCTCGATCCAGCAAGAGGGGCGAAGTAGTAGATGAGTTCCGGCAGCACGACGGCGTGGTGACGGTGTTGGTGAAGAACAATCTCCGCAGGGCTTCGATTAAGCACTATGAAAACTATGACGGAGGATAAACTAGAGGGGATGGGGTTGCCGGCACACGGCTTGGTGTTTCTTGATGTGTCTTTGGTGCTAGCCCTACCCCTCTATTTATATGTTGAGCCATGGGGTCGAAACTTGGAGTAAAAGCCTCCTCAAAGTTGGTTTCACCCAAAAGGCAAGAGTCCTTCTCGGACTCCATGGCTAGACGCCAGGGTTCCCGGCGTCTACCCCCTAGACGCCAGGGTTCCTGGCGTCTAGCCTCTGGTCTCCGCAAAACTTCCTTTTGCACTTTCCAAAAGCGTCGTGGGCTTTCCCCTTTGGCCCAGATAAAGTGTTCTCGTGCCCAAACATTTCAGGAAACATCCAGAACCCCTTCCGGTGAATTCCGGAATCCTTCTGGAGATCAAACACTACTATCCCATATATCAAACGTTATCTCCGGACCATTCCGGAGTTCCTCTCGTCATGTCCGTGATCTCATCTCAGACTCCGAACAACATTCGGTTATAAACATACATAACTCATATAGTACTATATCGTCAACGAACGTTAAGCGTGTGGACCCTACCGGTTCGAGAACTATGTAGACATGACTGAGACACCTCTCTAGTCAATAACCAATAGCGGGACCTAGATGCCCATATTGGCTCCTACATATTCTACGAAGATCTTTATCGGTCAGACCGCATAACAACATACGTTGTTCCCTTTGTCATCGGTATGTTACTTGCCCGAGATCCGATCGTCGGTATCTCAATACCTAGTTCAATCTCGTTACCGGCAAGTCTCTTTACTTGTTCCGTAATACATCATCCTGCAACTAACTTATTAGTTGCAATGCTTGCAAGGCTTGAGTGATGTGTATTACCGAGAGGGCCCAGAGATACCTCTCCGACAATCGGAGTGACAAATCCTAATCTTGAAATACGCCAACCCAACAAGTACCTTCGGAGACACCTGTAGAGCACCTTTATAATCACCCAGTTACGTTGTGACGTTTGGTAGCACACAAAGTGTTCCTCCGGTAAACGGGAGTTGCATAATCTCATAGTCATAGGAACATGTATAAGTTATGAAGAAAGCAATAGCAACAAACCAAACGATCAAGTGCTAGGCTAACGGAATGGGTCAATTCAATCACATAATTCTCCTAATGATGTGATCCCGTTAATCAAATTACAACTCATGTCTATGGTTAGGAAACATAACCATCTTTGATCAACGAGCTAGTCAAGTAGAGGCATACTAGTGACACTCTGTTTTGTCTATGTATTCACACATGTATTATGTTTCCGGTTAATACAATTCTAGCATGAATAATAAACATTTATCATGATATAAGGAAATAAATAATATCTTTATTATTGCCTCTAGGGCATATTTCCTTCAGTAATCCTATTACAGTACTCTAGTTAGCAAAAAAACTTTAAGTTCTCTCGCCGATAGGAATAAAACACCATGTATTTATTTATAGAGGGAGTAGTTCATTTTTGGTGACATACATTACTAGATATTGCTAGTCAAATACTAAAATCCAGATGGACGTGGTAGTACTCCTAAATCCAGACGGTGGTGCTACTAGTACTAGTAGTAGTACTACCAATGTAGTAGTAGGAGTACTAGCACTGTACTACCCGTTGGTCAAATTATTACGTGTTGCTCCTCATAGTGAAGTGACAAGACCCTGCGCCGGAGATGACACCTGAGTATAGGCGCCGTGTTCGGCATACCATAGTCAGCCTCACCGTCTGCAGTCACTATCATCATGGCTGTAGAGCTAGCCTGCTTACAACTAGCCCTGTTCAACATAATTTCCCGTGCGTAGATGCCCGTGCATTGCACGGAACACCAAGATTGGGGGTGGACGGCTCCGGCAGCGGTCATCGCGCCAGATTTTTCCACGGCCTTCTACTCCTAGATGTGGTGGGGAGGAGATGAGGCTGATTTTGAGAGACAAGGAGTTGTTTGTAAATAGGGAACAAGTGTGGGCATCTTTTTGCAAAAATGGAGAAGCTTGGTTTGTATGCGTCAGATCTAGATCCGACGGCTATTGGTGAAAGATGGGAGGCACAACATCATCACCAACTCAGGACTTGTTTGATTTGCAGGATTTTGAAAACGCTGGAATAGGACACGTCAATATTACAAGTTTCAAACTGATATTACAAATGTTAGGAGTAATGCTGCACCTACGAAGAGGGAATTACTAGGAAGTTTACGTAAGAACTTTCGTTACTTTAGGTGGATGCAGCATTATCGTACAAACTAAAATCCACCGCCTGACAAGTCACTAATGGGCAAATAAGTTTTCGAGTCTCTAGCCACTTGATGTTTCAAAAACAAATTCAACTTCTGTGGAGACTTTGTCATTTAGGCTTAGACGCTTGTGGTGATCAGCACGCCATTCATTGTTGCGCAAGAGAACACCAAACCTCATTACCTTGAGCACACTTGCCTCCAGAACAAAGAACCTGGCCAATTTAATCTCAGATGTGCTGCCTCGGTAGTCAATCAAATCAATTTCTGTAAGACGGAGATCAAGGCATTCGATGAGATTGTTATAGTGCAGCACATTTTTCACTTTCGGGTCTTTTTTTATCTGCAAAAGAAGAGAACATATTAGAGCAGCTGGCTGCATAAGATTGCCGTGTCATCAAGAGGTACCAATATCATTCGCTCATACGACAGGGTTGACTGGCTAGTGATATTTTTTCACTCACTCACTATCTCTCTCTCTCCCTCCCTCTCTCTCTCTCTCTCTCTCTCTCTCTTTCTGTTTCCTCTCATTTAACTAGGAGCATGTGAAGAGCTTGGGCATTTGTTGCCTTCCACTATGTGGCCGATGCAGACATGGGGAGGAGAGGGTGTATGTTTGTCATAGAGAGATCCCCTGGAGATCATGATGGGACTACATGGGTGGGAGATCGAGTGACAAGGTGTGTGCGCGATAGAAGATGCCCCGAGAGATATCGAGATAGACGTATGGATGGAAGGAGACAATACGTGTGTTCCTGATGGATAGTAAGAGATAATCATACTTAGGAGGGGGGAGTGCTTGCGCCTATGATGGATTGAGGGATTATGGTACTTAGGGGGGTGCGTGTCACATGGAGAGAGAACAAGGGTGGAGAGTGTTGGATGGGTCTATATGTACAGCGCGAGCGATACATGTGTATGTGTGAACCAAGGAGATATAAGGCCAGTTTGGCTTGCGTCCTGAGCATCTTTTGCCTGGCCTAGGGTTGTGGCTAGATTTCATGCATGCTTGTTTGGTTGCTACCCTGTGAAAAAGAAAGCCCGCCTGGCCTGGGTTCCCTTGCACTTTAATTAGCCTGGCTGAACTCCAGACACTGCAAGTAGCCTGGCCAGGCGACCGATTTCGAACGCCTGGTCATGCCTGGTCGTGTGGCCACGAGGCCAACAGCAACATGGATGGATATTAGCATTAAATAATTGATGCATGGATTGATTGATGGGACGTTGATGCTTTGCCTGGCCCAGGCATGAACCAAACGCTTCAACACCACACAAGCCTGGCCAGGCAGAAATATTTTACATGTCACGTCCACATCAGGCAGTACCGACCATCAAGTTATGAGGGTCAGGTCACGAACCAAACTGACCAATAAAGTTTGAGAGAGATTGAGGAGCCCCGATAAGGCTGAGTGGTGCGTCAGATAGCTGAAAGGGGGAAAGAGATATTCCATCCGCTCGATAATGCGGTGCATGTAAATTTTTTAGAAGTCAAACTTTGGAAACTTTGATCAGGTTTACGCAAATGTTATTTATATCTACAATACCAAAGATACATCATACAAAACTACATCTCATGGTGAATCTAATGGTATATGTTTGCCGTACTATATGTAATTCTTTTTCTCCACGTACATGGTCAAACTTTGTGATGTTTGACTTTTCAATAAATCTGTATGCTATGGACTAAGGAGAGTGCCTCAGTCGAGATAGATCAAGTGCGTGTGAAGGAGAATGAGTAAGTGTGCAAAAAGAGTATGTGTGTGAAAGAGAAAGTGACAACAAACAATAAATTAGAGAGAGTGTGTGTTTTTTCATTTCTTATGCGAACATATCACACATGCATCTCCGAGATGGAAAAGCGAGGCGAGGAGATACACGAAGATAGCTAGTGTGTGATTGTTTGCAACAGAGAGAGACACCCCTGTAGCACATGTCCAATAGAGGTGTGGCCAACAAGGAACAAAGGTCGAGAGGGACACATGGATGGCATGGACGCATGGGGAGGGAGAGAAGGTGTGTTTGTGATAGAGAGATCCCGCTGAGATCGTGAGGGGACTATATGGGTGGGAGATCGAGGGAGTGTGTGCGTGATAGAAAGATGCCCCGAGAGAAATCGAGATAGACCATGCACATGTTTGTGATGGAGACTAGGATTAGCTAGTCATATACATATAGGGGGGACTGCGTGTGCCTATAGTTGAGTGAGAGACCATCATACTTGGCTAGCTGGGCATGAGATTGTGTTTGTGCGCATGTGAGATGGAGAGAGAACGAGGGGGAGAGATAGAGTTTTAGATGGGCCTATCGAGTGCGAGTGAGATATGCATGTGTATGT
>NC_041390.1:34868546-34869601 GCF_002162155.2 Triticum dicoccoides | reverse complement strand
AAGGGAGAGGGACCAACAAGGTTTTTGTGTCGGATGCGTGCGACAGAATTGAAGATTGTCGGCGAGAGAGAGAGAGAGAGAGAGAGAGAGAGAGAGAGAGAGAACAAGAGTCCGGGAGAGGGGGAGGTCGCGTTTTATGCATCAAAGACTGATATAAACCATGTTTCGATATAAACTTGCATTCAAATATTTAAATTGGAGAACATGTTGTCTGCAATCCACACATGAATGGATATATGCATATATCAAACAAGTTCATTAATTTGACTTTCAACATGTTCATGGAGTACTATAATACTGTACAACATGCTCGATTGAGGTGTTCAATTTTGGATTTAGTTCACTATTTTGACCTACCGAACGAGCTATTTCATTGAATCGAGATATTTCATTTTGGGTTTGATTCGCATTTTTGAGTGGGTCAATTATTTGTCATATAGTAAATCGCTAGCAACGAGCATGTAAAAACACATTACTCCCGAGCATCATCTCTCCATCTAAAAAGAAAGTGGCAAGCTAATATTTCAAAATTTGATCCGAATCGACTTGGTAAGGTAGACGTGGATGCTCGTTCTCCCAAAATTTGAACGAACCGTTAAACATCCTCTCTGTTCGGTGGAATTCGCCCGAGCAAATAAATGGGAGACGCAAAATTACCGTCCTATGTGGGACACGCATCAATTGGCCCGTTGTACATCGAGGGTAGGTTCTTAACTTCATCCAAGCGCGCCTTCTCCTCGGCCGAAATGACATGTGCCGAATAATTCATAAACCATGGTTGGCAAAACACGCTCTCCTCGCCCGAAATAGCTCGCGCCCACTATTTCAAAACACGCTCTCCTCGCCCGAAATCGCTCGTGCCCACTATAGTTCAAAACACGCCCTCCTCTCCCGAAATCGCTCCCGCCCACTATTTGGGGGAGAAGCAAAGTTACTCTACTATCCCCGACCCTCAGTACACAGACCCAAGCCCAGAAGCCTATAGGCAAGGGTAGAACTGTAACTCCCCCTCACATTTCAGACAAATGCGTCCGTAAGACATGGTTCACTCCCCT